>NW_006433024.1:14573337-14583082 GCF_000325575.1 Pteropus alecto | reverse complement strand
GCTGACTTTAGAAATGATGCTTTGTAAAACAATGTTGGTTTAATCCTAGTCCAAAAAATTCAGAGGAGAAGACGTGCAAGGCAGTTTCTCTGGAATGGTGGTTTGAAATGACTTCATTTATGTTATTTTTCACATCTGGGAGAAGACATACTTCTAAGAAGTTAGAAGTTATAACTATTTATGATAATATGATGGAGCAGATATTTTTGCATTTCCAGCTAGCTAAACTGAAAACATTTACTTGGAATTTTTATCATAGTGGAAAGGAGGCGGGGGAGTGGACTTGAGAGAATTGGGTACAATCTAGGCAAACTAGACCAGATCACAAATTTGAGAATCAGTGAGACTTGGTTCAAAGTTATCTTTACTTTTTTTTTTTCTGAAATACCAATCAATAGGGTAAAGTATATACATGAAAAATCCTGAAGTTGACTATATATTTCCCCATTGATTTTTACTAGTAGCTCATACAAGAACCTCCAAATTTTGGTGATATTAGCAGGACACTGGAAAAAAATTGAGCTCCATTGCCTTTTCATACTCTTAGCAACTGTAGCAGTCAGAAATAACTTATACTTCTGTTCAAAACATTGATTTCCACACTCAGCAAGTCATGTCACCTAAGCCTTGAAATTTTCAAGTGTCAGTATATAGGAAACCTCCCCTTATCTCTGCCATTACTATAGATCTTAGATCTTAATATTTATTTCATTTCACATAGCTTAACATGTAGGCAAAGCAATAAAGGAAAAAAAAAAAACATAACTAGATACACGAGAGAACTGCAGGAGGGGGTCCTGAAGTTTCATCAAGTTCTCCTAACTCTGACACCAAGAACGTATAATTGTGCCATTAAGTAAAAAGCTATTGTGCATTGAATTTATGAGGAATGACGGCATGATTGCCATATGGGGTGAAGATATGGAGACAAGTAGAAAGCACACATTAAGAGGTAATTTTTAAAATAAGTATATAATGAGTATTCTAAAAAGCTAGTATTTTTAATCCTAGCTTTTAAACCTCATATTTTTTGCAAAAGAATTGAATGTGGCTTGTACAATTAAACTAATATAAAATTGTCCATAAGAAAGATTAAAGATAAAGAAGAGTAATGAGGATAACTTATTCCACACACACAAGATATTAATGTTGTCTTTTTTTTACCCCAAATATAGTTTTTATTTCTATTATTATCATTAAGGCAATGGTACTTATTAAAATTTCACACAATATAAAAAAAACTCAAGAGAAGAAGTGAGAAAAGTGAGAATTTCTTCAAATAGTAATGCTAAAAATTATTTAGTATTGTTATGTTAAAATAATTATTCATAATTTATTATATCCTACTACACTTTTCTAGACACACACAGCATGTTATTTTATAACCTGCTTTCTCACTCAATACTATGTTGTAAATATAGTTTCATTTCAATAAATATACTTGTAGATTTTCATTTTAATTATTGCAGTCATTTCATTGTGTAGATGTATCATGTATGTATAGATGTAATTCTCCATTACATTAATTTAAATTGTTTCCAATTATTAAATATTATAATTAAACTCAGTACATATCCTAGGATAGCCATATAGTGTTTAATTGCAGAAATGAAAATTCTCTGAGCTTTTATCAAAATTGTTAGCATGGATGGAAGAGCGAATTTTTGATTGGGCTTGCAGGAATAATTTCCAGAAGAGAACCATGGAATAGGGCCACCAGGAGAATAGCTATCTTTCCCACAATCTGGAAGATTAGCCATTAGGAAGTAGTCCATAGAAGTCTCAACTGCAAGAGGATGACACCTTACTTATAATTTGTAGATCATGAAACTTTTGGCCCAAGGAATAAAGAACCCTTAAGTAATCATATTCAGAGCTGTAAAGGTGCTGCTGCTGTCTCACCTGTTGATCCCAGGAAAATTCTGCTGAGCTGTGACTTAAGTGTCAGAAAGCTCAGGGACAGGAAATGTGGACCCAGAGCTTTGCCATACTGTAAGATTTGCACTGCTTTTATTTAAAAAAAAAAAAATCAATAGACACAGAATCTGTGTAAATAGTCTTATTTGTCGTTTCTGAATTTCTTACCTAATTATTGAAATATTAATATTAGAGCACTTGAAACTTTACAGCCCTTTCATATAATATTATTTATTTCTGACAATAAAATGGTTAATTAGATAATATGGTCCCCTATTTTAGAAGTGAGAAACGTAAAATGGGAAAGGCAAGTTACAGGATATAGATCATAGACTAAACGTGAGGTCATCCCCACTCAGAAGGTCATCCCCACTCATATATCACCTTTTGTCTAGAAAACTAACCTAAACTAGAAATATTTTCTCTTTAAAACCTCTTAGTTTTTGCTTCCATCTAAAGTAAACTTTATTTTTACTTCGTGTTTTACTTTTTTACTTTTTTTATCTCTATAAAGATTGATAATTTGGGATGCTCATTTGTCAGCAAATAAAAAAACAGTAATTACAATTCTTAATTGAGTAAAGGGTAAATCTTTTTTTTTCTAACTTTTCTACTGCTAAAACATCAACCCTGAATTATAGGGAAAATTGATATGCCATTTGTTTCTGAAGATGGTTCAGAATAGACTTTCACATAGGAGTAAAAGTCTCTATCACTTTATCACTTAAGAGGCTCAGATAGAAGAGAGAAGAGTATGTCATCGGTGATCAAAGTGCTGAGGTTCTGAACTACCATTGGTTTTAAGATGAAAAATCTCATTTTTATGTTCCAGCCACATATTATACAGGAATTAGATGTCAAGGCTGCTCGTTAAGTCATGCTAAGCATTACTAATTTAGTAAGGCTGTTATTTGCTGCATGCTAAAACAGGTAATTAGGAACACTTCCACGAGTAATTCCGAAATGTGACAACCCACTTGATAATCATCATCAGCGTGTATTTGGTCTCTGCAAATGGCAAAGAACCCCCTTGAAATGCTCAGTGTTACCCACTTTCACAGGCTGAGAACATGGATTAATTATCTGTGACTTAAATTATACCATGCTCAATCAAAATTGAACACTTGATATATGTACTAGAATCTAAACTGCTCAGTATTTCTGACGATCGCTAGACCCTAATTACGGTAGCCTAACCTTGAGCTTCAATGTGTAAGCCTAATACTTATGTCACCTTTACCTTACTGTTTTCTTCCCTTTCTTAAAAACCTCTATGAGTAAATCCAGGCTAGAGTCTCGAGAGTGCCAAATTATTTCAAACTGCTTTGTAAGTTCACTGACACTATTTCCAAGTATTCTGAGATTTCAAATTCTGTGCTTCCTTTCTCTTTTCTCTTTTTAGAAACACATACTTCCCGAGATCTTCAAGCCTCTCTACAATTCTTACTTTCTCTGGAAATGCATGTCTGATTCTTCTTCACCCCGCTCCCTACAATCATGGTCTGCCCTTGCTAGCAGTTGGCCAGTTTCTCCTCTAAGCTTCTAAAGCAGTAATATTTCTCAAAGAGTTAGCACAATACTACTGCAAAATGGCAAAAATGCTGTTTTGCTATTTATCTTTGCCACTAGAATATTAGGCCCCTATGGCTTGGGGATGCCTCAATGATCTTTGTTTCTTAGTGACTAGTGCAGTGCCAATGTGTAGTAAATGTTCAATTAATGTTAACTAGAAGTAGCAGCAATAACACTCACCCTTTCTATCACCCTACCACTTAAGAATTATTATTCTTTTATGTGATTTCAATCATTTTAAATTTATTTTGACTTGTTTTATGGCCTAACTTATAGTCTAGCCTATAGAATGTTTGATGTGCACTAAGAAACGTGTATTCTGCTGCTAGTTGGTTGGGATAGACAATAGATGTCTGTTAGGACTAGTTTGTTTACAATGTTGTTCACATCTTCTACTTCCTTGTTGATCTTCTGTCTAGTTGTTGTATCCTTTATTGAAAGCGGGGTATTAAGTTTAACTATGATCCTAGCATTATCTTATTTCTCCAATCAGTTCTGTAAGATTTTGCTTCCTGTATCATGTCCTCTAAACTCAAAGGAATGAAATTAGAAATTAATAACAGAAAAATTGTGAAATATGCAAGTATGGGAAAATAAAACAACATATTTCTAAATAATAAACACCTCAGAAGAAATCACAGAGAAATTAGCAAATAATTTTAATGGAATAAAAACAGAAACACAATTGCCAAAACTTTTGCAATGAAGCAAAAGTAGATCAGATAGAAACGTGTTTAAAAAAACTCTATTATTGATTTGTCAATTTTCTTTGACGTGAAGAAGTGTGTGTGTGTGTGTGTGTGTGTGTGTACAAGATAATTCCACTGTATTTTTTTAAGTTATTGTTGTCATGAAACTTATATTCTAGAGGGAGAGACTTAGAAAACAAAATAAATAAATAGGAACATAATTTTAAATCTTATTATTCATATTTTACAGATAAGGAATCAAGATTTAGAGAGTTTAAGTGAATGGCCCAAGTTTACATAGCTAGAAAGTGGTTTGCTCTGAATTCCTGTGGTCGACATCTTTCTTAAAGAAGGCAGGCAAGGTAAGGGTATCGGCAGAGATCACAGAGGAGTGGAAATTGATGGCAATTTTCTGAGACTCAAAGATTTCAGAATGAATGTGTGGGGAAAATCTGTTCTTTAGGCAAAGTTAATCTTAGAAGATAATCTATTTCTAGTTATGGCATTTTTGCCATTTTGCAGTAGTATTTTTGTAGAACATAAAAATGTCTATTTCAGTGCCATATGAGCATAACTTTATATATAGAATGTGAAAGTATGGGGCGATGGAAGGAAATGCTTGCTGCTTTCGTGCTGTAGTGGTGATATGTTCTGAATATGATGCCTGTCCTCATAGGTTAAAGGTGAATACAAAACTCTTTGTGCAATGAGGAGAAAATACAGTTAGTTGTCTCTTCAGCTGCATCTGCCCATACAGATAGTTATATCCATCACTTGTTGTAGCATTTGCAGCCACCACCCTCTATTGGTGATTCCTGCAAAGGTCTCAGAAGAGCCATAATTACTCTCTTGTCTGAGTTCATCTTAACCAGAGCACATAAGAGATTTAACCCTGACAAAATATTGATCAAAGGAGAGATGGAAGCAAATAACACAGAAAGAAAGATTTCTACTTGCCACACATTATGAGAGCATAGTACATGGCAACGTGTACGCTGTAGACTTGGCTTTGTTTCCTGGCTGGCTTTCTGCCTCACTATGTGATTGTGGGCATAGTACAGAATGCGAGTCACAGCCTCAGCGACTTATTCCATAAAATGGGATAATAATATTTAACTCTGGAGGATTCAATGAGAACCCATAGTACATTGATACTTTCGATATTCAACAAATATCCGCTTTTCTGTTTAGTATTAAATCTATGACTTGGACCCTCCCTGTTTATTCATCAGAATGATTAGCTATTATACCAAATGGCCAAATACTTAAAACTAGGGGTATTTTTTCTCCTTGTCAGGTTATGTAAGTTGGACTAGTCATGTACCTCTTATAGTGCTAGTCTTCAGGTATATTCACTGAATAGTAATAACCACTATTTTTTTCTCATCCTTAATAGAGTTTCCTTAAAATATTCTTGACTATATACAGCCATCCCTCGGTATCCTGGATAGGTTCCAGGACGCCCCACGGATACCCAAATCCACAGATGCTGAAGTTATATAAAATGGTGTAGTATTTGCATATAACCTACACACATCCTCCAGTACATGTACATTTTAAACTATCTCTAGATTATCTGTGATACCTAAAGCAATGTAAATGCTTTGTAAATAGTTGTTGTATTATATCGTTAGGAAATAATTGACAAGAAAAAAGTCTGTACGTGTTCAATACAGATGCAACCATCGCCTAACTACATAGTACATGTCAGCAATCGCATGACATTTGTTTTCTAAATATTTTCGATCCACAGTTGGTTGAACCTGTGGATGTGGAACCCACAGATCTGTGGGCCAACGATATTGATTAATTTCTGAAAACATTATTCCAATAAAATAGCTGTAACAATGGCATTACCCTAGGAAGCGATGATAAAGGGAGGCTGCACTAGACGATTTGGGGCCCTTTACCTTCTATAGACTGGAAAGTGCAATTTCTAAATCTATTTTACATTCTTAGGAGCCATGTACTGTTTCATATGACTTAAGAATTATACAATTATAAAGAATTTGAAAGCTATAACCCTGTAAAAAAATTTTTAATCTAGTTTTACAAATACCTGAAGCCCTCTGAGGAAATATGACTATAAATAAGTTTTCCAATGTTTTAATGGTAAATAAGGAGAGACTTTGTTTTCTCACGATTCTTCTTGTCCTTGTCATTGAGCAACCTGAGTAGATGTTAAATAAATAAGTAAATATGAAATAAAAGAAGAGCAAAAACACAGAAAGCAAAAATAAATCTCAATTGTATTAGTTTCCTAGGGCTACCAAATCAAAGTACCACCAACTTGGTGATTTAAAACAACAGAAATTATTTTCTTACAGTTCTGGAGACTAGAAGTTGGAAATCAAGGTTTTGGCAGCATCATGCTCCCTCCACAGCCTCTGAGAAAAGATGCTCCCTCACCTCTGCCAGCTTCTGGTCATCCTAGATATTCCTTGGCTCGTAGATGCAGCATCCTGATCTCTCCCTCTCCTCACATGACATTCTCCCTGTATATCGTCTTCACACCATGTTCCCTCTTATAAAGATACTAGTCATATTGGCTTAAGAACCCACCTTACTTCAATGTGTATTTGTATTAGCTTAACTAATTACATTATAATAACCTTATTTCAAAATAAGTTTACATTTTGAGTTACTGGGGTTCAGGACTTGAACATACCTTTTTGAGGGACAGATTCCAACCCACAGCACTAGATGTTTCTAGAAGGTTAAGGTAGGGTCTATGGAGAAAACATTAGCTTTAAATGGTGAGTACAAATGATGTTGGCACAACACAGGCTCAGGACTGGCTTTCCTAGAAGACAAGATTACCTACAGGAAAATTAAAATGAGTCATGCCCCAAGAGTCTCCCCACCTAAAGTCCCTTTACCAGTTGCCTATAAATGCACCTTTAGAAAAAGTCTGTTTGAATGAATTTTTATGTTCATTACAATTCAAATATTCCTTGACAGAAAAATGCTTTGAATTTTGTTTGTTTGTTTATACTCTAAGAATAAATGAGTTTAGCAGCTTTTTCCTGAAGTCAGCTTTTGAGTTCCTGGTGTAGGGGTTGTTAGGACAGTGGATAACTACCAATTTAAATAGAACTCAAGACCAACAGAACAGCAAATTGAAGTCTGTCGAATCAGTGGTAGGGAAGAGGCAATTCCTCACTACACCACAAAAGTACTCTGTGAATAATTAGATGGGAAGAATATAGCAATTCTGTATTTCCTGTTGCATTTTGAAAACCTGACAACAAGAACATCTGAAAGATTACACACTCCCTATGTTCAGTTAAAATTGGGATGGGAGGAAAAACAACTTAGTATTCCTTCCTCCACCAAATGCCCCAAATTATTATGCTAAATAAGTGCTAATGACAAATTTTTATTTTTGCATTAATTCACTTCTTAAGTTGCATTGTCAGGCTGGTTTTTCTCTTTGTCTATTTATTTAGTGTTTTTCCCTGGTTCTCATGTACCTCCTGCAAGCTGTACATCTAAAAGAATAAAAAGAAAATAAAAATTCACTTCACAGACAAACAAGGGTTGATTGAATAGACAGTAGAAATATACTCTTAAACATGTCTGTTTTCACTAAGAATGTTTTCTTAAATTTTTTTGTTATTTTTAAAGCCCCGAATGGATTTTTTTTAAAAAAGCTTAAAGAGAAAAAATTGATGGAATGAAATTTGAGCTTTAAAAATCCCTACTGATATGTTTTGTCAGCATGGATAGATCTTTATTTTACAAAATAAATGAGTCAGCTTATTAATTACTATGGTATAGATATGAACTTCTCTAATCACTGTTTTATATTCTTTTTCATGGATATATAAAATAGGTAGGACCAGCTCTAGAGACTAGTTCTCTGCTGTTCTTACAGAGGTAATGAACACACATGGCCCTCTAAATATTGGTCCAGTAGAATTTTTTAAACTGTATTGAGGTTCTGGGTTAAAAAGGAACCCTGGTGGGAATGTAAATCAGTACAGCCACTGGAAAACAGTGTGGAGGTTCATTAAAAACTAAATAGAATTACTATATGACCCAGCAATTTCTTTTCTGGGTATCTTCCCCCTAAAAAACTTGAAAACATTTGTCTGTGAAGACATATGTACCCCAATGTTCATTGCAGCGTTATTCATGGTAGCCAAGACTTTGAAAAAATCGGTGTCCTTAGATGATTGCATAAAGGAGATGTGGTACATATATATAATGGAATATTACTCAGCCATAAGATGAAATACTGCCATTTGCAACAGCATGTGTGGATCTTGAGATTATCATGCGAAGTGGAATAAATGAAACAGAAAAAGTTGAGAACCATATGATTCACTTATCCATGGGATGTAAAACTAAAGTGACAAACAAACAAGACAAATAAACAAATCAAAACTCAGTCACAGACCATTGTTTAGTGGTAACCAGAGGAAAAGCAGGGAAGGGGAAACTAAAGAAGGAGAAAGAGGGTCAAATATATGGTGACAAAAGGAAATTCGACTTTGGTTGATGAACACACAATGCAATATACAGATGACGTATTATTAAATTGCACACACGAAACCTATATAATTTGATTAACCAATGTCACCCTAATAAATTTAATTAATTTTTTTCGATAAAATAAGATAGAAAAGAAGATGACAGGGATTTGCATGCCCTATTGGTATATACAGTCCTGTATACACCAATAAGGAACACACTGCTGATCAGATAAGAGCATTCTGCAGTAACTAGTGAAAAGATTCTTCAAAAGCTACAAAGGCTTGGAACCCATCTGAGCCATAGTGGAATCAGCTGAGTGTATGCCAGAAAGAGATACCCTAGGCTAGGTGCAGAGAGAACACTGTAAGGTGCCCAGGTCCACGTCCGTCTCTCCTGCTGCTCTCCTTTCTCATGCTCATCAGGCAGTGGGTCTGGCCTGAGTCTGCTTTCCTTTTGAAGTCACTATAGTGAGCTTTTGAGTCAGTTGGTTCAGGGCTGTTAATTCTTCATTTCCATGAGGATTATACTCACTATCAAATAGAAAATGTGTAGGAACTGGAGTTTTTACTTTTAAATCTGTCTCTTAAAAAAAAAAATCACAACAGGACATAGGAAGATGAGGAATTTGTGATATTGGCATCTCGACAACACTGTCTATCGCATGAGGTTTTTATCACCACCAGGAGTGAAAAAGTACAAAGTCTTCCTTGTAGCACAAAATGAATGCTTCCCTGTGGTTTAAAGGAACCATGAAACACTTTCTCATAACAGAACAAAAGATTCTGCTTGGATGAAACCAAATGTTGACAGATGAAGAAACCACACTAGAAACAGAATGACCTAGTGGGGAACTGAGGGAGTTACCTTTTTTTTTTTTTTTTTAACCACCAGATACACATTGTGAGAAGAGCTGACTCTGCAGCAGTAGGTGGTTCTCTCAAGATCGCTGCCAAAGGAACAATTTGGCTCTGAGTCAGCTTCCCACATACAGATTGTAGTTACAGTTTTATAGAAAATATTTTCAAGATAATGAGTTCTGAATGCCATAAGAAATACTGGAGCTATGACCACTCTTTGAAGACCACACC
>NW_006433024.1:14544941-14570124 GCF_000325575.1 Pteropus alecto | reverse complement strand
ATTGGTTTTAAGATGGAAAATCTCATTTTTATGTTCCAGCCACATATTATACAGGAATTAGATGTCAAGGCTGCTCGTTAAGTCATGCTAAGCATTACTAATTTAGTAAGGCTGTTATTTGCTGCATGCTAAAACAGGTAATTAGGAACACTTCCACGAGTAATTCCGAAATGTGACAACCCACTTGATAATCATCATCAGCGTGTATTTGGTCTCTGCAAATGGCAAAGAACCCCCTTGAAATGCTCAGTGTTACCCACTTTCACAGGCTGAGAACATGGATTAATTATCTGTGACTTAAATTATACCATGCTCAATCAAAATTGAACACTTGATATATGTACTAGAATCTAAACTGCTCAGTATTTCTGACGATCGCTAGACCCTAATTACGGTAGCCTAACCTTGAGCTTCAATGTGTAAGCCTAATACTTATGTCACCTTTACCTTACTGTTTTCTTCCCTTTCTTAAAAACCTCTATGAGTAAATCCAGGCTAGAGTCTCGAGAGTGCCAAATTATTTCAAACTGCTTTGTAAGTTCACTGACACTATTTCCAAGTATTCTGAGATTTCAAATTCTGTGCTTCCTTTCTCTTTTCTCTTTTTAGAAACACATACTTCCCGAGATCTTCAAGCCTCTCTACAATTCTTACTTTCTCTGGAAATGCATGTCTGATTCTTCTTCACCCCGCTCCCTACAATCATGGTCTGCCCTTGCTAGCAGTTGGCCAGTTTCTCCTCTAAGCTTCTAAAGCAGTAATATTTCTCAAAGAGTTAGCACAATACTACTGCAAAATGGCAAAAATGCTGTTTTGCTATTTATCTTTGCCACTAGAATATTAGGCCCCTATGGCTTGGGGATGCCTCAATGATCTTTGTTTCTTAGTGACTAGTGCAGTGCCAATGTGTAGTAAATGTTCAATTAATGTTAACTAGAAGTAGCAGCAATAACACTCACCCTTTCTATCACCCTACCACTTAAGAATTATTATTCTTTTATGTGATTTCAATCATTTTAAATTTATTTTGACTTGTTTTATGGCCTAACTTATAGTCTAGCCTATAGAATGTTTGATGTGCACTAAGAAACGTGTATTCTGCTGCTAGTTGGTTGGGATAGACAATAGATGTCTGTTAGGACTAGTTTGTTTACAATGTTGTTCACATCTTCTACTTCCTTGTTGATCTTCTGTCTAGTTGTTGTATCCTTTATTGAAAGCGGGGTATTAAGTTTAACTATGATCCTAGCATTATCTTATTTCTCCAATCAGTTCTGTAAGATTTTGCTTCCTGTATCATGTCCTCTAAACTCAAAGGAATGAAATTAGAAATTAATAACAGAAAAATTGTGAAATATGCAAGTATGGGAAAATAAAACAACATATTTCTAAATAATAAACACCTCAGAAGAAATCACAGAGAAATTAGCAAATAATTTTAATGGAATAAAAACAGAAACACAATTGCCAAAACTTTTGCAATGAAGCAAAAGTAGATCAGATAGAAACGTGTTTAAAAAAAACTCTATTATTGATTTGTCAATTTTCTTTGACGTGAAGAAGTGTGTGTGTGTGTGTGTGTGTGTGTGTACAAGATAATTCCACTGTATTTTTTTAAGTTATTGTTGTCATGAAACTTATATTCTAGAGGGAGAGACTTAGAAAACAAAATAAATAAATAGGAACATAATTTTAAATCTTATTATTCATATTTTACAGATAAGGAATCAAGATTTAGAGAGTTTAAGTGAATGGCCCAAGTTTACATAGCTAGAAAGTGGTTTGCTCTGAATTCCTGTGGTCGACATCTTTCTTAAAGAAGGCAGGCAAGGTAAGGGTATCGGCAGAGATCACAGAGGAGTGGAAATTGATGGCAATTTTCTGAGACTCAAAGATTTCAGAATGAATGTGTGGGGAAAATCTGTTCTTTAGGCAAAGTTAATCTTAGAAGATAATCTATTTCTAGTTATGGCATTTTTGCCATTTTGCAGTAGTATTTTTGTAGAACATAAAAATGTCTATTTCAGTGCCATATGAGCATAACTTTATATATAGAATGTGAAAGTATGGGGCGATGGAAGGAAATGCTTGCTGCTTTCGTGCTGTAGTGGTGATATGTTCTGAATATGATGCCTGTCCTCATAGGTTAAAGGTGAATACAAAACTCTTTGTGCAATGAGGAGAAAATACAGTTAGTTGTCTCTTCAGCTGCATCTGCCCATACAGATAGTTATATCCATCACTTGTTGTAGCATTTGCAGCCACCACCCTCTATTGGTGATTCCTGCAAAGGTCTCAGAAGAGCCATAATTACTCTCTTGTCTGAGTTCATCTTAACCAGAGCACATAAGAGATTTAACCCTGACAAAATATTGATCAAAGGAGAGATGGAAGCAAATAACACAGAAAGAAAGATTTCTACTTGCCACACATTATGAGAGCATAGTACATGGCAACGTGTACGCTGTAGACTTGGCTTTGTTTCCTGGCTGGCTTTCTGCCTCACTATGTGATTGTGGGCATAGTACAGAATGCGAGTCACAGCCTCAGCGACTTATTCCATAAAATGGGATAATAATATTTAACTCTGGAGGATTCAATGAGAACCCATAGTACATTGATACTTTCGATATTCAACAAATATCCGCTTTTCTGTTTAGTATTAAATCTATGACTTGGACCCTCCCTGTTTATTCATCAGAATGATTAGCTATTATACCAAATGGCCAAATACTTAAAACTAGGGGTATTTTTTCTCCTTGTCAGGTTATGTAAGTTGGACTAGTCATGTACCTCTTATAGTGCTAGTCTTCAGGTATATTCACTGAATAGTAATAACCACTATTTTTTTCTCATCCTTAATAGAGTTTCCTTAAAATATTCTTGACTATATACAGCCATCCCTCGGTATCCTGGATAGGTTCCAGGACGCCCCACGGATACCCAAATCCACAGATGCTGAAGTTATATAAAATGGTGTAGTATTTGCATATAACCTACACACATCCTCCAGTACATGTACATTTTAAACTATCTCTAGATTATCTGTGATACCTAAAGCAATGTAAATGCTTTGTAAATAGTTGTTGTATTATATCGTTTAGGAAATAATGACAAGAAAAAAGTCTGTACGTGTTCAATACAGATGCAACCATCGCCTAACTACATAGTACATGTCAGCAATCGCATGACATTTGTTTTCTAAATATTTTCGATCCACAGTTGGTTGAACCTGTGGATGTGGAACCCACAGATCTGTGGGCCAACGATACTGATTACTTTCTGAAAACATTATTCCAATAAAATAGCTGTAACAATGGCATTACCCTAGGAAGCGATGATAAAGGGAGGCTGCACTAGACGATTTGGGGCCCTTTACCTTCTATAGACTGGAAAGTGCAATTTCTAAATCTATTTTACATTCTTAGGAGCCATGTACTGTTTCATATGACTTAAGAATTATACAATTATAAAGAATTTGAAAGCTATAACCCTGTAAAAAAATTTTTAATCTAGTTTTACAAATACCTGAAGCCCTCTGAGGAAATATGACTATAAATAAGTTTTCCAATGTTTTAATGGTAAATAAGGAGAGACTTTGTTTTCTCACGATTCTTCTTGTCCTTGTCATTGAGCAACCTGAGTAGATGTTAAATAAATAAGTAAATATGAAATAAAAGAAGAGTAAAAACACAGAAAGCAAAAATAAATCTCAATTGTATTAGTTTCCTAGGGCTACCAAATCAAAGTACCACCAACTTGGTGATTTAAAACAACAGAAATTATTTTCTTACAGTTCTGGAGACTAGAAGTTGGAAATCAAGGTTTTGGCAGCATCATGCTCCCTCCACAGCCTCTGAGAAAAGATGCTCCCTCACCTCTGCCGAAGTTGGAAATCAAGGTTTTGGCAGCATCATGCTCCAAACCCTCATCACAGCCTCTGAGAAAAGATGCTCCCTCACCTCTGCCAGCTTCTGGTCATCCTAGATATTCCTTGGCTCGTAGATGCAGCATCCTGATCTCTCCCTCTCCTCACATGACATTCTCCGTGTATATCGTCTTCACACCATGTTCCCTCTTATAAAGATACTAGTCATATTGGCTTAAGAACCCACCTTACTTCAATGTGTATTTGTATTAGTTTAACTAATTACATTATAATAACCTTATTTCAAAATAAGTTTACATTTTGAGTTACTGGGGTTCAGGACTTGAACATACCTTTTTGAGGGACAGATTCCAACCCACAGCACTAGATGTTTCTAGAAGGTTAAGGTAGGGTCTATGGAGAAAACATTAGCTTTAAATGGTGAGTACAAATGATGTTGGCACAACACAGGCTCAGGACTGGCTTTCCTAGAAGACAAGATTACCTACAGGAAAATTAAAATGAGTCATGCCCCAAGAGTCTCCCCACCTAAAGTCCCTTTACCAGTTGCCTATAAATGCACCTTTAGAAAAAGTCTGTTTGAATGAATTTTTATGTTCATTACAATTCAAATATTCCTTGACAGAAAAATGCTTTGAATTTTGTTTGTTTGTTTATACTCTAAGAATGAATGAGTTTAGCAGCTTTTTCCTGAAGTCAGCTTTTGAGTTCCTGGTGTAGGGGTTGTTAGGACAGTGGATAACTACCAATTTAAATAGAACTCAAGACCAACAGAACAGCAAATTGAAGTCTGTCGAATCAGTGGTAGGGAAGAGGCAATTCCTCACTACACCACAAAAGTACTCTGTGAATAATTAGATGGGAAGAATATAGCAATTCTGTATTTCCTGTTGCATTTTGAAAACCTGACAACAAGAACATCTGAAAGATTACACACTCCCTATGTTCAGTTAAAATTGGGATGGGAGGAAAAACAACTTAGTATTCCTTCCTCCACCAAATGCCCCAAATTATTATGCTAAATAAGTGCTAATGACAAATTTTTATTTTTGCATTAATTCACTTCTTAAGTTGCATTGTCAGGCTGGTTTTTCTCTTTGTCTATTTATTTGGTGTTTTTCCCTGGTTCTCATGTACCTCCTGCAAGCTGTACATCTAAAAGAATAAAAAGAAAATAAAAATTCACTTCACAGACAAACAAGGGTTGATTGAATAGACAGTAGAAATATACTCTTAAACATGTCTGTTTTCACTAAGAATGTTTTCTTAAATTTTTTTGTTATTTTTAAAGCCCTGAATGGATTTTTTTTAAAAAAGCTTAAAGAGAAAAAATTGATGGAATGAAATTTGAGCTTTAAAAATCCCTACTGATATGTTTTGTCAGCATGGATAGATCTTTATTTTACAAAATAAATGAGTCAGCTTATTAATTACTATGGTATAGATATGAACTTCTCTAATCACTGTTTTATATTCTTTTTCATGGATATATAAAATAGGTAGGACCAGCTCTAGAGACTAGTTCTCTGCTGTTCTTACAGAGGTAATGAACACACATGGCCCTCTAAATATTGGTCCAGTAGAATTTTTTAAACTGTATTGAGGTTCTGGGTTAAAAAGGAACCCTGGTGGGAATGTAAATCAGTACAGCCACTGGAAAACAGTGTGGAGGTTCATTAAAAACTAAATAGAATTACTATATGACCCAGCAATTTCTTTTCTGGGTATCTTCCCCCTAAAAAACTTGAAAACATTTGTCTGTGAAGACATATGTACCCCAATGTTCATTGCAGCGTTATTCATGGTAGCCAAGACTTTGAAAAAATCGGTGTCCTTAGATGATTGCATAAAGGAATCAAGGTTTTGGCAGCATCATGCTCCAAAACCTCTGAGAAGTTGGAAACTTCTCCAAAACCTCTGAGAAGTTGGAAATCAAGGTTTTGGCAGCATCATGCTCCCTCAAGGAGATGTGGTACATATATATAATGGAATATTACTCAGCCATAAGATGAAATACTGCCATTTGCAACAGCATGTGTGGATCTTGAGATTATCATGCGAAGTGGAATAAATGAAACAGAAAAAGTTGAGAACCATATGATTCACTTATCCATGGGATGTAAAACTAAAGTGACAAACAAACAAGACAAATAAACAAATCAAAACTCAGTCACAGACCATTGTTTAGTGGTAACCAGAGGAAAAGCAGGGAAGGGGAAACTAAAGAAGGAGAAAGAGGGTCAAATATATGGTGACAAAAGGAAATTCGACTTTGGTTGATGAACACACAATGCAATATACAGATGACGTATTATTAAATTGCACACACGAAACCTATATAATTTGATTAACCAATGTCACCCTAATAAATTTAATTAATTTTTTTTCGATAAAATAAGATAGAAAAGAAGATGACAGGGATTTGCATGCCCTATTGGTATATACAGTCCTGTATACACCAATAAGGAACACACTGCTGATCAGATAAGAGCATTCTGCAGTAACTAGTGAAAAGATTCTTCAAAAGCTACAAAGGCTTGGAACCCATCTGAGCCATAGTGGAATCAGCTGAGTGTATGCCAGAAAGAGATACCCTAGGCTAGGTGCAGAGAGAACACTGTAAGGTGCCCAGGTCCACGTCCGTCTCTCCTGCTGCTCTCCTTTCTCATGCTCATCAGGCAGTGGGTCTGGCCTGAGTCTGCTTTCCTTTTGAAGTCACTATAGTGAGCTTTTGAGTCAGTTGGTTCAGGGCTGTTAATTCTTCATTTCCATGAGGATTATACTCACTATCAAATAGAAAATGTGTAGGAACTGGAGTTTTTACTTTTAAATCTGTCTCTTAAAAAAAAAAATCACAACAGGACATAGGAAGATGAGGAATTTGTGATATTGGCATCTCGACAACACTGTCTATCGCATGAGGTTTTTATCACCACCAGGAGTGAAAAAGTACAAAGTCTTCCTTGTAGCACAAAATGAATGCTTCCCTGTGGTTTAAAGGAACCATGAAACACTTTCTCATAACAGAACAAAAGATTCTGCTTGGATGAAACCAAATGTTGACAGATGAAGAAACCACACTAGAAACAGAATGACCTAGTGGGGAACTGAGGGAGTTACCTTTTTTTTTTTTTTTTTAGACCCAGATAAGGTTGTCTAGCATATAAATACACCTCTGTGAGCTTTAAAACCTCTAAACCTAATACACTTTTCCAGTATAGCCTTGTCCGATAGCCATTGCAATCTATCACAAATTGTATTCCATTGGTTCTGCACTAATTCTTTATGTGTGTGCTTTCGGAGTGGGAATAGTTATGAGGGGAATGGATAGGTTGCTCTCTAAACTTCTTTGATTGCTCTCTAAACTTCTTTGTTTCTAGTATTTGTTCTCCCAAAACATCATGGTCTCTGAGGATCCCATGACTGTATATGCTGTGCTTTCTAGGTGGAATGTCTTACAAATTAGCATACACATAGCAAAACACACGAGGATGGCAAACCTACCTATCCTCAAAACTACTTTCTCTGCCAAACCTTCCTCATCTGATTTAGTTGCTCCATCTTCTAGACCACCACAGAAATTCTGTTGAGCTCTATTATGGTTTTATGACATTACATTATGGTTTATGAATTCTTTTAAAAACTTCTTAAGGATTATTTTATACATCTTTGTATCCCTGGTAAATAGCAGAGTATCTGACAAAAAAATAGAAACTCAAAAAATTGCTATTGAAGTGAACTGAGTAGTTAGTGAAAGGTGGTGACGTAAAGCCATGGACAAATCAAAAACAAATTGAAGGACTCTTAAAAATTCCTGAATAATAGTACCAGATGGTTTTTTTTTTTTTTTTTTTTTTGTCCCACATGTTCATTTGTTTGTGTTTCATTTATGTGTTTATTTAGAAAATATTTCTTGAGGATCCAATCTGTCTAGAGATTATAATGGATTCTGGGAATATATTATGTACCAGATTACTCAAAAATAACCACACTCATGGTCTCTCTTCATTTTGAGACTTTTCCCTTCTTTAATCATAGAAAATGCAAGTACATCATGAAAGGGGATACTGAGCATTAAACCCAATGTTACAGCCTATAAATCTCACTAGTCGAAAGCATGACTTAAACTCCACTGCTGATATTACCCAGCTAAGCCAAAAAGTGAGCTCCACAGCCTCAAAGCCACCTTTGCTATTTACTAATTGCTTTTAACCTTCCAGGCTGTGCATTCATGGTCCATTACCACTCTATGATTTATAATATCAGTCCATATTCCTTTGTTCTAATGAAGGTTTGTTGTAAAGGTGGTTGTGTACTCTCTGCCTCTTCACTCTCTTATGAAAATGAAGATATGTTGCATTTTCAACAACCATAATAATAACCACCGTGCAAACACACTGATACAGATAAATATCTTTAAAACAACAAATAGTGATTTATTATATTTTTCCAATGGATTCAATATTTTTGAGTCCTAAATGATACACATCTTAAGAACAAACCTAAGGTTAACAGTATTGGAGGAACACAAATCTAAATGTGAAAATCAGATATTTAGTATTCTTGTAAGAATGGATATGATTTTCTCAGTGTCTCTTTAGGAAAAGTAGATTTAAGATAGACGGCAGTTACCTGCATACTCATTCTCCCAGCTAATTAATGAATTAATTATATTGTCTGAGAGGGTAGATTTCCTTTCTTGATGATAGAACTTGTTTTCATTCTCATTCAAATTAATCATGATGTTTTCTAAATTGAATATTTTCTTACAATATTAAGTAATAAGGAAAAAGTAAACTTTCTTCCTCAGAGATTCATAAGAGCATTGTCAATATTCACATTTTCATGGTAGCTGTGTCTTCAATTATATATATGGATTTAAACATTTCTACTTGTGAATTGCCCTTTACATTTTCTTCTGTTCTTCTCACCAGGCACTGCTTTACCTTCTCCCCTTCCACTTACTGGTGCAGATTTCATGTAACTACATTCTACAATTCAGATAGATAAAGTTTAGTGAAATATCCTTTTGGCACCTCCTGTCAAGACTGGTCTCCTGGGACAGAATATGGGACTGGCATGCACATGATATAAACTCTTCTACTTTTGCAGCACCCTGAGTGACAATACCTCCCCAGAAAATGACTTTATCTGATATTTTCATGAGTTAAAAGAAAAATTTTTTAAATACTAAGGATACTTACAAAATACTAGGTGAAAATAAGTACTTCTAATGACCACAGAGCAAGTACAAGTAACAAGCAGTAGAAACAACTGTACAATTATTTCTTTTTTCTCTTTTTTTATTTTAAGGATATAATAGCCATTTAGAACTCTCTCAAATTAACAAATGTGAGAAATACTTTTTTATTAATAGAAAGGTAAATTCTGCTTTGTGTTTAGTTAGCATCTGATTACCCAATAGAAACAAAGGGTTTTGGTACATTTTTCTTTGGATATTGCCCTCTGATGAATTGTGACCTTAGAGAATGACTGCTTTAATTAGCAAACTAATTAGGAAACTTTCATTAAACAGTTGTTAAGGGTAATGCTATGCATATATTTGAAATTGTAGATTTTTCCCCCTTTTTCTCAAAAACTTTTGAATAAAATTAAGGGAATACATGTACGAAATAATGAATATCTGAAGATTTTGTTTCTTTAGCCTGACGTGTGTTTTCTCTGTCCTTGAATTCTCACCTCAGTGTCACCTCCCCCAAGAAACCTTACTGGATGTCCTCCTATATGTTAAATGTTTTACATCTATATTTTCATAGGATGGAAAAGGATAATTAACCCTGAGTCAGACTCTAAGACATGCTAAAGTTTGGAAAGAACACTTTGGCATAGATATTTCAAAAAAATTTCCAAGAGAGAGTACAATTTCTGTTGGAACCTAATTTAGGAGATTTTTTTAATTTGGCTTTGTAGAAAGGAGATAGAAGGATCATCTAGTGATTTTCAGTAAAATCTAAAAGAAAAATAAAAAAAGAATAAGTTTGAGCATTTCCAGTCAGAAAAGGTGAAATATTCAATTACGTGATATTAGTACAATCAGATAATGACATTGAAAAATTAAACTTTTTTCTCACTTCTCACTAACAAGAAAAATAATTCCAGTTGAATTAAAGACAAAAATGTAAAAAAATTCATTAAAAACCACACTTTTTTTGAATTATCAGGTAAAAATATCAGAGAATAGTTTTAACACATTGGTTAATCAAGTTATCATTTATAAATCAAAAAACAAAATTTATTAAAGAGAAGATTAATAAATTCATTATCAAACTTTTAAGTATACCAAATAAGAAAAACCAATATAAATGACATTAAATCGGACAATAGCCTGGGAGAAATTGATTACAAAATATATAACAAGTAACAAAATTATGTAAAGAATACCTGCTATTTAATATGAAGCAAACAAACAAAAACTATCACTTAGAAAAATTTATGAAAGCTGTAGGCAAAAAGATTCACAGAAGAAAATATATCATTGCATTGTAAATATATAAATGGTACCTAATGTTTTCTAAACAAAGTTAGAAAATTAATAATATAACTCTTTTTCTTTTCATCAGTATTGGCAGAAGTCAAAATGTTTTATCAAAGTTTGACAAAGCCATGGGGACATGGACACTGACATTTTCTGTCGGATGGTTTGAATGGTTTACTTTTTTGTAAGTCATTTAGGTATTAGAATGAACATCTTTCATACTCATGGCTACCAATAAAGTTTGAATATCTTTTCTCTATTTAAGGATATTTCAACATTATGTATCCTGCTTGCTTAACATAGAACTGACATAGAAGTCAGAAATCAAATGTCAGCCTACCTTGGATGTAGAACACAGACGTGTGAACTCAATTTCTTTTAGGATCAAGGTTAAGAAATATTACTATGTTAAGATAAGGTCTTTTGCTGCCCCCAGAAGGTGTCAGTTGCTACAATAGTCAAATCAGGAGTTAAATTTTCTTTTTTTAAATGAGATTTTCAAAGTATAAAGCAAATTATAACCATACCCCAGAGCCATCTTCTTCTTTTTTTTTTCTTTTGCATTATCCTTACATAGAAGCCATCGTGATTCTGATGGCAGAGATTAGCTCGAGTAGGTGGTACTGTGTTAATTCATATCCCGGTTGCCCTGGGAGACCTAAATTTAAGTTGCCTATTCTTTCCCAGGGCAAGAAATAAAAATGAGTAGAATGCCATTTTCTTGGTGCTGTGCATTTCAAAACCTAGGCTTTGTCTCATTTCTTCTCTTAGCACTACCATTTATTTGCATTTTCTCTACAAGGAAGGTTTTACACTGCCAACTTTGGTTGAACATCAGAGAAACCAAAAGGAATTTGAACATATAGGTTTGAAGTTTAGGCACTAAATGAATGAATAGATCCATGAATAAGTTAAGCGGTGATTTCTAGCTCATTCATTCACTTGTAAATCATTCAAAGGCAGCAGATTTAAAAATCATCGTGGGATAAAATCATATTTAGAGATTGTTTACCAAGATAGTAAATGCCCTGTAAGTAGAAACTATATCTGTATCTCTGTGGTTACATTTGAGAAACATTTGCTGAGTGACATTGTGCAAAGCATTTATGAGAATTGATACATCAGTGTGTCTGGAGTAGTCAGATGTATGAACTGCTATTTTCCAAAAACCAGTGGGGTACTTCTTTATATCTCCCATAATTTCTTTAATGAAGCTCTTCTTGTATTTAAAAAAAAAAACTGCTTAATATTTCTCGAGTGAATTGATATTTACAGATAAATTCATTAGAAGTATGAAAGGATTCATTATCTGATGTCCTTCTTTCCCAATGTATTTGATTTAAGGAAACTAACAAATACAAAAGCAGGTCCATGGTTTTATTATGCCATTCATTGTTGTAATAGGGTTGAGGGGTTAAAGCTAGAAGCTGCACAAATCAGAATTGATTAAAATTAACATACACTTTGTGCCTAAAGTATTTTCTGTGACTACCCAAAAGGAAACCTCTCCTGCTCTTCTACAGCCTCTGATTAAGAAAAGGGAAAAGACAAGAAGCATAGTCAGAAACTGCCTGACCTTTTGTACAGAGCTGTTGTCAAGATTGTTAACCATTTTGCGCTTGTATGATCAGAAATTATAGCAGTGCTGCATAAAATAGAGTCAAATAAGGGCTCTGCATGCAAAGCAGGGCTCTGAGTGTCTCTTCCTGCACCTCCTTTTAAAGCCTTCTCTCAATGGTTGCTGTCTCCACAGTAACAGTATCACTGGGATTCTGCTGAAGTGTGTTTTGAAAGCTGCCTTTATCTGAGAAGTTTGCATACAACAGAGCTGTCCATATCTCTAGTTCTCTCATTATTTTTCTTATGAAAAAAAAAAGTATATACAAAATAACATTTGTTTATTAATGATCAGAAGCCTATGTTATTTATTCTTTTTAAGAATTTTTGTGGGGTACTTCAAATAATTATGATGTCCAAAGCGTCATTATGCTTTTTAAAATTGTTGTATGCACAGTTTAAATGAATAAATAGATATAATTTAGTTTTGCAAAAGCATTTGAATTATGCTTCCAAATTGCAGAAAACATTCATGGTGAGGACCCTGGATCAAGAACCAGGAGGCATATGTTTCTGTCCTGATTTTGCAGCAGACTAGTGTTGTGATCTTGGTCAAGTCATGTCCGCTAGGACTTTTTTCTTATCTAGAAAGTGAAGCTAAATGAGATGATATGTAAAGCATTTCTTTAACATTCTTTCATTTTCTGTATAGGTCAGGACTGGTTTTACCCAATGAATGATTGATTTCATTGTCTCATATTGCACTGCTGGTCATCGAAAGCTCAATATTTTTGTCTATGATCCCATTCTCTGTTATAATCAATGTCCCATTTCTAATATTTTGTTCAGGTCCTAAAACTCTGAGACTGGCAATAGCATCATTGTGGGTTTGTTTCTTTATGTAAGTTAATGGAAAAGTGAATAAAGTGTAGATCTGTGCTGTCCAGATCTTTAGTCACTGGCCACATGTGGCTAATTTAATTTAAATTGAAGTTAATTAAAATTAAATTAAGTTAAAAATTTATGTCCTCAATCCCCACAAGCTACATGTGACTAGCAGCTACCATACTGAATAACACAAGTGCTAAACATTTTACTGCAAGCACTGGCCTAGATCAATTCTCATTTCTACCACTGGAATATCCTTTGTCAGTCTTAAGCAAAAAAGAGCAACGTCCTTGTGCCTGAGGTTTCTGTCCTACCTATAAACTACTGAAAATGTGACTTTGTATTTGGGGAGCAAACTAATGTCTGCAAGGCGATGTTCTAATACTCAGTAGAGTACCTAACAATGTCTGACACATATAGGAAGCTCTAAAAGTATTTACTCAATTAATAAATGAGTGAATAAATTAATTCAAAGCCAATTTTATTAGTTTTTATGAAATCCGAGTATACCAGCTTAAAGAAAAATAATTGTCTTTTCGTAGCAATCGTTGAGAGCTCTTTCCCAGTGGAATAAAAATAATATCTAATATGGCTTTAATGATTTGGAAACATAGTCATAATGTCAAGTGCCCACGCAGACAAGAAGGTATGTAATGAATTTAAGGTCTGGTTGTAAGTAACTGGAAGGAGGAGCAAGCATATACCAAACTGAAGAAAATATTCTACTCATTTTCATGAAAAATAAGCCATAAGTCTAGATAGTTATATGAAACCTCTGAAGTTTAAATGTTAGCAAATGATTATATATTTCTATATCATCTATCTATCTATCTATCTATCTATCTATCTATCTATCTATCTATCTATCTACCTACCTACCTACCTACCTACCTACCTACCTATGTATCTGTCATCTATCTAACAAACTTGACTTAAAACATACAATAATATTGTTTGGGGCAAACAATAAATTTAAGGCTTTGAGGGGTTACGTAAAGTCCAAATTTTTATAACTAAAAAATGGCAGTGTCAAGAAGTAAACTCTGATACTTTGGGGTTGATTTATGTTTTCTCTCTCTTGAATGAACTTACAATAAAAGCCCCCCCAAAAAACATTGTTTATAAAAATGATTCGAGATATACTACAAATCGAGATTAATAGGAAGATATTCCACTTATTTACCTCTGCATAACAAATTACCCTAAAGTTCAGTAAATTTTTGAAAAATACAATCTGCCAAAAGTTTTTTTTGTCTTCAATTAAAGAAGTATTTATTTTTATTCATTTATTTATTCATTCATTATTTATTCATCAAATTCTTATTAAAATTCTGCTATGATCCAGATACCATATTAGCTCCATAGGAAAATAAGACACAACTTAGATGCTTACATAATAAAACAATAGCAACAGCTTTTCAAAGCCCTATTGTAGAAGAAAGGATTATGTGCAAAAAACAGCTTATCTCATTTATTATTATTTCTTAAAATTTGGTTAGTTAACTAGGCTCAACTAGGTTCCTTCCTAGGCTTCTCTTATGTACTTGTAATCATAAAACAGATAGTACTGGTGTTCTCATGTGGTGTTCTCATGTTCTGATGTCTGGCTGTCAATGGCGATTGTGCTCTGGGACCTTAGTGAGAGTGTCGACCTGAAAATTTATATGTGATCTTTCCATGTGGCCTGAGCTTCCTCACAGCATGGTGGCTTGCTTCCAAGGATGAGTGTTGCGAGAGAAGGGGGCAGGTAGATACTGTACCTCCTTTATGGCATAACTTCAGAGGGCATATACCATTATATTCACCATGATTTATTAGCCAGTGTGGTCCCAAAGACCTGCCCTCACCCAAGGGGAAAGTACCCAGGCTTTGACCCTCGTGAAGGTTGTAGCATGGTTACAGAAAAGCATGTCAGACTGGAAATATCATTGCAGCTGTTTTACTGGAAAATGCAATCTGTCATAGAGGCTTATTTTAAAAAATCTGTAAGGAAGCATTCATTTTGTTCACATATTCATTCATTATTTTTGAATAATATTTATTGAATTTTTACTATGTTCTACATATTATTTGAGTCTAGAAGAAGAAAAAATATCCAACTTAGATATTATCTAAGAAAATAGTAATAGTATGTTCAAAGTCCTATAGGAGAGACAAGTATAAATTCAAAGGAAATACAGCAGGGGACAAAAACATGCCAATTTTTCTCTGTTTAGTGCTGAATAATAGTTTATTGGTTTAGATATAACACAGTTTATTTATCCATTTACTTACAGAAGAAAATCTTGGTCGCTTCCTAGTTTGGGCAATTATGAATTAAGTAGCTATAAGTATCCATGTGTGCGTTTTCAAAACTTTTGTTTTGAATACAAAGTAGAACAATTGCTGGGTTGTATGGTAAGGGTAAGTTCGGTTTTGTGAAAAGACTGCCAAACTGTCTTCCAAAGTAGCTATACCATTTTGCATTCCCACCAGCAATGAATGAAAGTTTCTATTGATTCACATCTTCGCCAAACTTTGCTCCAGCATTGGGTGTTGTTATTTTCTGCGTCCTAGATTTGGGGCATTCTAATTGGTATATAATGATGTTTCATAGTTGTTTGAATTTGCATTTTCCTGAAGACGATATGGCTATCTTTTAATTTGTTTATTTCCCATCTGTATATCTTCTTTAGTGAGGTATCTGTTAAGATTTTTGGCCCACTTTTTAAAATTTGGTTGTTTTCTTTTGCTGAGTTTTCAGTGTACTTTGTATGTTTTGGCTAACAGCTCTTTAACGGATGTGTCTTTTGCAAATATTTTATTCTAGTTTATGGTTTGCCTTCTAATTCTCTTGGAATTGCCTTTCACAGAGCAGAGATTTTCAGTTTTAGTGATGTCCAGCTTATCCATTTTTTCTTTCATGGATCATGGATTTAGTGTTATATTTAAAAAGTCATCAATATACTCAAAGTCACCTAGATCTTCCATTTTATTTTTCAAGAGTTTTATCAGTTTGCATTTTACATTCAGGTTTATGATCCATTTTAGGTAATTTTTGCGAAGGGCATAAAATCTATATCTTGATTCACTTTTTTGAATCAAGTTGGATTTTTTCCAAAGAAACAATCAAACAATCACTTGAACCTTCCAATATTAGAGCCTTATAGATTCATTCAACCAGCTGTTCTCATTGGCAAAAGTCAACCATATGGATATCTGGGTCAAGAGAAATTCTGGTGTCTAATGTCTCACACTCTACTTTTGTATCTCATGGTGGTTTTATGTCAAAAATATTGTTACTTTAGTATGATAGTTTCTTATAAAATTAAGCATACATTTACCATTTAACCCAGCAGTAACCCTCCAAAGTATTTACCCCAGAGAAATAAAAAATATATGTTAATACATAAACCTATAAATGAATGTTTAGAGCATCTCTGTCCAAAAGTTTTTTTGTGAAACAACCTAAATGTATTTTCATAACAGAATACATAAGGAAACTGTTACACATCTGTACAATAGAATGTTATCCAGCAATAAACTGGATTGAACTATTGACAACACACAAAAACTTAATTGAATCGCAAAAGCATTATGACGTGTCAAAAAAATTTCTGTCTCAAAAAGTTGTGTACTGTATGATTTCATTTAAATGAACATCCCAAAAGACAAAACCATAGTGACAGAGGATAAATTGATGATTCCAGGAGTTAGGAGGTGTGAGAAGTTCTGATTACAAAGGGTCTACAGGAATGAATCTTCAAGGGTGATGGAGCTACTTTATCATCTGATCATAGTGGTGATCGTGCAAATCTATACATGTTAAAACTGACAGAAATGTACACAAATATGTCAATTTGTATGTTAATTCTAAAAATAATAAAATAGATGATAGTTTCTCTTTCTCACTTTTGTTGGAGTCACTGGTGTACTCTTACCAAATATTGTGGCTCTTACCAGCTCCTGAGTACCCTCGCAAGATTATATGTCATAGTCTTTCCTGTCAAACTGTCAAATTTTAAATGAGAGGGTTTTTTTTTCCCTCTCATAAATAAATTTTTCCTACATGTGGAAGTTATAGTTTTCCACATATAAAATTTTTTAACACTCCCTTGCGTTCTCCAAATTCCCAACAGTTAAGACAGCAAAATGTTTTGACTGCTCGCTATTATTTTTGAGATTAAAACACATTTAATATTTGCAATTCTAACTTTTCCTGACTAAGAAAAGTTTGGCTAGAGATACAGTTGCAGGAAAAATAATGTAAAAATATTAATATTGACACATGATACTTGGAGGCCTATGAAGAAAGGCTTACTTAGGCTGAATGTCTTTGTATATCCTAGTTGCTCGTTGATACTGAAAAAGAGACTGAAACAAGACCTTCTCTACAACCTGAGCCTCAGAGATAAGCTGAAGCAAAAGACATGACATAAGAGATTTTATACCCACAACATATGGCACAATATAGAACAAAAGAATGGGAGCAGAATGTGAAAGTATGCAAAGACCTGCAAGCTCACTCCACATATAAATACTACAACCAGCATTTTCTTTCTAGCTATTTTTTGAACTGACTTGAGAATGAAAGTTATTTTTTTGTTACTTTGCATTTCCTACAAAATAGATGTGCCCACGACAAAGGGAATTAGGTGGGCTTAAGTAAAACTGTAAAAAACTGTGATGAAATTGCTTAATATGGTGACTGAAATTAATGCTTTAAAGTTCGTCAGAATGGTGTTTAACTCTCAACTCTTCCACTTTCTCTGTCAATGACCTGTGGCAGTTAATTAAGCCCCCTTGCCTCAATGTCCTCATCTGCAAATGATGACCATGTTACTGTTGACTTCCAAGACTTCTGTGAGGATTACATGAGTAAGGTGCTTAGAGAAAGGCCTTATATATTAGAAGCACTTGATAAATGCCAATTATTTTTTTATTATTTTCAACTACTAATGCTTACTTCATATTCTGTGATAATATATAAGAATCGGAGAAGGAATTGCTCATAATTAGCCTCCAAGTTTACACTAAACCCCTTAATGTGCAATGGTTTGGAAATAACTGATAATTATCCTTTAGGACAATCTCAGATAAAAATCTTTTATTTCTTCTTCTCACACCATACAGGCTATTGTCTTCTTTCTGCATAAACTATAAACCGTATGGTATCTGGGCTCTATCAAGCAAAATGTTCCCTGGAGATACACATGGCAATAAATCCTTTAAGTTATCAAGAAATAGACATCACTGATTTTGCCAGTATGTGCTATCATATTAATATCTTTTCTGTAAGTTTTATGCCTTTTCCGGAGCCACTGTCCCTGTTAACCTGTCAACTGCCCTTCTGGGAAAACCAACCTCTCCCTTATTTCACTCCTTAATACAGTTTTCTGACTCTTGTGGCTGAAACACAATAGGACTCCAGTAAATGTGGATTGATTTAAGTTGAATTAGAAGCCTTTGTTTCATAGTTTATAAATATTTAAGTGATAGTCTTCCATTTGAAAATATTTGGGGTAATTTTCAGTTAATGGTTATCAAGTAGGAACTTTTTACTCTACTGGTGTCTTTGAATGCCACAATAAATAATAAATAAGTAAAACATTGAGAGATAGAAAGAGAGGAGTTGACAAAGCAAAGGAAATGTGATAGCCCTAAGTCAGTAACCTTGAAGTACATCTGCCAAATACTGTAATGTCAGTGACAAAGGAACATGCTGAGAGCTTATACATGGCACTTTGGATGACCAGCAGCACACGGAATTCCTGCAAAGTAAGTGTCACCATCCTGAAGGCATCTTCAATGAAGCTTTGATTTAAAGAAGGTGATCTAATGCTGTAGAGAAGCCACTACAAAGGTGACAAATGTCCCTATAGAGACACAGTTCAATACGACAAAATGTCGACTACAGTTGAGATAACAGGAAAACATGTACAAAATATATTTCTATTGTCTGTAACCCAATGTCCTAGCCAAGGGTGACTGTAGGAGTTAAAGTGGAATGGAGAAGGAAGAGGAGGCTTTAAGTATCACATTGAAATCTATAGAGTCTGAAACATGAAGGGCTTTGGTATGATGACACTAAACTCTTGAATAGGATAAACCAAAGGGAAACATGCTCTCTTCACTGGGGTGAAGAAAATAACATTTGATGAAAGGTTTTTGAGACAACAAAGGTAAAGTTTTCTCATTCAGTCTTTCCATTCCTTGTATTATTCCTTAGAAGGCAGCTGGTCCTTTTCAAGAGTATTAACAAATATAAAGGAACCAACATGTGTCCCATAAATAAAATAAAATTTACATGAATATATCTGCAAAAATCAAACATTTTTTTAAGTACAAGCAGCATTATTCTTGGTGGTCAGGATATGGAAGCAACCAAAGTGTCCTACAATAGTGACTGGGTAAAGATGTGGTGCATATATAGAATGTAATATTATTCAGCCATAAGAAAAGATGAAATACTGCCGTTTGCAACAACATGGATGGACCTTGAGATAATCATTCTAAGCTAAATAAGCCGAACAGAAAAAGTTGAGAACCATATGATTTCATTCATATGTGGGATAAAAAACTGAAAGCGACAAACAAACATGACAGACAGAGACTCATGGGCATGGACAGTGGACTAGTGGTTACCAGAGGGAAGGTGGGGAGGAGGGGAGTAGACAGGGCTAAATGAGGTCAAATATATTGTGACAGAAAGAAATCTACCTATGGGCGATGAACACACAATTCCACATATACATGACTTACTGTTGAACTGCACACTTGAAACAATGGATTTTGTTAATGTCACCCCCAAAAATTAATTAATTTAAAAAAGCAAAAAAGGAAAAAGATCAGAAGTAAAAAATGAGTGGAAAACACATATCACATATTATCCATAATCTCAAAAATTTAAGACAGCATGAACTATCTTTAAAAAGAGCTTAAAAATTATAAGAATTTAAAAAGCGAATAGAAGAAAATGAAAAGATGCAAAATGAAGTAGAAAAACTCAGAGAACAATTAAATATAAATAATACGCATATACTTATACACATACATGTATGTATGAGGTATATATGGCCTAAAGACAACATATTATAAGAACTTGAAAAAAAAACAGTGATATATGTGATAAGATATGGAGTATGCTACATGGAGACAAAGAATCACCATCTATATTAACCATAAATGTTACTAAGAAAAAAAAGTAAAAGAGAAAAAAATGTTAAACATAAAATAAAGCTTTTCTAACAAAGACATATAAAGACCAATATATTAAGTTAAAAATGTCAACTGTGTTCTAGGAGAAATTGGTAGAAACAACCACGGCAAGATATATCCTGGTAAAACTAATAAAAGGTGAAGGAAAAGTACTATTTACATATACAAGGAGAAAAAAAATAATTTGTAAATTGTTTTGGACAGCATGGATTCAGCTGTTTCCTCCTGCTTCTCTGAAGTCCAAGATAAAATAATGAATTAAATTCCAAAGGAAAGAGAGTATAATCCAAAAATTTTATATACAGTCAATTTGGCTTTAAACTCTAAGGGGAATAGAAAAATACCCTCAAGTTTGTCAGGCCTCAGGAATTACAGCACCCATGTATTTGTTTCAGAAAAACTATCTGATGATGAAATGTAGCCAATGAAAAAGAGACATTAAAAATAAAAATATTAGAAAGTGGGAATTGTGGTAAAGAGCCAGAGAAAGAGACTGAAGTGATTTATGTATCAAATTAAACAAACTTTCAGTGTTTGCATAACAAACTATAATAATGATATAATCAATGCAAAAATGGCATAATAAAATATAATAGATCAATAGAAGAAATATAGGTATCATCTTTCAATATTACAGAGTCAATAGACAATATGAAGTTATACTAAAAGATATCCAGTCTCATTAAAAAGTCAAAATTTTCTTTATCTTTGGAGAAATTTTCTAAAAAATAATATACCTTCTTGTGAAGAAAGATTTTTCTGGAGCTTATTAAGACATATATCTTCTGTTCCATTTGGTTTCTTCTCATTTGGTTAAATTTAAGTAAAACCAATCCCTGAGTGCTATTTTTTAAAATACATATCTCATCTTTTTTTTTCATATGTGTACATAGGCATAGACAAGTGTTTCAGACATTGTTCACCAAACTCAATAATGGTTATTAATGGTAGGATTTTGTGAATTATTATTTTTATGTTTGTACACATGATACAGTTTTTTTAAAAATGGGTGTACATCATTTCTAAACAATAACAAAATTCATTACTCCCTAAAAATGATAAAAATAAAAATTTATTTCAAGCCAAATTAATTTTTAAGTATTTTTTCTCAAAACAAAAAGCAAAACAAAACAAAACAAAAAAACAGCCCAGTTAGGATGATAAAAATAAAAATTTATTTCAAGCCAAATTAAGTTTTAAGTATTTTTCTCAAAACAAAAAAACAAAACAAAACAAAACAAAAAAACAGCCGTTAGAATTCCAAGCTTAATTTAATTTGTAAATGTAAACTGACCACAACTCTCTTCAGAAATCTTCATGCTGGTGTGTGTGTGTTTTAAGCTGTTGGAAAATTGTTAAGTATTCTGATGGACAAAGTACGCCAGTGTCAAGGTTTCCTTCACAAACATTTGATAAAGCCAACAGATTTCTCAAACTTATCGGAGTGAAAAAAGGAACAGTATTGACCAAAAACAGGTACCTGGATAATATACCCTTGGAGACTCCAGGTAGAAGAAAGGAAGCAGTGAAAGCATGCACCATGGAACCAAGAAGAAAGGCGAACCTAAAGCTAGTGCATTCCATGTTCTCATGATAAAGACAGTCTCAGGGGAGAGGAGAGATAGAAATGAGAGAAAGGCTTATTTGTGATGTAGTCATTCTTGCTATCAAATCTTTCACGGCTTTTCAGCAGACCACAAAATGCCAATCTACTAGCATATGAATCAGATCTAGTCAAGGTCTCATGGAATAAGTAAGAGGCATCAGAATTCCCTCTTTGGATCCTAATAGCTTTTTCCACCTAAGTAACCTCTCACTGTAAACAAAGACTAGGACCACTCCCTTCCCTTGGTTATCATTCTGAGAGCCTTAACTTACTCAAAGATTTAATAGCAAAGTGTAAGACCACGAAGCAAGTATTTTGAAATGAGTTTTGTTTCCATCAGCTGGCCTGCAGGTTTAAAAAGTGAGACATTGCCCCTTGGTTAGACTTGGAAGAATCTAATCACTAGGCAGCAAGTAAGTAAAAGTACAAAGAGAGAGATTTGCATCTCAATTTCATGCTTCAGCACATGGCAGAGGAAACACCACTTTTGGTAATGGGGACAGTTAGTGATTTTTTTTTCAGTCAAAAGAGAATAATAAAAGCGTGGTGTGCCTTCTCACTCTTAATTTGCTAAATTGATTCAACTCATGATCAAATAATTTTTAAGTACATGAGAAGGCTTCTCATCCTTTTATCATCAGAGCTTTGTAAAACTAACTCTCCCATGGTGGGCTTGTCACAATTATGGGTCTAATGCCACAACTTATACTTTGCAACATTTTTAAATGCCCTTTATGGATAATTTTAATCACGCTGTGCTAAGAAATCACATTGCATTTGCAGAATTTTGCTCTTTTTCTTTAGCATACAAAAGAAAAAGAATATTGTCCTATGTGTTGCCAATTTTAGATGCTATGTGTTGCCAAGTTTTATACTTGGAAGACTTAGAGAGACTCTTGAATTCCTATAAGCTCCTCTACTCCTGCTTACATTACGCCGAGAGTCTTGGTATATTTTAATTAAGTTCTTGGAACCTGAAGGTATTTCAGCATGTGACCCTTGGATCCATTCTCTTGGTAGGTTTGTCTCATGCAGTGTAACCGATTTTAGAGATTTGACTCAAATAAGTAAGGTATGAAAAAACTAGACACTAAGTTACATGCTGTCAGAGACCATTTGTATATACGGCGTATCATTGTCCCCTAGCACCTAGCATAAGCACTGATATTTAGAAAGTGATTTTTATTCAGAATGTTTTTAAAAGGAAGAATAAGAAAGAAGAAACAGAAAACTAGGAAGCAGGTGAGGAAGCATTATGATGTTTTGTGGTGGTTTCGTGTTATGTCCATTTGGCTAAACTGGAAATAAGTTTTCTTGAATCACTTCCTCTGAATGGTTTCAGGTAAAGTTGTCCCAATGATAAATTGTTGAGATATATTTGCAAACTGGAAGAGTAGAGCCCTCAGATGTATGGGACAAGTGATAGGAGACAGATGAAAAGATGCTGGATGAATCCAGCTTATTCTCACAGCCCTGCATTCTGTGTGTACCACCTCTCTCCGAATAGGTGCTGAATTGCAGCACCCCCAGGCCCACAGTCAGATAAAGAGGCAACATTCTCTCATGGACGACTCCACCAGCTCTCTTTTGAGTCCCACGACGGCAGCCAGTTATGAATAGCTGCAGAGGTGTCCTTCCCCACTTCTGACAGTGCTCAAGGAAGGCAGCTTACGAACTTTTCTCTGATCCTTTAGCCTTCCCTTTCTGACGCTTACGTTTACCGTATCTTCAGTATTTATGTAACTTCTTAGTCCTACAATAAATCCTTCATTCCATCATAATTATAGTAGTTTTCTTTCTCTGATTGAACATTGACTGACAGGTTTAATTTTATAACACAAATTCTGGAATGCATAAGAAGTTCTAAGAGCAAAGTGTAATTTTCTTTTGTATTTAATCCTAATTCTCTCCCTCTGCACCCCCCCGCCCTCCATTTTGAATTCACCTGGGTCAGCCTTTTTCAGCGAGATTTAATAAAACTCTATTTCTTTGCGCAATCTAGATAAAGTGGTAATTTAACACACACAGAAAAAAATATACATTCTTATCTACATAATTTACAATCTGTTCCTAGCTAAGCACTATTTTCAAACATGTTATTGGTCAAAATAGCAATCATGGAAAAACATGTGAATGATTTTCTTCTGTGCAAGCATTCTGGGCTCTAGGCCTGCCACAAAATTCTCTCCACCTCTGTATTCTCTCTCTGACAGAGACATTTAAGAGACACATGGAAAAATACATACCTACCAATGGGATGTAACCAAAATATGTTAATTTTCCATTATGATCTATTGAATGGTTTTAATTTGAATTTTGCTGATATTGTTAAACTTCTGTACATTTCCAGCTTCTGGGCTTGTTTTAGAATGAATAATTTTATAAGTATTTTATTAACACCATTAGGAAATACTTTATTGGGCTTAAACATGTAATGTGCTCTAGTTTTATTATAGGATTAGGAGCAATATCATACTAATTCTTGATAAGATTTTCATGGTACTTAAAATTCTGATCATCAAATACCTGCCATTATCATTCTAAAAAGAAGGTCTTTTATTTCCTCTTTTCATTTCTTTTTACCTGCTCTCCCAAGTTCTGTTTTCCTGCCTCCCTCCATAGATCTACACTATTATTTCCTTTTTTAAAGTTTTGTTTCTTGATGTTTTTTCTAATTGGAAGTCACAAAGCATCTTTTACACCTTTTCATCCTTGTTTTTTGTCCTCATAAATCCATGTACATACCATCATGATTTTATGAATGCTGAAGGTACTCGTAGCATTCTTCATATGACTACATATGTTTCTAAATAAACAACATATCTTATTTTCTTTATTTTTTAATGCTTTGATAAAAAATATCTCATCTTTTCTGAGTAGTTTTGACCAGTGCAATTCCATTAATAGAAAAAAATAAATCAGTAATAGAAATTGTTTGTATTATTTATATAAATATTTGATGTAGGAAGTTTATTATCTAGGTATTTATAGAGACCTATGCTTCGATAAAGTTAATTATGAATTTTAATATTTTTGATAAAATATATAAAATATATCTATTAAACAGATCTGGGTAATGTTCTAATTTATTAACAATATACTGGCCTTCTCTTGAGTATACAATATTTTATGTGAGTACAGACAGTAGTTTGAAAATATGTTTACATATTTATCAGAAAGAAATGAGTTTCAGGTAGTTCTTTTTAGGACATATAATTAATTGCCCTCTTTCCTGTGATGTCCATGAAAGTGATTCTAATACTGTTAATCTCTTTGATTCTGTTATCTGTAGATGGGAAAATAAATATCCTTTATTGTGAAAGATTTATTTTCTACACCAACATAACTAAGTTAATCAATAAAATATGATGTTTCCTTAGGCATTCTGCTTTGTACAACACATTTTACCAACAAGTTCACATTAAGAAAACACCTAAATCTCCCTGTGGCAGTCATGTTACTTTAGAGATTTAAAGTACTAATGATAACAACAATAATAATAACCTTATATATATAGCCCTTCTCATTCTTTCCATGTGGCTCCCTCCAC
>NW_006433024.1:14498162-14544911 GCF_000325575.1 Pteropus alecto | reverse complement strand
GTGGCTCCCTCCACCTTTAAATGAACTAAGACCATGTAAAGCCCTTTTTGAGAACATAGGAGCATAAAGCAGGCATGCCTGGCTAAGTCCCTTTTTAGTTCTATGTTTCAAAGCTGTGGACGGAGCACAATCTGGATCACTTTTCACCATATGGAAAGACACCTGGGTCTACAGGAAGCCCCACGGTTGCTCAGTTGTTCCAGCAACTATGTGCAAGAGTCTGTCAAATTCAGGCTGATAGTAGCAAGTTAAATTACCTACACATCTAAAGCTACACACTTCAAAAGGCTTTAAATGTAACTAAATGACACTTTGATCCCCATCCGTTTAACCAGGTTGACTCATACTTGTTGTGAGCACAGAATAAGTCCAATACTTTCAAACTTTTTAAGGCCCCCAAAATCCTTGTTTCAACCCATCTAAAGTTGATTAAAATCTGGGGTATTGACTCATGCATCCAAGAACAAATAAGAGTGGTTAAATAAACAAACGCCAATTCTAGAATGTACAATGTGATGTGCTTTTCTTACGAATGGGAATGCACGTTTATTATCTAGGGCATCATGTTCTCTGGAATAAGGCTACATGAACATGTGGATAATTAGGTAGGAGGTTGATTGATGGGTCTGGATTTTAAACAAAGCAAATTAGATGATCTTAAGGGACATTCCATCTAGGTCAAGAAAAATTCTGATGAGATGTTTCATTTTTGTTTTATTTTAATATTTTAGATTCATAGAATTTGTGCTTGAGAACTGGTCCTGCCATTTGCTGTATAATCTTGGGTAAGTTTAGTTTTCTGAACTTCAATGGATTCATCTCTGAAATGTGAATAATAACACTGGCTGCCTCATAAGGATGTTAAGACAATTAATGAGATGATGCATATCATAGCATTTAATCAGTGCCTGCAAAATAATAATTATGTGTTTGTATATATGTGCTTGTATATATATGTTATATATATTACACATATATATAAATCCCACCTGATAAGTTTTCTTTATAAGTCAACTTAATGTGTATATGTGTATACACACATTATATATTGAATATAAGTATTGACTATATAGAATATATTATTATATAGTCTAGCTTCATCCATAGGCACAGAGAAATTCTTTTTCTATATTATCATATTCGAATCTCTAGTAAATGTTCTCTTTTTATATTAATGCATCTTTAATTTTTTAGATCTTTTATAACTTTCATCAATCATGTTTCAGTCACATGATTATAAATTGGCTATCTTTTTAGACTTGGATGATTTGCTTCTCTTTTTTAACAGACCCATTTTCTTTCTTATATAATTTCACAGCACCCTGCGTTTTTCTTTATGTCTTTTATCAAGTGTATATTTTTTCTCTCTGCTTAAAGAACAATATTGTTTATGGCAGTATCTAAGAATCTACATAATGCCAGGTGTATAGATAGTTTTCAATAAATATGGAATGAATAAATAAGAGAGTAAATGAATGAATGAATTAAAGAATGCATGAGAACTATTCCCTATTGAATTGTCTTGTTTCATTTTCAAAATGTATTATTTCAAGTTTTGGGGTACTCTGGACTGTTTTTCTTCTAGATTCATTGATAAATGATCTAATAGTATTATTCTTTGAAGTCTGAGAAGTATTATTTAAAAAAAGTAAAATGGGCCATGGGTAAAATGACAAGTGGAAATTGACATTCTGTCTCAGTGTCAGGGGGGCTATAAATTGTGGTAAGAATTGTGGTAACTAGAAAGGTGTTTCCCTGTCTGCAAATGAGAACCTTTTTCAGCAACAGCTGATCTTTGCTGCATAGACATTCAAGTCAATTATTATCAAATTTTTAAAAAGAAGTTAGAAGTACGCCTTGTTTTCTTTTCTGTGAAATTTCTAAGTGTTTGAATGGTGTGAAAAAATTTTAATATAAACACTGTACTACCAAATACTTAGTTGGATGAACTAGGTTGTAGGTTCAGATGTGACGCATAGACCCCTGAATTTTGCCTCCGGCTTACCCAATTAGTCATGCAGTTCTCTGATTATGCTATATTGATCATTGTCTTCTCAAATGATCTCTAATGACACATTCTCAATAGGTAATGCTAATTTAGCAAAATTCATGTTTGAATAAGATAGATCAGTGGGTTGGTTTCTCTGTTTGAAGCATCTGATTGCTTTAAATTCCACCCGATAAGTTTTCTTTATAAGTCAAATCGATTTTCTCATTGCTCTTTCATTTTTAAAAACCCCCATAATATTAAAGAAGAAAATATAGCCTCTCCAAAACTAAAGCAAATATGTTCTCAAGGCTGTACTCTAAGCCAGATGTAGATGCTAATGTCAGCTTCATTAGTTTTGATTTGGAAGTGACTCTTCCTTCCTCAGGAAGACTTTCATTTGAAAGACATTTTCCTCCTCTGCAGCCCCACACAGAAATGTAGTATGACCATGGCAAACAGCTGATGCACAGGGGAGGGCTTGACATTGACACCTCCAGAAACTTCTCAGGGATGGGGAATGTCAAAAATAAACCCAGGTGCTAGGCGATACTGCAGGCTCACCACTTTGACTTCAACCATTATTGATTTATGCTACTTCATATTTTTTGTTGTTCTTAACAAAAGTTTTCTATTAAAAAAAAAGTTTGGAAACTATAATGCCGGGACATTGTACTTTTCTTGCCATGTATCACTCCTCAAGCTCCATTTCTCGCCTATAAAATTTGCTCACGATATATTTCTCAGTTGCTCCAAATAACAGAACTACGTTTTTGTTTTTGTTTGTTTGTTTGTTTGTCTGTTCTTTTTTGGGTCAAGATATGTTCAACTTAGTAGTCAAGAAAATAAAGATTAAAAATCTAGATAATATTTTTTATTAACAATTTGTGAATTTTTGGAGTTATACAGCATTGTGAAGATTTGGGGTAGTTGATAGTCTCAATTTTTTTAAATGAAAGTATATAGATGAAAAATATGGAGGAAAATCTAGCAAACTTCATTGGAATCATTTAAAGGATTTACTAGTCTTTGTCTCAGAGGGTCATCTTTTAGGAATTTATTTTAAAATGATTAGACAGAAAAATTTCTTCCAAAATTTTTAATACAATGAAGAATTTAAAACAATTTAATGTATATCTATAGATAATTTGACAAATTATTATAGGAGATATAATATACATGAGACTGTTCAATATCATAAAATATTCTTTATGTATTCAATAGAAGTAAAATAATCAAAATATAAAATAGGATTATAATGTAATATCAATTTTGTATTTATTTTTTCTCATTAATAAACAAAACATATGCAAACAAGTTAGTTTATAGAAGTTACCACTAAGAAGGAGAATTATGATTAAAGAAGAAAAAAATTCTACAATTTTAGATTTTTTACTTCCTAAACATTCTATAATGATGTTTTTTGTAGCCTTTCCCACCTTGCAAAGAAAAAAGAATGTTACATAGGGATGATTAAGACACTGTCAATGGACTAAGCAAAAGCATAATTTGGGTTTTTCTTATATTGTTTCATTTTGAATAGCTTTAATAACTTACACCCAATTAGGTTATAGAAGATGTGACCTTTTATTAAATAGACTGTCATGTAATGATAGCTCATAGAACTAAAGACTAAAAGATGGGTCCCCCTCACTGTAGAGGCACAGACAATGGAGACACTGTGGCAAAGCCTGCAAAACTGACTAATGTCCTAGTCCAGCGTCATCATCAAGGCTCCAGCTGTCATGCTACTGCAAGTATTAAATTGTATATCTTTACCCTAAAAGAAAAATATGATCTTTTTAGAAATAGATGCCAAGACAAGAAGCTTCAATAAAGCAAACAACTTTTATCAGACTTCTAAGTGGAAATTAGGCACAAAAAGAAATTAGGAAACATCTGGAAGGACTTCAGAAAAATATCACTTTTGTTCAGTAATCTTTGATTCATTTTGCTGTTTGATACCCAAAAGATCAGACCATGATGGATTCAGTTAGTTCTAGTATGCATTTAATATGTAATTTAATTGAATTTCCAGTGTAGTAGGACATTTATTTTTATTCTGAAAATAAAAAGTCCAAATTCACTGAAGTTGATATATGCATCAGGATATTCTTGAAAGAGTAATTTGGAATTCTCTTTTCAAATCTGACTTCAAAGCATCACTAATAGATAATGTAAGGCATAATATAATTAAAACCAATTAAATTCAAACAAAAGCAAAATTGGTTAAGTATATTCATCATCCAGTTTGAATTTTATTATTATATTTTCTCCCTCACTTCAGTGAACATCATTTTGTTAGTGGAGGGCACATCTTATTTTGGGAAATTGTGGAGGGGGTTTATACTATTGCAGAACTCCATTACTTCTGAGAACTTAAAATGACAATAAAAAGCACAGCTATGAATAAAATTACAAATGCTTTTATGTTTATTTATTTATTTCCAATGTTATAGATCATAAGGGATATGGTATTTTGTATTTTGTACATGAATATAGCAGGTATACATATTGACCTACTGTAACTGTGTTTTACAAGAAACACTATAGGGAGTAGATTACTCTTAAGAAGAGGAAATACAAAAAAAGACCAGTTGGTAATAATGATGAATGGCAAGCAGTAAGTTGTGTGATTTATTATTTCAAAAATGAATGGTTTTGTTAAGCCATTTTTAATTTCTTGGTCAACAAGAAATTAATATATTGGTCAAATAATATATTTCTTGTTTCTGAGAAAGCCCAGATACAACACTAGAGTAGAGAGGGAGAATTATGTGAATGCCTATACTGAAGGCATGCTAATAAGGAGACACTTTTTAGTTTATCTGGATTTTAGAATTGTCATATATAAATGTTCCTGTTCCTTCAAAATTTACATGTTGAAAACTATTCCCCAGTGTGATGATATTAGGAGGTGAGGTCTTTGGAAGATGTTTAGGTCATAAGGGCAGAGCCTCCTAAATAGGATTAGAGCCCTTATTAAAGATAACCGTGAGAACTCCTTTGCCCATTTCTCTATGTGTGGACACAGAGAGTTGGCCATCTCTGAACTAGCAATCTGGTCCTCCTTAGACACCAAATTTGGCTGTGCCTTGATTTTGGATTTCTATGTCTCTCGAATGGTGAGAATGAATTTTTGTTGTTTAAGCCACCAGTCTGTGGAATTTTTCTTACAGAAGCCTAAATAAACTAGGATAAGAATGAAACTGTTTCACTCCTTTTTAAAATATAACATTTTTTCAATCAAAGGGGAATTTTTATTTCCCATATGAAGGTGGAAGAAACAATACAACCCACAAAAAATAAATCCAGGGAAAGTTCAACTTCAAGAACTGCTCTTGGGTAATAAAATGGAGGACTGATGGCCATTGGAATGACAAAACAACAATCTCAATAAAAGCAAATAAACACAAATTAAAACAGCAACAATTAGTAGTTCTACTCTGGTTAGCAAGCTCACAGACAGAATAACACTTCTATGAAAAGTGATGAGGCTTTTGTTTTTTTATTCCAGACATGATTCCTCACCAATTTGTCATTGATAAACTATTTTTAGCCATGAGAAGGAAGGGAATTCTGCCATTTGTGACAACACGGATGGATCTTGAGGGCATTATGCTCAGTGAAGTAAGCCAGACAGAGAAAGACAAATACTTCTCAGTATCACTTATATATGGAATCTTAAAAAAAAAAAAAAAAAAGTCAAACTCATAGAAATAAAGAGTGTGAAAAGTGGTTGTCAAGAACTTGGGGTGTGGGAAAATAGGGAGAATTTTGAAAAAGGTTACCAACTTTTGGCAATAAGATAAATAGCTGAGGTTCTAATGAAAAACATGATGACTATAGTTGATAGCACTGTACTATATAATAGAAATTTGCTAAGAGAGTAGAACTTAAGTGTTTACACACACACACACACACACACGCACACACACAAAATCCTCCTGAGATAAATCCTCAAACTTCCGCCACTATGTCTATCAACCTACTTATATCTGAGCCTATATGTACGACTGGTCTTCCCTTTACTACAGTTTTTCTTCTACTGCTAATTTTATTGCTTCTATTGAAGATCAATCCTCCATGAGATTCTATTCCCTATTTTCTACTCAAAGACATTTATTACTTCCTCTCTCTCTTTGTTCTGTGTTGTCAGTTTTTTCACTCAATGCAAATATTTCTGATAAATATACACATACGCTAAGCTGTAATCTCTCTCATCTACAAAAACGATTGATTTTGCTTATCATCATCATCAATTCCATTTTCTTATAGAGCAAAACTCAAAAGCATTGTCTATATATGTTCTCAAATTTCTCTCCTCTCTCCTCCTCGCCTTTTTTTGGAAACCATTCCAGTCAGGTTTTAACCCCCTACCCTATCCAAACTGTTATTTTCAAGGCCAATTATGATGTCTATGAGGGTAAGTCCGGTGGTCAATTCTCAGCAATTTTCCTTCTTGACACTGATATAACGGCAGCATTTGAGACAGTTCATCACTTCCAACATGCAATACTGTCTTCTTAGACTTCCAAAACAATACATTCCCAGGATTCTTCCTTAATGACTTCTCTTCATCACCAACATTTGCTGGTTCGTAAGCATTTCCCAAATCTCTGTAAGGCTCAATTTTTTTTTTTTTTAAATCAAAATGCATTCTCTTGGCACTTCATCTGTTCTCGTAGTTTTCTATGCCATCAATTTACTGACAAACCTCAATTTATATTTACAGCTCTGATTTCTTCCCTAAACTTCAGATCCAGATATCCAATTGTCTATTTAACTGTCCATTTAATATATAATGTGTGCTTCACACTACGTATATCTGAAACTAAGCCCCCAGTCTTTCCCCAATCCCACGGCAATCTGCTTCTCCTACTCTCTTTTTTTAATCTCAATAAATAGCCAATTCATTCTTATAGTTGCTCAGACTGGTTATCTTGGACTTATTCCTGATGCTTCTTTTTCTCCTAAGTTTTACATTTTATGAATGAACAAATATTGTCATCTCTACCTTTATGACATATTTAGATTTCAGACCATCTTTATAATCTTCACCACTACGACCATGGTTCGAGTCTCTATCATCTTTCAAATGAATAATGTATTTAGTTTATTTAACACAGCAGCCACAGTGAATATCTAACATATGTCAGATGACATTTTTCTGCTCAAAACGCTCAATTTACTCTTTATCTTACTTAGAATAAATGAGTAGATGGCTTATGAATGTCTATAAAGTATTTCTCCCACACAATTACCTCTCTGATCCATTCTCCTGATACTCAGTAGTCCATTTCAAAGCGCTTTGTGTTCCTCCTTGTTTCTCATGAGTTTTGTTTGTTTGTTTGTTTTAGTATTATTTGCTATTCTTTCTATTTTGGAAACTTATCTGCTTACATACCTGCAAGATTCTGCAAGACTTGTAGCACCAATTTTTTTCAAGTTATCTAGTGTGGTCATTGAATTATACACATAAATTGGCAGAAATCCTTTCCCTATTCTGACTTTCATCATACGTCTGTGTTTTAGTAAACTCCATCCATGTATAACCATCTACCATGCTATATATTTTTAATTATTTAACTGTTTATTTTGTTTCTGTATAAAATATAGGCTCTAGGATCTTACACTTACATATTCATCTACTAAGTCTGTTACATATTCCTAGTAACTTAAACATGAAATAAATATTTTGGGGTAAATGAATGAATATAGAGAACTATGTTAGAAATCAGTCTTAAGTGTTTTGTAACTATATAAAGTAAAAGAAAGAATAAGAAATATGTTTTTAGCTTTTGTGTTCACAGTTTTTTGTGTGTCAAATATCTGCAAATAATAAAGATATAAATTCATAAAAAACCCTTCTATATCACAATGCAAACTTATAAATGCCTAATTGTTCCTATGCTTGCTCTGCCTTTGCTTACTGTGGGCTGGGGAACTTTAGGCATTCTTATAGGTTACTAATACAGATTTATCATAAATCAGTGTTTTTTATACATTAAGAAGATTTATGTTAGCCTTTTTCACTTATTAGCAGAATAACTCTATCTGCAAGTATAATTTTTTCATTTATAAATTGGGAATGAAAACTGAAATACCTACTTCTCAGTATTATCGTGAAGATTAAATAAATTATATACATCTTTAATCCCCACCTCCCCGCCCCCCCAACCTCCCTCACATGCACTCATGTTTTGTAAATGATGACATGCAAGCGTGCTATCAAGGTAAGAGCTTTGGAATATGAAAAATTTAGGTTTAAATCTCAAGGCCATTACCAACTAATTGGATGATGTATTATGAGTCACTTTCATCTCCCTATGCCCCATTTATTTTCCTTGTCTTCATAATGAGTGTCAAAATGATCATCTCAAAGGTTAATTGTGGAGAAAAAGCTTAACATTATAAAAGACATATATTTAATATTTGACAAATATTATCGTGTTTTTCTCTTTCTCTTTTCTTCAAAATTAATCTCATTTCTTTCTCACCCCCAATCACCATCTTTTGAAATCTCTGCCTGAAGTTACACAGGGTAGTAGTAAATGATTCCAATCAGTATAAATTTTTAGTCTCAGAATATGTATTCCTATGTGTTATTTTTTTCTATTCTTAGTAACAAATTTATTCTTCTTCAATAGTAATAATCTTATTGAAAAGATTTGGGTAAACTGCCTAATCAGCCAAGAACTATAGGTTTTCACACAGATTGGGTAGCTCCTGAACACATGGTACCGAAGCAGCAACCTATCAGAGGTGACTCAGAAGTATTTGTAGCTACCCAAGAGATCGTTACACAGCAATTTTGATAAAGAGGCACGGGAGAGTTTAAAGTATATGTTTAATCATAAAGTGCAATATATAAAACTAAAGTGGCATAAAAGAAAGGGTAGATTTACAAGTATGTGGGGTCTCTAATTAAAAGACCCGGATTTGAGTCCTTACTTACCTTGGTTCAGACAGTTAACTACTTTGCTTCTGTGAAGTTGAAGTTATGATTTTTTTCAGAACTGCTGTAGAAATCAAATGAATTATTCAACAAGAATGTGATAGATAAGTTCTAAACATAGAAACAAATGTTAACCAAATAACACTATTAGTTAAGATAGCTCTGTGTGTGTGTGTGTGTGTGTGTGTGTGTGTGTGTGTGTAACCCAATCATTAGTAATTCATTTGGGATCAATCTGCTGGTCAGTAGAAACAAAGAATAGATTAGTTTATAAATAAATGTAATAGGATGTGGAGGTAGAGTTTTCTCTCATTAGTTTATGCTTTCAAAAAGTTCTTACAGAGGACCTTCTAAGCTCCAATATATGCAAGTCCATCTATGGCATCATTTTAATTTAACGCATTTAACACAGTCATTGAATCATTCCTCTATGTATGGCAATATTCTTAGATGACCTTTCCAACATTTGATTTAGGAAGTAATGTCTTGAGTTTTAAAAAGTAATGAAAGACCATCGTTTGTCTATTATTATTCTTTATAGGTAATGCTAGCTTTTCAACACTAGCATTTGTATCTCCACAGCTATAATTAATGTATTAGGTTTAAATAATATTGCTTTTAACTTTATTTGGAAATATTGCAGGGAAATATTTCTAAAAACTTATTGCAGGGATTCAACATATATTATGGAAAAGAGGATGTCTGGGGTAAATGGCATAATTTAAACAATAATTTTTTCATGTAACAAATCCTTATTGACTGTCTACTGTATTTGTGATACTCTTGCTGAGCTTTTAATTATGTGTTAAAATTTTTATAGGCACTTCTAATAATTAATCTTGATTTTGACACTGCTAGTTTTTCTGCTTTTGATCAATTAAATTCTACATATATATTTGTTATTATTACTACTACCTAATATAATATATATTTATAATTATATACATGTTATATAAACATATATAATCATAGAGCCTTAGTTTAGTAATAATATGAAGTTATTTAGTCCAATCTCTGAATTACTACATCAATTTTTTCTACCATTTCATATAGTTTTCATATTTGTGACTATATATCTCTCCTGGTGGGACAAGTCAATAACTAAATGATTGATGTAAAATAGAAACATATGAAAACCTGAAAAAATACGAAAAAAATTAGCTTATTTTTTTTTTTTTTTTTTTTTTTTGTAAATCTGGTATAGTCTGGATTTTTTTGATGTTAGTAAAATTCACAAGTTCTTAAAATATATTTTAAAAAAAATCACACAGTGATTTCAAGCTATCGCCATGGCAACTATTTGCATCAGAGTACTATTTTTTCCCAGAGCTATTTCTGTATCATTAAATCCTTGATAATACTTTATTATTTGGTATCTGTTAAGTCCATATGCATTCTAGGGGCTAATTTACTTAACAAATTATGTCTGACAAGAGAGAAAACTTATAGAACAATAAACAACACTATTAATTACTTCACAAAGCAGGGAAACACTGTATTTGTCAGCAGCATTATGTCTTCACAATAATTCCACCAAGTAATTAAGTATGAACATATTCCATTATTGGGACATATAGCCTTTACCAAATTTATTCATAATAATGAAGCAAAACCAGAAACTGGAACTAGTGAAATTGCAAAATTGCATTTATTAGAGAGGCTTTTAGCCTATTAAAACAAAGCAAAGGAGATGGAAAAAGGAAAAAAGATTGTCTAACTATATGTAAGAAAAAAAATATTACTGTGACAACCCCATGTTATTTCCTCATTAGACTACTGAAGGTGATTACCTGAGAAGAAAGTACCACTTCAGTGTAAGACAATAATTTGATAGGGATACATATTTATATTCTCCATGAGTATTTATTGAAGTGCTATTTTATCTGAGAAGTACCTATCTCCTTTTGTTATTTATAAAAATTTAAGGAGATAAGAGGATTCCACAGACCTGAAACCATTGTGGTTAACTTTCACTCTGCCCACCCCCAGCCCCAGTATGGGAGAAAAGAAAGGTATAAATAAAGAAAACTTTGCAAAAGAGAACAATAAAGTTCTCTCTTATATATACACATATATATATATTTTTTATTACTGCCATACACTTATGCAATGGCATATAGAATGCACCGTTGAATTTAATGGCTCAAGCAGTTGCAAAATGCCAAACATGATGCAGCTTCACTTAAATATTTCAACCATATATCCTAAATGTTGTGTTTACCTACTGGGCAGTCAAAAGTTGACATAGTAAATAAAAACAGGAACGTAACTACCTTCTCACTATGGCTCAGAATTCCTCAGCTACTCCTCCCTGTTACTCTTGTAGTTACTGTATCCTAATAGCTTTATTACATGCTGCTATGGCCTGATGAAGCAGAAGTGTATAAACTTTGATAAACCTATAATTCTAATTCACTCTGGATGTTGGGTTTTTTTTAAATTTCAAAAGCATTAGTATAATTAAATGCAAGTATTTCTGGGAGTTGTATAACTTCTATATCCTGGAATAAAATATTCAACTCTATATCACCTGGTTGTTTCATTTAATATTTGAAAAAACTCACTATTCCAAGTCACACTTTACTTGAATTCTTGAATCAGTTTTTCATATATGAAGTTTATTTAAAATAAGTATTATTAACTTAAACATGTAAATATATACACTTTATATATTTGATATATTTTTATACAAATAGCAGCAGCTGAAAAAAATCATTTATTCCTGTAGGTTTTCACATTTTGAAGCAAAATTAATTTAAACATTTCTAGAGTTACAAATTATTATAAAACTACTGGATGGATAAAAGGGACTTAGCCTTTGAGGCAATAAAGATCTTTCCAATAATATGCAAATACTAAATATTGTTGGGTGAGCATGATTTTCTCCCTAAAGCAAAACTATTTTTCTTTTTGATGCTATGTGTGGCGATGTGTCATTTAGAATGCAGTGGCTTTTCCTGGGAGTTGCTAAAATGTGTTCAGTTTACACTGAATTGCTGAAGTCATCTTTGTCTCAGTCCAGTGACTAATAAAATTACAGTGTTAAGCAGTATTGAAGAAAATAACTCCGAAAATACAACTTTTAAATGGAGCTTTACCACTGCCTCTAGCTTCATGCTTGCCTGGAGATCATCAAAGCTCATCTTGTATTTCTCGAGCTTTCCCTTTTTTCTTTATTCTACCCTCAAGGGCTCTTTAATTTCTTAGTCCTAAATACACATGTCCAACCAACCTAAAGGTCCAGTTGTTGATTCCTATTTACTTCATATCATCATGACCTTCAAACGCTGGCCAACACTTCTTTGCTACCAAAATGGATTCCATGTAAGTCTCTGAATATTATTACTGGATTTATTTCATAAACCTCGCATAAAAAAAGATACTCTTTTTCCCTGAGCATTTTGAATTTGTAGAACAATATATTTACACACTAAGTACTAAGAACCATGGGAGACTGGAAAATAATTGCTTGTGAATTTATTAGTGCACCTGTGAATTTAGGAAGTACTTATAATACATCACTTTTTAACTGGTGATGAGGAAGAACAAAAGGGAGCTATTTCTTACCCTCTTTTCATCCCATCTCCAAATGTCATCTTAACACATAATAACATAGAAGTTGAACAAATCTATTGATAGAGATAGATATGAGATAAAGAGATAGATAGATGAATGTGCACAAAAATTTGAATATATTGATAAAAACCACATTCATAAAGGGATTAGTTCTATTTTCTTCTATTATCAGTTCCCTTCTTTATACAGATGAGAACATGTAGTTTTCTTGAAAAAGCAGTGACATGTATTATTTAGTTAATGATGGCAAATGAATGACAATATGGAATATTGTTAAATTATTCAGTGTTTGGATCCAAACATGGTAACAATAGAACTAATGTGCTTATTTTTAAAAGTGAGAAAAACAAGCTATTGAGAGGATTGAATCAAACTGGTTGAGTGAGCTCCAATGCCAATCAAATCTATATTCCTATTTAACTTGTAGTACTTTTAAGCTCTATAATTTTAAGCATGTTATTTATCTTCTCTGTGCCTTAGTTTCCTCATTATAAATATTGCAATAATAGCAAGAGCATTTCATATGCTTTTGTGAACAGCGAATGGGTCAATGCATATTAAACACTAAGAATTACTGACGGCAATGTTAAAAATTGCCATTATCAGTCTGTCTTCATCATTTCATCATTATCATTATCATAACATTATCACTGTAGTTTTCATTAGGATTACGATCGTTATTTTGACCAGAAAAATTACCTTTAAATATTGGCATAGACTAGTGATCAAGAATAAAGATTTGGAATTTAGACTGCCTGCTTTTAAATCACTCCTCTTCTAAAACATGCTGAATGATCTTACATACTTTTCTTAATCTCTTAAACATCAGTGCTTTTATTTATAAAATCTATTTTTATAGATTCTAGTGAAGATTAACGGATACAAATTCTTTGTTTTATGACATGCATTAGGAATCTATAAGTGTTAGTTCTCATCATCACTATTATTACTTTTATTATTGCATAAGATATTATTTTGAGGGTTTTTTTTTTTTTTTTTGCCCTTCCCACATCTTACCTCAATTATTACAAGTGATAGATAATGCAGTGCTTAGGGTATTTTCTGCTAATTGCCTGAGAGAAACTACCAAAGAAATAGACACTTATTAAATTTTGAGTTTTGTCTTTTTAAAATGAACTTTATTAAGGTGAAATTTACATACGATATAATGTCCTTTTTTTAAGTGTGTAGTCCAATGAGTTTTGACAAGTGTATACACACTTGGACTCATCACCATGGGTTTTTAGATTTTTAAGTTGTTTTGAAACTAAATGACAATAGTTTTTAGTGACAAAAAAATGACATGGAATGTAAAAATTTGAACTACTGGCATTCCCTTCCTAAACCCCACAGGATTCAGGACATTTTATTTTTGCCCTTAGCAAGCTATGTCAAAGGCTGTCTAACCCATGTCAGCTAAAAATTCCATAGGCTGAATTAAATGTGGGGGTAAGAAGAATCAGAGAGAATGGACCCTATGCCTTGCCTTCCACCCAGGTGAGAGGTCGAGAGGAATGATAGACATTCCAAATAGGTTGCAGACTATAAGAACAGGGGACAGCCTGGGAGAACCCAGTAAGGACCTCAGAGAGTGCCCGTATGCACAGCATGGTTTAGGAGCAGGAAAAGAGAGATGGCTGAGTTAAATACACAGGCAATGAGTCTGACATACTTAGCATTCCCTGAACCCCAGTGGAGTGTGGACACTGTGATGTGTTACCTGAATGCTCAAGATAAGCAGTGCTTAAGAGAGAGCCAGAGATGAGAGGCCTGTGGTCTAAGGTATAGCTGTAGACCAATGATTGAAAACCAGATGGAACTTAGGTTGTCTTAGTTGTTTATGCAGAGGGGCAGTATGTTTATTAAAGAGACAATGTTTACCTCAGTTTATTTCACCATAGAGGCAATGATTGAGGACCAAATGGCTACCTTCCTACCCAATGTCTTAGCAATCAAATAGTCCCCAAGAGATTTTAGACTAAAATTCAGAGAAAGGCAAGGGAAAACTCTCAAATCATTGGGTCTCTGAACTGGCCAAGACTAAATTTTCAAATCCTGCTGGAATTGAGGCTTAAAGTAGAAACTGAGTTTTATTATAAAAGAATTGTATTCGTACATCTGGTTTGTGGCATGAGATTTATACCCGATATGCTATTTATTAATGAAAACAAATGCAGGGGAAAGGAGAAGGTAGAAGCAAGGATGGGGTAGATTTGTCTCATTTCTGGGATGCTTTCTTATATCTTAAAGTCTTAGAAGGAAAGTGGAAGGTGGAGTTAAAAAAATAACAAAAATAATGCTTTGCTGTTGTTGATTACACAGTATGATATTGTACCATCATCCAAGTGTTGATATGTTGATCACATAACCAAAATTATACTCCTTTTGTTTGGCTTTGCTGATTGCATTTCATGTACTCATCAATGACAAGGTTTAAATTGACAACCACTATTAACTCTAGGTTTCTTTCTCTGCTCCTTTGGTGCTTTCTTCTTTTTTTTCCAGTTTATCTATATTTTTTCTATCTATAAAAACAAAATCATTGATGAAAAGTTTTAAGCAGAGGCATGGAATCATTCTTCTAGAATGTCTCCTTGAATATCAATGTTTTGTAAATAAGCACTCAGACTTAAATGTGAATTACATCAGAAAAGGATCACTCTGGATAGTAACATTTCAAGGAAGATAGTTAAAGGAAAAAATACAAATAAACTATAATAAAAATTTTGACTCAAGTGAATAAGGCAGGCAATATCTTCTAAGCTGGAGGTTAATTCAACCTCCAATGGCCAATGATTTAATCAGTCATGCCTATGTGATGAAGCCTCTGTAAAAACCCAAAAGGATGGGTTTTGAAGAGCTTTTGAGTTTGTGAATACAGGCAGATGCAGGGATAGTGGTAAGCCTGGAGAAGACATGGAAGCTCCACACCCCTTTCCACATACTTTGCCCTATGCACCTTTTCCATGTGGCTGTTTCTAAGTTATAAAATTTTATAATAAACCACTAACCTCATAGGTAAAATGTTTCTCTGAGTTCTGTGAGCTGCTATAGTAAATGAATCAAACCTGAGGAGTTGTTTGGTCTATAGTAGCTCAGTCAGAAGTATAGGTAACCATCTGGACTTGCGATTGTCATTTTCATTGTGGGGTGGAACTCTTATAGGACTGAGACCTTACTCTGCGGATCTGATACTATCTCCAAGTAGATAGTGTCAAATCGAGTTGAATTGTAGGACACCCAGCTGAATGCCTTTTTTTTTGAGAATTGTTTGATGGTATAGAACCCACTGTCCTCCCCACCCTCAATACGCATTGAAATTAATTGATGATTAGTATCCTTTTCATGTAAAAGTTTTAGAATTTGACAAAATAAAGACTTTAAAACCTGATTTTGACTCAGAAAAGCATCAAAATCTTTTTATCACTTAACCTCAATAAACTACAGTTTCATCTTCAATAAAGCAGTAATAATTATAGCTATCCTTACAGAAGGTACTAGGTTGAATGGCAGTCCTCCAAAAGATATGTCCACCATCTAATATTCAGAACCTGTGGATGTTACCTTATTTGGGGAAAAAAGTCTTTGCATATGTAATTAAAGTAAGAATCTTGAGATGAGATCATACTGGATTATTTGAGTCAGCCCTAAATCCAATGCCAAGCGTTTTTATAAGAGTGTGACAAAGGAAGATTTGACACAGAGAGAAGTGAAAGGGGCAGTGTGGCTGACCATAGGAACAAAGATTGGAGTAATGGGATCATGAGTCAAAAAATGCGGACTACTACCAGAACTAAGAAAAGCAAAGAATGTGTTCTCCCCTACAGGCTTCAGAGACAGGGAGACTCACTGAAAAATTGATTTTAGGCTTTTAGACTCTAGAGCTGTGAGAGAATGAATTTATGTTGTTTTAAGGCATTCAGATTGTGGCATTTTGTTATAGCAGCTCGAGGAAACTAATACATAGGGTCACTGTGCACACTGAATAAAACAATGTAGAGCTCTTAGAAAAAGAAGGCCCAGCTGTAATGTACACACATAAACATATGTACACAAGTGATTCCAACAGTTTCTCTTAGTAATATGTAGACTACTCTGACTAAAAAGTCTCCTTCTATGTTTGTCTCATCCAGTTTATTTTCATCTATCAGCCTGGTTTGCTTGCTTTATAATTATTTCAGAGTAATTCTTGATTATAATCGTTACTATAATAAGCTAAGTCTTTTAAACCAAGTACCCTTTTGGTATAGTGACTTGAATGTGACATTTTGATTCAGAATCCAACTGAATTACAGTTTCATTTCAATATTTTCTATATATTTTTCTAGAAAGTAGACCACATCATTGAGGTTTTCAAATTTAATAACATAAATTTGATCTCTATATTTTCTCATAATTTGAATAAAAAATCTCAAGTGTTTTTCTGCATCTATATTTCTGCATGTGTTCCTTACACATGTTAATGCAATGTCTTCTAACTTTTTATTTTCCACCTAACTTATTGAAGTATAATTTATATACAATACACTAGATAATTTAGGGTATACAATTCATTGAGGTTTTACGAACGCATATACTTGTGAAACTACCTCCGTTATCAGGATACAAGGTCACTTCCAAAAGATCTCCTTTGCTTTTTTGCAGTCACCACCCACTCCAACCCATCTCTGGGAAATCCACTAAGTTGCTTTAAGTCACTACAGGTTAGTTTGCACTTTAAAGAATTTCATATAATAGAATGATGCAATATATGCTCTTCTTTTGTTCTGGCTTCATTCAACCAATATAGAGGTTTTGTATTTATTCACAATATTGTATGTGTCGGTAGTTTCTTCCCTGTCAAATATTCTGTTGTATGACCATTGACCATTTTGCTAATATTTTACCTCTATCTGAGCATTTAGGTTTTTTTTTTCAGCTTTTTACCATCATAAATTAAACTGCTAGGAATCTTCAGACACATGAGTTTGTGTGGGAATGTGTTTTCATTTTTCCAAGTGATTTTATAAATTATGATTAACTATTTGAGAACCTAAACTGTTTTTCAAAGTGGTAGTACAATTTTATATTCTCGCCTTCACTGTAAAAGAATTTCAACTTGCTCCACATTCTTACCAATACTTGGTACTGACAGATTTTTAATTGGAATTAGTCTAATGGGTATGAGCTAGTATAACATTGTGGTTTTAATTTAATTTAATGCTGTTTTCTTATTGGATATGTGTATATCTTCTTGAAGTACTCATATTCATCTTCTGCCCATTTTCTAAAATTGGGTCTTTCTTTTTATATTTAGTTGCAGGTGTTTAAAATATTTTCTCGCTACAAATTCTTTGTCAGATACATGCATGCCAATTATTTCATAGTAATTTTTAGTATACAGTTACTGAGGAAAAATGACTCTAACTTTAGAATTATATTTCTTTCTCATTTGAGAAACACAAGGCCTCAGGAAGTTTGGTACTTCGTTTCTCTCATAGAGGGATTACTAAAATATGTGTTCCTAAAGCAGATAAATTCACTCAGAAGAAAATCATGAGACTTCAGAAGCAATGGAGAGTTAAGAAATATTAAAGGAATAAGTTCTTGTTATTACATATATCCAACAAAGTTCTTATGTCCAGAATACATAAGAAATTCCTACAAATCTATAAGAAACAAACATATAATCTAATATAAAACATGCCAAAATTTGAACAGATTCATTATAAGAAAAGTTAACTAATATTTGTTTAAGATGCTCAATGTACTTAGTCATCATGGAGATATAAATTAAAACCACAATGAGATAACACTACACACCCACCAACAAAGACTACAGTTAAAATAACTGAGAATATCAAGTGCTGACAAGTGTGTGGAGTAAATTAGTACATTGCTCAAGGGAATGTAAATTGCTACAACTGTTTTTTGGAAAATTGCCCTTAACTTCTCAAGCTAGACGTATGTATATCCCAAAAATCAGAAATCCACCAAGATATGTGTGTGTATTAGTAAGATAATATATTGTAGAATTTTTTAAGTTTCTTGTATAAAATTATGGCATTTGCTGTTTCAACAAAAGGATACTATATTAAGATACATATTTAATTATATGCTTGATGTATCTGTGTGTATCTGTGTGCATGTTTTTGTATGTATGAATTAATATATTTCTATACCAGTACGTGTTTTTTCTTGAAGAATAAACAAAACCTTTCTCTTATGGGTGGTTATTCTGAACACAGGTAAACTGGAATAGGGGAGAGGCAAGAATGTATTTGCCTTTTATTTTATATTGTTCTGTAATGTATTTTTTATAATCTGAATATATTTCTGATATTTAATTTTGAAAAATAACTAAAATATCTGAGGACAGTTTTAGAGCATTTTTACATTCTTTTACACTTCTATATTTTAAATATCTAATAAAAGTTATAAAACATATTCTATATTTTTCTTTTTAAACGTATTACTATTTAATAATAATAATTATATAATAATAATTATAATAATTGTTGTTGTTAGTAGGGGTTAATTCATTGATGCCTTTGCTCTGCACCAGACTAGATTCCTGTCTGCCAGGTATTTGGAAAGGAAACCCCTAAGATGTAAGATTAGTCTTCTGGAGACCAGGGTAGGCCATCATGTGAGCTTTCCGTTCTCCATTATGGAGTATTAATTGTTTATTCTTTTTACTTTCTTAAATAATTGCTTTTATTTAGTTTTAATAAGTGACCCAGCATCTATCTGGCAATGTAACCTCTCTATCTGCTGCTAAACTTAACAAAATGTTCTCATTTTATTGACTTGCCTAGTATCTCCCATCTCTGGATATGACAGTAACAGAAGCAAAATAATTCTCATGTAAAAGATTTATATACACTGTTTTCAGCCCACGTCATAATATTTATAAAACATATTAAGAAGTATTTATAATAAACATTTATGAAAAATTAAAATAATCTAAATGCAGAATTTCTATAATAGGATTTTTATATTTTAACATATATTGACTATGGGTGATGTAATTAAGCAGATTTGTTATGTGAAATTTCTGTATGTTATAGAACCATTTTACTTCCATTGAATTAGAAAGTTAGGCATGATTATGGTGAGAAGTGTGGTTTCAGTGTTTTAAATTTTATTTAGGGAGAAAAATTATATAAAAGCATGATGTAAGAAATCTTGCCAGAAGAAAAGTTTAAAACAAGTTTTATGCTTATCAATAGAAGAGTAATTAATTAGTAAATTAAATCATGGGACATTCATAGCTGACATTTCAAGCAAAGTCTTGAAAGAATGAAGTTAGTTTATATTTACTTTTATAGATCTTTACAATATGCTCATAATATGAAGCAGACAACCTTTTCAATTGATGTTCAAAAATAATAACATAAAACAGTGAGTGTGTGTGTGCGTGTGTGTATTTACATGCTTTTGTAGGTGTATATGCAAAGATTGAGAAACATCAAACTGTAATTAATGGCTACCACTGGACAGGATGATGAGATTGCTATGTGACCAATTTGGAAGTGAAAATCGGCTTTAACTTTTAGTTCATTCATTTGCATAATGTTTGAATTATTTCACAATCAGCAAACAGTCATGCAATATATTTGTTATAAAAGCAATGAATAAAAATTAAATCATACAGATGGTATACGATTTCCTAAACTTTTACTGCAAAGAAATAAGAGCCTGCTTATATTGAAATAAAACCTCAAACTGACAATCCTTATCTGTCACATACTGTCAAGATAGTCACCCACACAGCCACTTTAAAATCCATTTTGAAAATACACCATGGTGTTCTGTTTTTAAAAATAAATGTGATCTTCTCCAGCTTGAGAGAAATGATTCAGTAGCCCAAAATCAGAGATGTAGTTGGTGTTTTTGCAGAGTGCTGATTTATTTCCGAAGGCTATTCTTCCTGTATCACAACCTAGGTCATTCATCTTGCCTATTTTGGTAGGTAGGTGTTTATAGCATATGGCCGGATGAGGGAGTTTTGGGGAGTGCTTTGAGATAAAATATGCCATGGAGAAGTGATAAGAATGGTCCTACATATAATGACCATTTCCTTGAGGTGGCCAAAATGGAGAACTTGAACTTTCTAAGAGGAGCACCCACTCTGCAAATACAGCCCCTTTGGTCAGCAAAGAATTGAATGACTGTTCTCCTAAATGAACTGCCGTTCATTCTCTGACACACATCGTCCAAATGAAACTATAGCAACCAAATGTCTGTAACTGGGAAGTTGGACTGAACTGTAGCATGGAACCCCAAAATGAAAAATTAAGTAGAGGAATCAGACCAGTCAAAAGGTAGGGTACAATAAAATAAAGTAATGTGAAGGAGGAAAAATATCCTTGATATCTAAATCAGTTTGTATTGCTCCTCGCTAAAGTATTTCTCTAGGGCCAATCATAAGTCAAATACTGCTTTTACACGTAAGAGTTATTTAACATATGCTCTTTCTTGCCTCATTTTCTTTCTTTTTTTAGAAAATTATTATTATGGTGACATTGTTTATTGAGATACAGTAAGTTTCAAGTATACAATTCCCTATACAGCACAACAGAGTGATAAGGTTTAGGAATTAATCCCCAGCACTGCATCTAATTTTTATGGGAAGATTAAAACATTAAACTGCCTCTTCTAAGCCTGTCCTATAAGATCTAGCTTCTATTTATTCTCTATCCTTGTCTTATACATTTTGTTTTTCTTTCATTAACTTCCAGTCACTCTGGCCTTTTTTTATATCCCTAGGACAGGCCAAGCTCCTTCTTCTTCTGAGAGAAAATGCTTAGATTTTCTCTTCTGCCTGCCTGGGTTGCTCTTCCCCTGGGTCTTTGCACATTTGCTTCTTTTAGTCATTCCCATCATTATTCACATATCATCTCACCAGAGAAACTAGGCTAAAAACCGTATTTAATATTGTCAGTCACACACTTTTTTTCTATTATTGAGTTTTAATTTCTTCATAACACAGATTGTTTTCTGAAAATAACTGATTTACTTTTTTATTGGCTGTTTTCAGATTCTCCCAATGTAATATTAAAAGTGGGAGGACAGGGACTCCGTTTTGTTAACTACTTCATGACCAGCTGTTAGGACATTTGTTAATAAAAATACAATGAATGAATGAATGTAAATGATTATTAATTGTGATTTAAAAGGGATCATTTAAATTTCACAGAAAATAACGGATGAAATGGAATTGGAGTCAGGAGGGCATGATACTAGGGACGCCAAACTGAAGAACATTTAATAAGAAATTTTTAAAACCTACAACAAGTTATAATAGAGCATTTTTATTCTAGGATTCACTTTGAAGCTATGCTCAGTCTTCCGAGGTTAAAGTCTCTCAGAACTGCAAATCTTCCACTTGAGGAAAAGGGAACCTAAAATACTTCTCACAGATTGCTGTTTCTGGCTATTTATCTCCTGAGAATCAGGCCTTTTGAAAAAGAAATACTCTACTTGGGTGTGTTCTTTTTCTTTTTTCCTCCTCATTTTCAAAATCGAGGTGAAATTCACGATACAAAAAAATTAAGCATTTTGAAGTGTACGATTCAATAACAGTACATGCACAGTGCTGTGTAACTAGCACCTCTACGCAGTTCTAAAATCTTTAGTCACCACAAAATGAAATCTATACCTATAAAGGAGTTATTTACATTCCCAGCCTCCCCTTGGCCCTGGCAACCACCAATCTGCTTTGTGTGTCGATGAATTTGCCTATTCTGGATATTTAATATAAATACAATCATGTAATATGTGACCTTTCGTGTCTGGCTTTTTTCAATTAACATAACGTTTGCAAGGTTCATCCATATTGTAGCATGCATCTGTATTCCTTTCATTTTTACTGATGAATAATATCTCTTTGTATAAATATACCACAATTCGTTTATCTATTTATCCACTGATGAGCATTTGGGTTGTTTTCACTTTTTGGATGTGGTGAATAGCACTGCTGTGTATTTAGATATAGCTTTAAAGGGTTGATAAATATAGCTCGTCCTCTACTCAAAAATAAGTTTAATGCTAATGGTGAGCAAAGTACAACAAACACTATTACTCTATTTTTATTGACATTTCTCTATATCATCAGTGATTAAAAAAATCTTTATATTTTGAGTGAGTGATTGATTTACTAGAGCCCTATATTAGGGATCAAGTACCAACTCAGAAAGAAGATAGAATACCAAATTGGGAATCCTTGTTACTAAATTTTGAAAACTATTACTCATGTTTAATTTTTACTATGTATGTTGATGCCTATTTAGGTATGAGCTCTCTGTGGTAAGAACTGGGTCACGTCCTTCTTTGTCTTCTTGACTTTCATCCCTAAGTTTGATACATAGGAGAGGTTTGATAAATAGGATGATTTGAATAAACATATGCGTGCATGCATGCACATATAAATAAGCAAAGGAAAACTTGATGGGTGTGGAACTCTGAGTGAGTCAGCTATGCTAATTTTAAAAGAAGAAAGAAAAATAGTGAGAACTTGTACCCTCATTCAGGTACAAATGTAAACTGGTTTAAAAATGAACCCCAGTGATTTCTACCTCCTGATATTCATGTTCATATATAATCCCCTCTTCTTGTCTGTGGGTTGAAGCTAATGACTTGCTTCTCATCAGTAGAAGAGTAATGGGCTATTGCTACCTAGATTGTGTTATATAAAATTATGGCATATCTCTCAGCCTCTCTCTCTCTCTTCTCCTGCTCCTTCCATTCCCTCCCCCTTCTGGTTTCCTTCACTTGGTCCTTCTGGTGAAGTTAGCTGCCATACTTTGAGTTGTCTTATGGAGCAGTCCACATGGAAAGAAAATTAGAGAAGCTTTTGTCCAATTGCCAGTAAGTAACCAAGGCCCTCAGTTCAACAGCCCACAAGGAATTGAATCCCGCTATGAACCATGTAAGAAAGTTTGGAAAAACTTATTTCTCCCACTGATTCCAGTTCCAGCCCCACTTTGATTGTAGCCTGAGAGGCTGTAATCCAGAGGACCCATCTAAGCTATACCTGAACCACAGAAACAATGAGATAATAAATGTTATTGTTTATACTGCAAATTTGAAATAATTTGTTACACAGAAATAGGTAGCTACATAGACCTGGTACATAGATGAAAGGGAAATTGGCTTCTAGAAGAGATTTTATGGTTGAGCAGGCAAAACATCCATATATGAGTCCAGCAAAATCAACAAATGCAGTGGTAGTTTTTGAATGAATGGTCTCTTTTTACATTGAGTATTTTATCTGTAGTGATTTGAAGTTGTATTATGGGTCTTAACAGTAATTACTATGTAAATCATGCATTTAATGAGGTAGATAATAATAATAATAACAATGATAATAATAATGATAATAATAATAATACTAGGTAAGGAATTTGGAAATTTGGCTGTGTGAGGCTATAGGAGAGCAAATTTGGAAATGAAGGGGAAGATGACCATATATTATTGATTAGATTCACTTTAATGTTTTTGCACAAATTGGAGTTCAGAACAAAAGTTCATGAAATTCTGGACAGTGAAAGTAATGTTTACAGCAAGGGCCCCAGTGTTCATAGCAGAAAAGCTGGACCAGCTTACCATGTTGGAAGTCCCACAGGACCTAGCTTAGTACCATGTGGAACATTCTTGAACATTTACCTGTGAATTAAAATACTTTTATAATAGATCAATCACGTTATGAAGTATAAACTAATTCCATTCTAACATCCATTTTTGAATCCATCTTTTAGTAAAATCCTTTATTTCTAAAAATAAAGTATCTAATCCTAGTATCTGTATCTAGCAGGGAAAGAAATAAAAGGACATATTTCTAACTCTAGTGGGATCACAATGTCCACGCTGTCAGATATAGTTATGTAGCATAGAGCTTCATTTCCAATTAGAGGTAAGAATCCCTTGCTCTTGAAATCAAGAAAAAAATACAATTTGAGAAACTTTGATGAAGCTGTCATGCTCTAAAAGTCACAGATTTCTCTGGAGACAAAGGTGATATTGTGGATAAGAACAAGTCTTCATCGGTAAAGAATTCATTCTCTTAGACAAGTAAAGAAGGAAGATAAAAGTTGTTAAAATGATTCAGTAACCAAACTAACCTAGCAATGGTTCTTTTGTCACCTTTACACAACCAAGTTTGCCTCTAAAAGGAAACAGTCATTACTGCTTAATTGTTACTGAAAGTGAAAATAAATCCTTATGTACATCCTGAAATATACTTGGTGTCAAGTGTATTCACAACAATCTAGATTTTTCTTCAGAAACCACATCTGAGATTTTTCTTCAGGATATTAGTTCCACAAGAAAGGATACTATTAGCTGATACAAATTATTGTGCAATTAAAGTTGAGTTGGCTTAAGTTATTGTCGGTACTACACTCATTTAAAAATCTATTGACTCTACATAACAATATGTGCTCATTCAGATGTCACAGTCACACAAATGTCACATGGCCACTCAGATATTACTAGTCAGTTCTTTGCATACGTGGATGTTGCAATTGCTAAATTTTTATCTTCTTGTGGAATCGACTTCCTATTACAGAAAGCTGCTGTTTTTTTCTTTCCTTCTATAATTAATAAAATTGTCTTCTTGTCTTCTTTAGTGGTTATAAGCTTCTGACATTTCTTTGTCATGACAGTTTTATTTTTCTGTAGATTTTTGATTGGAGTCAAGTCTAAACGATGGGAACTGATGAATTTATCTCTAAGAACTGGCACTTCTTGGCAAACTTCTTTAAGTCTTTGAATATGTTTATATATTTCAAGTTTCCTTTGGCCCTATCATTTCCATCTATTTTCTTTTCCTCATATTTTTCTCTCTTCCTCATTCTCTCCCTGCACATACACTTTTTGTCTACCTTAAACTTCTTAGAATTACCTAGTCCAAATCAATAACAATGGTTTTAAACAATATTAGAGCTGGATACATTAAAAGGCCAAGTACTTGCCGTGCTTTAGTATATTGCAAAGATTACTGTTAGCCATTACTTGAATCTGCGCCCGTAACCTGAGTATAGAGACCCTTTTGAAGCTACCTATTTAAGCAAATGACATTGACTTATCAGAGGAGTTTCTTTCTTATCCTTTCCTTTTTCCTCTCCTTTTTCATTTCCTTAGCTTTGTTTTTCTTCCTTTCCTTTCTTTCTTTTACTTTCTTCCTTTTTTTTTTTTTTTAAACTTAGGAGCTTTTGATGAAAGAGACAAGACCTAGACAAAATCTATTGCTAAGCTTAAGTTTAAGCTGTACTGCTGCCAGTAGGTATCCTTCATTAAGTCTTTATCCAATTAGTCTTCCTTTAAAAATTAAAGGAATCTCTTACTGTTCACTGTTCCAAAAGTTATCTTCCAACATATCATTTATACCTTCACCATAAATTAGAGTCGTTAGATACAGATCTTCCATTCTGCAAAGCCTGTGCAGGAAAGATGCACATACATTTTTACATTTAAAATGATCGACTTAAGAGACTAATTAGCAATGCCATTTTTTGTGTAGGAATTAGCATATCTGTTATTTTATTAGCTGCTTTGAATATCAATGTGCTCCCACAATGTAAGGCATATCTCTGAAGAGTTGTTCTGACATTTCAGGTTGGTCTCTGACAGGCAGGCAGACTTAATCTGGCAGGTTTTACATGGTTGAAAGTCAAGAATTTGGCTCTTTAAATATTTAAATTGGGCAAAGGTGCTGGTTTATTTTGAGGGTAAATCTTACCTGCTTAGAATTATTCGTACCCATTTGATTGGTAAAAAAAATAGTTTTTTGCCAAGTGCAATCACATGGGTGTGATCATAGGAATGTTTAGTTCTAGAAATCTCCACGCACATGAATAAATTCATTCTAGAATTTGACATTATCATCTTTTAGGAGATAAACTTACCTTTGGCAGAGAATGCTTTCAGGCAGCAGTAAATCTTAGAATCTATCAAAATGAGTGGAAATGTGGAAAATCAAAAAAGTTATAATCTGAACAGCTTTACTGCAATGATCAACCAAATCTAAATAAGGTTTTGTTTGCATATGTAAAATCTGGACCAGATCTGCTAGAGTGGCTCTTCTTTTAATAGCAATATTTTAATCTGCCATCACTTAGAACTAAAATATATTGTTAACAGGTGTCAGAGTTACTTCCCTATCAGGAAATATCTAAAAAATAAGATTTTAGTGGTGTTTTTTTAAGAATGTCTGTATTAATATGTACCTGAAACTTATTGATTAGTTATTAGTGGTGTGATAAAGCTGGTAATGCTTTTAGGAAGATCATCACATTTCTTCATGAAGGTTTAAATATTAAGTCAACAAAAAAATAATAATAAAGGATAGGGTAGGTGAGTCATCCTGAAGTCAGGTCTCACATGCAAAATAACACTGTGTAGTCTTTAATGTGAAGAAGAGGCTATAAAACCCACAGAGTTATGGAAGGAATTAAGACTGGAAATTTGCCACAGCAGATCGATCCATGGTCCATAGGTAATTAGTTGCATATGTAGAGAGATTGTGAGAGTGTCACTCTAAGAATTTCTGACGCCAAGAGAAGCAAAAACCAACTTCTTCAGCCCCATATTCTAGGGCTAGTTACTCAGGCATGATAGTTTCTCTGATATTTTCTGTAATACATTCTGAAAGTGTGTAATAAACACACTTTCTTCAAATTGATGCCCCCTAGAGAAGATACTTATTTTCTGAGCATTGACTAGTATCTCTTAATAACTATTGAGCTCTTGAACACAACTATTAGTTTGCATTCTAGAGGTGGTTAATTCTAGGTAAAAAAAAATATATATATATATATATATATATATAAGAACTAAATTTGTTTTCTACTTCAAGATGGATGGCTAAACATATGATTTTACATGTGATCTCTCCATCTGCAAATCTCCCTGAAAAACAGTAAAAGTACAAATAGAAATAGAGCCTTAAGAATTTGAATAGTGGGATAAAACATCAGAATAACAAATATTGGTGACTCCTAAAAATAAAAAGTAGGTGGAATGTATCAAACAAATATTAAACAAAAAAGATACTGCTAGCCAATATCTACAGAATATTCATGCCAAGTATCTTTTAACTGCCTTATTTTTACCTCTGTAATTACAACAGCAGCATTTACCATCAGTTTAAAATTAGCTATGTATTCTAACAGTTGAATCCACCTGAACCAGGCTAGCAGTTTCTATTATAGATCTTAGTGTCTGAGAATAAAATCACTCATATTTTGATCTACCTGCATCCTGCTCATCTGAAAGTTAAAACTGGCAATTAGTACTGTTCAATAAAATGTCTACAGATCTGTAGAGAAAATCAGAGAGGAGCCCCAGTGGTATGCTCACTTGATTTCTATTGCTTCAACAACTTACCCCAAAAGTAGTGGCTTAAAATAATACAAATTGATTATTATACAATTCTAGAGGTCAGAAGTCTGAAACGGGTTTCAACGGTCTAAAATCAAGGTGTTAAGAAGGCTGCATTCCTTCTCAAAGCTCTAGAGAATTTAATTCCTTGATTTTTGTTCGTTTGTTTGTTTGTTTTTCTGGCTTCTAGAGGTCACCTGTATTCTTGGTTTGTGACTCCCCTCACTCTTTCTCACACTGCATCACTCTGACATACTCTTTTTCTCCTTGTTCTACATTTAAGAACCCTTGTAATTATACTGGACTCACAAGATAACCCAGGATTATCTCTGTTTAAGCTCAGTTGTTTAGCAACCTTAATTCCATTTGTTAATTTAATTCCTCTTTCTCATGTAATATAATATAGTTAGAGTTCCATGCATTACTCATGGATATCTTTCAGAAACCATTCTTTTACCTACCTTACAAGCTAAATGTATAAATAAATCTAGTACTTTGTCCATAAATATGAAAAACAACAAAGATTATTTTGGAAACAAGAGCAAAACTATCAAAATCAAAATCACCAAATGAAACAATTGATGAAAGAGGAAATAATACTTATTCAGAAAGCACAATTTAAAAGTATGTATTTAATTAATGTTCTCAGAAAAAATATGAGATGTTATAGTCGTGAAATAAGAATAAACTGCAATGTAAAAAGAACAATCACAAATTAAAAAGGGGTCCTCGATAATGAAAAATATGACAATCAAATTATAGTAAAAGAAGAATTAGATAAAAAAGTTAAGAAATCTCCCAAAACATAAAGTGAATTGACACAGCCATGGAAAATAAAAACCAAACACTAAGATAACTGATAGGTTAATTTAGGAGGAACAATTTGTCTAACTAGACACTGAGAAAGAGAGATTAGAGAACAGATAACTTACATGGGAAGAAATATAAATAAAAGAAATTTCCTATGGATTTCCTTCTTTTCCTCTCTAGCCTTCTGTCTCCCTTGGTTATTTTTCTTTGCTCTATAGCACTAACTGCCATATGTGATTTCTTATAGAAATATGATTATTTCTTTATTTTTATGACCTAGTTAGAACATAATCTCAATAAACAAGAAATTAGCTTATTTACTATAAGCTCTCACTTATGCTTAACACATAATAGATGCTCAATAAATTTAAGTTAGATGAATGAATTTTTGCTTAATAGTAAGTTTGTGTTTGATGAAAAAAGACAATCTCTTTCTCCTTTCTTCTTCCCTTCATTCTAGAGAATTCACAGTTGGTTTATGAAGCCAACATTTAGGCTTGCCTTTGGGTCTTGAGGATTCTATTGTGCTATTTCTTTCTTTTCTTGTTTCTTTTTTTTTTTTTTTTAGGCAAGGCAACCCTTGGTTGACCTCACAGATTGCAAGGACATTGTCAATTTACAATCCCTTATTATTATTATTATTATTATTATTATTATTATTATTATTATTTTACGCTTCCAGCACCTGGTCTTCCTAGGTGGTCTCCCACTCAAGCACTAACCAGGCTCGACTCTGCTTAGCTTCTGAGATCAGACAGGCAAGCTTGTTCAGGGTATCACAGCCATAGATTATTCTGCTAGTCTTAATATTTACTAGACTCCATATTTTAAAGTAAAGAGACTGGCATGTTTATTTTGAGTGTCAAATGAAAAGTTATTTAGATACTTGACTTCCATGCATACCCAATTTTCAAATATGTCTTTGAGAGAGAAATGATACCTAATTCCTTAGCTCCCCGTTCAGAGTTTCAATAACTTGAAGTTTTCCAAGAGTAGACATTTATTTGACAACACTGTGGTGGTAGGGGGGTAAAATTTTCTTGCTATACTTCTGGGTTCTTGGCTGAGGTCCACCCCTGACATGTCCCCTGTAGTGCAAAAGATAGATTAACAAGAGAAAAGCAAACAGAAGTTTAATAACATATATATATCCTGTATACATGTGAGATACCCAAGAAAACTTAGTAACTCTCTGAAACGGCCCAACCATCACTTAAATACCATCGCCAGCTAAGGATGAGATGTTGGTAGATAGGAAAGCCAGTTATGAAAGGCTATCAGGAAAAATGCGATAAACACTGGTAAGGTGTTGAGCATATTTAGGTCTTTGCCTTCCCCATTGATAAGAGTTTCTAGAGATTTAGTTATCCTCCTCTTCCTGGTACAGAGAGGGAGATACCCTTACAAATAGAGATTTCCCTTATAAATATAAGTTTCTCTTATAAATAGGTAACTTCTATTCAATTTTCAGAGCTTCTCCTGTGTCTGCTGTTTCTTAAAAATAATTAGATCAAGATAAACCTTATGCCAAAGTGGCATATTTTGGGGTGACACATTCTTCTCCCCTTCAACACTTATAGTAATAAGAAATTATAAAACTTCCAAAGCCATTAAAATATTTTCTGAAATTGTTAGAGTTCTGCTTACTATATTTTATTCCTATTAAGTCAGAGCATTACCAAATGAGTATAACTGGAAGGTATATGACCCCAAAAGTCTGCACCAGTAATAAATATTTTACTTATATTTGTTAATGCAGAATTTGGTTGGTGGAGGAGTAGGAAATGATATAATACAGTTTCTGTATTCTCTCCCTTGGTGTTAGTTAAGCCTAAAGTATAATAAAAATTGCACCCCCTAGCTTTAGACTATTATTTAGCAGGATTGTGTAGTTAGGGTAAAGAATATGAGATTCATATTATTGTTAATTGTAATTATTTTTGTTCGTATTTGTTTATTTATTTGTTTTAATCAGTGTAAATTAGGAATTTGGGCATGTTATAATCCTAACCTGTGTAAGAATTATGACATCGTTCTACCAGTAGGAATAAAATACATCATAGGTTTTAGGAACTTTTTAAAAATCCATTTATTTGAACACCATGGAATGAGCTTATAACAGGCCTCTCCAAGATGTTCCACTTTTGTATGTGAATGATTTTGAGCTGCAGGCAATAGAGACTCTGTGGGCTCAGGAGAAACTTGTTTCTCCTTTTGCTACCTAAAAGAATGTAAATTGGGGCCCCTGTCCATAATAAGAGTTATTGTTAGAAATAACATTTTATGACCTCTCTAGAGAGAAGTGCTGATACTAAACATCTGCTTTTCTTGTCATTCTGTGAATGACCTTCTTGCCCCAAGCATTGTAGGGTGAAAACCAAATTTCCCTCTATACTTTTAGGTTCCTCCAGCTGGTCTAATAATTAAATTGACATGAGAGAGGTTAACAAGAGAACATAAATAAATTTAATTACATATGTACATGTGGGATCCCCACATACGTGAGAAAATCAGAGACCACACATACATGAGAAGTGCAGACAGAGAAAGTTAAAATAAAATGTATATGGCAAGAATGAGGTAAAATGCTTTGAGGCTTCAGCGGGGAGGAAGGTCATTAGCAAAACGATAAGAGCAGATGTTCAGCAATTAGATATTTGCCCTGCCCTATAAATAGGTCATAAAAAGTTACCTCTGATAATAACACTTATTATAGGCAAGGCCCCAAATTAAATTCCTCCTGGCATTTAAGAAAGGAGCAGAAGTTTCTTCAGGGCTCACAGGGTCTCAGTATCCTTCTGCTCGAAATAATTCACATGCCCAAGAGTCACAGCTTGGGGAGGCCTGTTCTGAACCTCTTCAGTGTCTTACATCATCCCTTGGCTCAGGATACAGTATATACCTCATTTTACCTTTTTATCTTTGAACTGTTCATGTATGTGGGGTTCTCATAAGTAAATATGTATTTAAATTTGATTATTTTCTCTTGTTAATTATTAGACCAGCCAAAAGAACCTAGAAAGGTAGAATAAAATTTGTCAAGGTAGGATCTCAGCTTTGCTTTATCAACATTTATTTTTGCAGTTTTTTCATAGAGCCAGCACTTGATAATTCAAAACATTCTACAATATTATTTTGATTACCAATGATAAAGAGAAATTTGCCAATAATTACATTAGAAAATGAAATTTTATAATTACTTAGAATTGTTATTTTATTATAATATTAGCTGTTTCAGATTTGCTCAAATATAGATTTATCATATGAGACTCTTGTTCATATGTAAAAGGAAAAAGTAAATGAAGTAAATAGGATAATGCATCATAAATCTCTTCACATTGATACATCTAGTTTTCAGATATGTAAAACTATAATGCATCCCTTAGTGATAAGGCATCAGTTTATTTCCTAAAAGCCCCTAGAAGAAGTCCTGCTTTGCTTCAAGGAGACGTATTCACACTGCAGAGCCTTGAGTCTGGGACAGAGTGATCTTGTCTGAAGAATTCCTGATGGGGGGCCCATCTTCTCCAAAGATTTTCACAGAAGAATTGACTTGTTGAGTTCTCAGAATTGTGAGACTTGTATATCCCATCATGCTGCCCTTATTCTGTTAACTCCTGGGAGCTGAAATAAAAGTGTGTTTTGCTCTATCCTGCCATAGTTCCATTAACAATCAGGAAATCAGAAAAGGAAGGAAGAGCAATAATGAGTGAATAGGCTTGAATGATTTTTTTTTTTAAATGTAGATCATTATCTTAATAAGCAGAATAGGTTTTGGAGAAATATTCAAAGGATAAGAGAAGGTACCTTTGGCAGGATCATTAAAGGACATGTCAATCCCCAGGTGATTTTCTTCTTATTCATCTCCCTTCCATGAGAATCCTTTAAAATAATATCTTATTTTCCCTTCTCCTCAAGTATATAAAGAGCTTTTAGAGGTATAGTATCTTATTATTCAAAAGTCTGAATAAACTCCAACAGTCTTAGGATTGTACTGAAGCCAGACTTTCATATTAAAAAGATCTCCACTGAGGAATTAGTAAAGGTTTGTTCAATACTTCCTCTGGGAAGACGATTGCATTATGAGTCAGAAGTGATTACAAGATGTGAATACACAAACATAAATCTGTGGTTATCATTTAAGGAATGCAAACATGACCCAGAAATAGGCTGAATATCTTTTTACATAACTGTATGTTTTTTGAAATATGTATTTAATATATTTTTGGGCTTTTTGTTTTACAGTGGTTGTTCTCTGAACTTTTTGATAGAACAGGTCTGACTCACTAAGCAGAGACTAGAAGTAGAAATTTCACTATTAAGCCTGTGTCCCATCTGTAGTCACCAATATTCCTCTCACAGGAAGAATAAACTGGAATATTGGAGAAGAGAAAGGCAATACCAGCCCATTGAGTATTCTGCAAAAAGATGATTAACATTTTCTGGCTAGGCCTTGAAAGCACACCAGATTCTCTTTTTAAAACTGTTTAGAAGAACATATAAAAATGAGGAAACCTGGGTGTTATTTAAAGGACATTTTTAACCTACTGTAAGAGTTTCCCTTAAAAATGAGTGTGGGAGTTTCCTTCCCTTGAAGCTCTTTAACAGAGAAGTCAGAATCTTCATACTCGAAATGCATAATTTTGGGGTGGAGCACAAACACAAACATATATCTTGTGTAGAGGGAAGAATCCACTGACTCAAGGAAATTATTGTCCAGGAAATTATGGGATATGATCTGTACCTCTCCTTAGGACTCAGTAGTCCACAGAAAAATGTAGTAGGAGGTAGGAAGCCAGAAGCCAAGAGGGAGAAACAAGGAGAACATAATGAATATAATCTCACTGGAATGGATCCCAAAAGAGGGTAATTATTGACTAGAAAGAAAAGCAGCAACTGCAGAATGAAACAAAAAGAAAGAGGATAATTAAGGGGAGAAAAAAAAATACTGTTTAAGAAAGGCTGAAAGAGAATTCAAATGCATAATGATTTGCAGTCAAGGAAGTAAAGCCCTAGAAATATATAACTGGAATAAAATATGTGCAGAGTATGGTGACATGTCCTCTAGTCAGTATAAGAAAGAATAAAAAAAGATCATAGACCAAGCTAAAGAGGACAGGAGAGTATAACTGAGACAATGAACTTCTTTGGATGACTGGAATAGACACATTTTGTTTTACTTTGCTTTCTTTGATCTGTTAGTATCTCCTTGAAAACCACTCCTCTGCCTTCTAAAAGAAAGTAACAGGTTGTATTCAATTCATTTAGTTTGGACTTGGCTCCACCTCTCCTAAATCCCCAAATTGATGCAGTGCCAGCTAATGTAAACCCTCTAGGTCCCTGGCTGCCTTTAAAGATTCAGGATGCATACGTGACTCAAGCCAGGGCGTCAGAGGTTTCCAAAGGTCTTTACCTGAACTATTAACAAAGACTAGTTTTTTTTTTCCCCCCTCAAAGTTCTCTAAGGTAGAAGCATATTAGACTATTGGTCACCATTATTATGTTAACCACTTGGAGAGTATGTGTGTGTGAGCAATGGAAGAAAAGACAAGGATCTGATTTCATTATTTGTGAACTTTTATTCATACCTTAAGCTACTCCTCTCACTCATAGAATTGAGGTATTTGAGCTAACCTATTCTTTCTCATTCAACTTGAGATAGCATAAATTCAGTTCTTGTGTTTGCAATGGGAGGTGTACTTCTTTAAATGAAGTTTTGTGTGTGTGTGTGTGTGTGTGTGTGTGTGTGTGTGTGTGTGTGTGATAATGATAATAAAATGTGTTGATGAGAAAACGAGTTGTGGTTTACCAAAGCCCATTAAATAATAGACATTTTATTTTCTTCCTCAGGGCTTCATTCCAGAATTCACATTTTATTTTAATGTTTAACATGCAACAACAATTCTCTAATAATCCTATCTCTAAACTCATATCTAGCCTCCTCCCTACACACACACATACACACATATACACACAAAACACACACACATACACACCCCTTCTCAACAGAATTATCTACATAGAGCTTAATTTTTTTACTATTCAATTTACAATTAATAAGCTCTGATTTACTTTTTTATGCACTCTAATTTGACTTATGTTATAACAACTCAAGCAAAATACCCACATTAATACAACAGCAACTATCATGTGGACAACCAATAGTCAATTTAATAATCAGATTCTCCTTTAACTGAACCTCTCAGGAACTTAAAATTATTCTTCAAATTTTCCTTAGAAGCAAACTCTAATATTGAACTTCCCGTGTACCAAACACAATCTGAGAGCTTTAAACATATTAGTTCATTTAATTCTCACAACAACATTCTGAGTTAGTAAGGCTATCATCACACTTTACAGAAGAGGAAATTGAGTACCACAAAGAAAGTGACTTTCCCATGACCATCCACATAGTTTGTGGAGACTAGATTAGAACCCATGCATTTTGGTTGCATTCTGTTCTCGTAAACTCTACATTACACTCTCCTCTACCTTATACTTTCTAAACATGTTTTCTTCTCCTAGCTCCTGGCATGTTATAATTTTTTGCTTTTCTTATCAGATATTTTTTCTTTGTTTCCCTTTTCCTTTTTCTTTATTTTTTGGTCCTCCTTTTCTACAGTTGGTCTAAATTTTGGGATGCTCCAGAGTTCCATTTGAATCATTTCCTTCTGTAAAATATCTTCTGTCAATATCATTTAGTTGAACTATTTGGAAAGTTAGCAATTTACTATTGACTCCCAAATCTGCGTCAGCATTCCTCAGTCCTCCCAGAGTGCCCATAGGCATCTTCTCTTTGAAGTATAACATCATAAGTATAATCTGTCTATGTCTTCAAACCCACAAGCCCCTATTAAAATAATATATATAAAGCAAAGCATTTTTCTTCCACAGAGTTCTCCACTTATTTTAGTGACACCATCACCCATAGAGATCCTTAAGCTAAAAATCTTTGTGTCACCTTTGATTATTTTCTTTTTCTCATCTTTCATAGGAAATCCATTTATCCCTGTTGGTTCTACCTTCAAAATATGGATATACTCCCTTAAGTTTTCTTTATCTCTAGCACTACTTCATAGCTTGTCAGTACTGGGCTCCTAACCAGTGTCCTTTCTTCTGTGCTCGTCTCTTGGTAAGAGCTTCTCCTCGTAGTAGCCAGTGATTTTAAAAAAGAAAATCAAATATGTTGCCCACCACTGCTCACATTAAGCCCTTCAACAGTGCCCCTTGGACTTAGAATAAATGTGTCAAATTTTATACAAAGCTTAAATATGCTTTGCCTTCTGCTTACATCTATCTTTACTTCATTTCAGCCATACTTATTTTTTTGTTGATCCTTGAATATGTCATATGTGTTTCATGTTCAGAGTCTTTTTGATTTTTATGTTTCTCTTTGAAAGGCATTTACTCACATTTCAAGTCCCAGGTCCAATACTACCTTTCAGAGATGCTGTATGCGACATTCTCATTACTCTTTATCACTTAAACTTGTTCATTTTCTTAGCACCGTCACAGTCTGTCATTATGTTGTTTATTTTCTATAGTTATTTATTTATTCTCTTAAATACAAAAAATGGAAGCTCCGTGGGAGCAGACATTGTCTATCTTTTTTATAATTTCATCTTCTATACCTAGAATACTATCCACCATAAAGTAATTACTTCTTAATGAATACATGAATAAAAATTATTTCATGAAGTTAATCTAATTAGCTTTTACAATAGGCCTATGATACAGAAGCTGAGAGTCTGAGAACTTATTTTATTTATGTATTTATTTATTTCAACAAGACACAGATCTCATGAGATTTAAAGCTCTGATTACAACTCTGATATGGATGAATTTTCTAACCCACTACATAATATTATTCCCAACTGAGATAATATATTTTTAATCTGTTTAAATGGATAATTTGGCAATTTAATAGGAGGAACTTGTGGTGGTGCTGTAGTGTATGTAGCCTAAGTATCCTTAAATTTTCCAGTTTTCTGTGGCATCTCCTTTTTTTTAATATCCAAAATAAACAAGACAAACAAACACTCATGTCCAGTATCTGAGGTGACTTTGGAATTAAAATAATAAGAAGAAGAATAAGAATAATATTACAAATAGCTAACACATACACAGTGTTGACTATTTGCCAAGCATTATTCTGAGAACTATGTTTGCTTAAATACTCATACATCTAAATCCTGTCCCTCTCAAATATTTTCAAAGCCTTTATGGAAAGTGTCAATATATCTTATCTGCCACTTACTACCTTTTATTCCAAATAACTCTTTTAGGTTGCTCCTCTGTTTCACTCCTTCCTCCCCCAAATCTTGCCACATAGTCGTCCAGCAATTTTCATATGCTTTTTCTCTAAAGAAGTAATATATCTTCCATGTTCATTTCTTCAAATATATAGGAAAGAGCTAAAGGATGTAACAAATTTCACAAAGGATTTAGAATATTTGGAAGGCAACAAATAAAACAACAACAACGTCAACTGATTAGATTTCACTGCTCTAAACGCCATTAGCTAAAACACATGATGCTGTGTCCTTACCAGTGCTCTCTCTTTCTTCTATGCTCACAGGACACATCTCTATTTACTTCAGCTTTGAGTGTTTAATTTGTAGATAATACTTGAATAAGCTGCAACTTAAGATAGGTGATTATATAAGGATTATGACTGATTATTTATTTCATGTTACCAGTTAACAGTAGGAGGGAAAGAAAAAGATTGCAACTAGGATGCAGGACATTGAATTTGCCTTGTCTGTTGAATTCAGTAAGAAACTCCAGTCTTGTGAGGGAATATATTGCTTAGAACTTAGAAGGAAAAAAATCCGTTGTATGCATTGGGACATGTTGTCAGGTGGTATATAGCTAACACATAGTTACCCCAGTAATCTTAGGAGTTTGGAAGGAGACTAAGAAAAATTTATACCTGTTAGTACATCACGTGTCATTCACATGAGTTGTACTAAATTTAAGAAAGTTAGACATGAAATTCCAAGCATGAGCAACTTGAACAAATTGTCTTGGGGAAAAAAAAAACCTCCTTTATTTCTCGTCCAAGAAAGTTTCTTGATACAGTTTATTAGCTAGTTATTGCTAGTCTACTGCTCCAAAAGGGCATAGTCATCTTAAACACAAATATATACCTTTTCAAACTATTTTGTTCATAGCTTACATCATTCCATGATGCTTCTTCAGCCTATAAAGAAACGGTACCCTAGGAAAAGTAACATATTTTGGAGCAATTAATGGATACTGATAATTAATTTGTATTTACATGAACTAATCTGTGAATCTTATGGAGACATGGCATTTCATTCTGCATAGACCTATTCAATGGTGAACATGTGAGTTAGCTGTTAAAAAAAAAAAGAGTCAGCTTTAGAAAAGTTTAGGTGATTTATGTATATCTGATGAAACTTTAATACAAAGCATAAAACAAAGATTATTTAAAATGTGATGTTGACTAACAAATAATAATGTATTTTATAATCTTTAACTTAGGGTAAAAACAAACTTTGAGACATTAAATATAAAAGGAATCTCAAGGCTTTTCATAACTGTGTAGAGTTCTTAAATTTTTCACAATAAGAACCACGTTAACTATTCTTGACCACTGTGGTTTATAATCACTACAATCTAAGTGCAGCAATTGGACTGATATTTGACCTAAGTCATCCTCTGCATGTTGATTTCAATAAATATTTGTGAATTTATGTTTGAGGAAAGTGTCATTTTTTTTTCTAGAATTAAAACTTTAGGTAAATGTAGGCTTTAGAAATATAAATTTTGCAAAAACAAGTTTTGGAAATGATTGAATTAAACCATGTCTACAAGTAATAGCACTATACATACAGTTTCTTAAAATTAAACTAATTAGTATGCTAAGTGGAAAGTATGCAACTTTGTTATAAAAATCTGAGTTATGTATTTATTTGATTTATCATATTAATCTATTTATAAACTTTGCTTTTAGAATTTTATTGCAATAATTTAACAAACCTATGTCTCAATTTATAGTTCAAATTTTCAGGTTAGAGTTAATTCACTTTTAAGTTTTCTAAATTTAGGACACAGTTTTGTTTATAATCATATAGTCTGGACTTCTAAAAGAAGTCGGAATCATGAATATTGTCATTTTAAAAGATTCATTCTGATTTATTCTTACAGATCTTTGAGATGCTGATATATACTTTTTTATGAAATTTATTTATTCATTCAAAAATCTTAGGAGGTGTGTACTAGATTAAACTTCCGTGTTTATTTTGTGTGAGATCAAAGACTTGGCAATCCCTACCTTAAAGGAATTTATTTAAATCAAGAAATATGGTGTGGATAGAACAAGCTAGCTGAATTTGAATGAGTTTAGAAGTCTTTAATCAAGTATGAGTTTGTGATATGATCAAATTAATACTTAGTGGACAGGAAATGGAAAACACTAAAGTTGCTAAAATTTGTATGTACCCAAAGCCTTAGAACTGTTGAAAGATAGCCAGTGGGTATCTCAAACTAAGTTGATCTCAATTGAAAGTAACATACGCTTCTAAATAAAATCCTTTTGCATGTAATTTCACATAGTTAAAATTCTATAATTTATAAATTTTAGTATGTATTTATTTATCTAGTTAAATAAACAATAAACCTATTCTGTATTCTTCAGAGTGAAAGTATTTTCGTCAAAATTTCCTTCAGGAATTGAGATTTATGTTCTCCAGTGATATATAACCCAAATGTAGGTATACAGAAAATGTTTTTAGATATTTTTGATCAAGTAATAAAAATGGCGTTCTACTTTGTGCATATTAAATACACCAAATAAAAGAGAGCTCTGTACTTTAATATGTATGTTATTGAATTAGCTTATCTTTCTTCACATTATTAAAATTTACTTATTCATTACTACTAAAGTTTTACTTAACTTTGTGATAAACCTTCTCTCAACTTTATATTTATTGATGACCTCAAGATCATCAATTTCGTTCTAGGCCTGACAAGAGAAAATAGATGACACTTAAAATATACCATATCAATCAATTCTGTTTGTTTTCTAAAAAAATATTTAAATAAAAAAACAAAGATTCAACATTCTTATAAGGAGACCTAGTCTTCCCTGTTAAGAAGTTATTGAGTTAAAAATGGTTTACACAAAATCTAGCTTTCTGGAGAATAAAACTTTGATGTAAGGGAAAAAGAACTAGTTTGGTATTAGAACTGGTCTACTTGCATAATTTTCTTCTGCCATTACCAGCCATGCATGTCAGGAACAATTATATAGTAGTCTATATTATTCATGATTTCACTGTCCATGGTTTCAGTTCTCTGTGGTCAACCAGGGTCTGAACTAATAAATAGAAAATTCCAAAAATAAACCATAAGTTTTAAATTGCGTGCCAGTCTGAGTAGTGTGATGAAATCTTTCATTGTCCTGTTCCTTCCTACCCAGGTATGAATCATCCCTTTGTCCAGTGTGTGTATGCTCTACGTACAGTACAATAAAATATTTTGAGAGAGATAGAGAGGCCACATTCACATAACTTTTATTATAGTATATTGTTATAATTGTTCTATTTCATTGTTGGTTATTTTTGTTGATATCTTATGCTGCCTAATTTATAAATTGAACTTTATCATAGATATGTATGTATAGGAAAAAACAGTGTATTTAGGATTTAGTACTATCCATGGTTTCAGGCATCCACTGGGGTTCTTGGAACATATCCCCCATGGATGAGGGGACTAGTGTACCTCTCTGCGAGCCTTAGCTTCATCCAGGGTACTTTAGTTGCAAGCTCAGAAATTAACTCTAGTTTATCCTTAATAGTCTAGAGAACAAGAAGTCACGGTCTAAATAGGACAGTAAAAGAGAGATGGGAAAACATGTGCAGCAAGAATCATAACCAAAGTCAGGGATGATCTAGTCTACATACTGGTGTTGCCACTGCAGTGATTGTTTATCGGTTCTCCCCATGTCCCTACACAAAACTTGGAGTTACAGGGAGCTCATGTGATTTGCTCACCTTGAGCATGAGAGTGAAGAATTTCTGTATTACTTTCCACCAAGATTACACAAAGTGAGAGTTTCTTGAATGGGAGATCAGAGAGCTCCCAGGAAGTGTGTGACTTAGGGTTGAGTTTACTCATATGTAAAAGCAGGTTTGTAATAATTAGCTAAGAGCATTATCAATAACATTAAAACAAACATACCTAGTACAGAATATGACATATAATGTGGTTAAATTTGTATCAATTAATGGGAAAATGTAAAGAATGTTTAAATTTGATAGCAAAAAAAAAATAGTCACTTTAAACAGGGAACATATGGAAGACAGAAAATTTGATAAATAACATGTGCTTGAGTTTGGGCTTCTTTCCGATGTGTAGGCTCTACTTTAAATCAAAAGATGATGCAGATCCAGGGGGATTTGATTATCACAGCATAATATGTTAGATCTGACGATCTTTTGTCAAGCTATTATTTATGAAGCTTTTTTCTTCCAAAACTGACTTAAGTAGCACCTTTCATCAAATGGAAAAGGAATATCAAAAGCACATAAGGTCACTATTACGAAAAGGAATCCTACTGGCATGTGCAAAGTCTCTTTGCTTGGCAGTGGCAAAATATATAATCCTGTGATAGTGAAAGAAAATCTGCTTGTTTGTCTCAGAGTTTCTATGAATCTATATGGTCATAGCTTGACTTTGAAGCCAGTCCTTGACCTATTCAAAATCTCAAGTAGGAGTAAATACTACCCAGTGCTGAAATAACATAAAAGTAATTCAATTCAGTGTTTACAGATGGTCTCCATCTTAACCATGGTTTGATTTACAATGTTTCAACTTTATGTTAATGTGAAAGCTATATGTATTCAGTATAAATCATACTTTGGATTTTGATTGCTTCTCAGGATAGCGATATGCTGTATGGATACCCTCACATGAGCTGCAGTTCCCAGTCAGGCCTGTGATTAATATGGTAAATAACTGATTCTCTATAGCGTATATATAGTGTTAAATGATGTTGCCCAACTGCAGGTTAATGTAAATGTTCCAAGTACGTTTAAGGTAGGCTAAGCTAAGTGATGTGTTAAATGCATTTTCAACTTAATGATATTTTCAACTTACTGTGGGTTTATCAGGAGGTAACCCTATCATAATTCTAGAAGCATCTGTATTTATAAATATAACAGGCAGGAAACTTGCAAATCTTCTCTAAAGAATTCTCAAAAATGTAGAAATTTCAATCATAATATATTATAATTTATTTAAATTATTATAATAAGGGAGTAATATCATGTGGTAAGATTTGCAAAAACTTTTTTTTAATGGATTATCTAATTGAAAGTCTTCAGGTTGAATCTCAAAAATGCATTGGAAATCTTTATTTCATTCTAATATGAAAATTAGAAGTTGGATAATATGCTCTTTTCAAAGATTATTCTTTTATATGTTTATTTGGTTATTCATTGTTTTTATTCCAAAACACTTTATTTTAATTTTCTAACTAATTTCCCAGAATACAACGTAATGGAAACCCACTGAAACTGTTGAATAATGTCTTGATATCAAGATACATGAACCATTAATATTGATGTGTGGAGCTAACATTTAGTTTAGAATTTTTGTTACTATTCCTTCTCTCTGTTGTACTTTTGCTCTTGTAGCTTCAATAGCGATATAACCAAATGATAGTGATTTGACCATTAACTCAGGGTTGTAAAGATACAAAACTGGCTAATAATTTATCTGGGAATAATTTATCTAGGGATATAATTTATCTTAAAATGTTCTTAATGAGTTAAATAGAAAACTAAAATACTTGGATCTATTGAGAAAAAAATTAAAAAAATAACAAAATTGAATAAAAAAGGAATGTCTTTTTGAGTTGAATGTAATTAGACATTTCAATACTGATTAAATTTAAATAACATAAATCAGGAAGCATCTTTTAGATTGAATTCCAAATTATCCAAGGGTTTTCTTTTGCTTTAAATCACAAGTTAATGACAACATTGAAAACTTTGATACTGATTAATGTTAGCTTTAAACAACACATGAAATGCATTCATATCTATAAAATGTAAGTCTAGTCTCATTTACTAATAACCATAAATGATCAGTCATCAAGACACAATGAATCAACTAAACAAAAAATTAGATTTGTGGTTTGAGGCATAGAAGAAATGTAGGTCCTAAATGTAGGTTTCTAATTGTTTTACCAACTGGTACATTCGACTTGGCATTTAGTCTTCTGAATGATACAGAAGCTCAAATAGTGCCCGACTTAAATTGAAGTTTGGCTTTTGGGTAGGAGAAAAAAGAATAAAGAAGAATAACTCAATCATTTGAGGGAGTTTATTGCCAATTCTAATAAATATTCCTAAAAGAATAAGCCTTTAGACTTATGGATGAATTATTTAATATTTAATAATGGTTACCTAATTTGTAGCCAACAATTTGCAAGATATCTTGTGAGTAAAAGAAAAAAAAATCTTTAAAATTATACTTTTGGGGGGGAATATCTCTATATGGTTTCCTTTCTCTAACACTCAGTTTGGTTATATATTTATATATTTATTATAGTTACATCTTTAAGATATATATTTGTTAGACTAAATTAAAGATGTTTTGACATTCATGTGGCTTATAAAAGACTGAATATCAATTAACTACTACAGTAAGAGAGAATAAGAAAAAGAATTTATCATTCTTCTGCTGATACTCTAATTTCAATACTATTCTTCTTATAATCTTTTCTTCTTTAAAGACTTGTACTCATCTGAGACACCTTTGACAGAAAATCACATCTGAGGTAAAGAGATTTAAATTTAACTAAAGGCTTCTAAAAGTCTTATTATTACTTGTAATGACAATATAACCTATTAATGACAGAAGCATTTAGCGAACCTGTTTCTGTTTTGTTAAAGAAGCTACTAGTTTATTCAAACCTGTTGTAAATGTTACTAACTAGCGCTAGTTCTCTCTTTATGCTCTGCAATATATATATATTTATATACTCCAAGTTTTTTCACTATCATTAAAAGTCTACTCTTTTCTCTTTTGCCCAGCAGAATTCCTCTGCCTATGGCAGACTAATTAATTGTTATTGTGCAAAGTCAACACATGCCCCGCCTCCTCCCAATGGCAGCAGATTTCTGTTACTCCAGGAAGGGATCATTGCTCTCTACAATTTAGTTCCTTTAGTGGTCATTATATTCATAGCTCTCTGAAATCTTTAAATGTATCAACATTTTATTTATGTATTTTCGTTAGTTTTGTTAGTTGTGACAGTGAAATTAATACTTAAATATACATTAGTGCATTTATTTTTAAGTTTTATTTTTGTCTCAATATTTTAGGTGACTGCAGTAAGGTTTCGGGGTATCTATTCCACAATATCATTGGAAACAGAAGGCCAGCTCGTTCTCTCTGATATCATGATTACATTCTCTCTGATATATTTGCATGTGTTCTTGCTCACCACCTCCTGCCCTGCTTCTTGAAAACTAAGACCTTCTATAGGTTACCTAACACCACCTGGGATATTGTCCAGACACTGGTGACGTAAAGATCATAATAGATTGAATTTCTAGTTTCCTCAAATTCTTTATTTTATGTCATAGGGCACATAAAATTATTCATATTCTTTACTCCTAGGAAAACTAACCAGAGTAATAGCTTGAACCTAGAGATGGCTTATGTGTGGTTCCAAAATTACCTTCCATCTAATTTTCCAGAAAGGTAAAAACAAAGTATTATCCAGTGAGCTAAATTCTCAGCAGGGGAACAAAATTTTAAGCTGGTTGCCATGGTAATTCCATTCCTGTATGCAATTCTCACTCAACTTAGCTTGATGGCATTTGGACTGAGTAATGAAATGGAAGGAAAGGACTGATAATTTTACTTGCTTCGAAAATATCCACAGTTAGAAGTGTACGTATTTCACTCCTTTTTATCCTTCCCTCATTTTTTTTCTTTCTCCAAAGGCTACTACTTTCACAACTAGTATAATAATTCTACTGGATGTATCCATTTAAATACCTTCACATTGAGACTAATATTAGGTTAGGATAGTATACCGACAGGTAAAAATTTGGATCCTGATTATTATTCACGGGCCACAGGTAGTACGTTATCGACATCTTTTACTTTGATCTAATTGTGATCTGTTATACCCTATAAGAGCTGTATTTCATGTCAGAATTAGAATGTTCACCTGATCTTCTCCCATTTGACTGTCTGGGCTCACAAATTTGACACTGGTACTTAAAGTGAATACTACTTTCAGTTTTTCCAGAGCATCAGCATCACCTATGGAAATATAGATATATCATATCTGTCTGTCTATTATCTATCTATCTATCTATCATCTATCTATCTATCATCTATTATTTCCATAGGTTATTGCTTTCCAGAGATGAGATACTGTCACACATATTAGAGAAATGTGCCACAGATGGTTATAGTTACGGTATGTAGGTAATAAATTAAAGAATCAAAGATAAATGTAGGTATCTACCTCCACATTCTTTTCTTTCTCCATTCTTAAATTTTGTTTTCTGCCTTTAGCCCTATTTCTCTACAAAATATGACAAAACCAAATGATGACAAACATACTTCAAAGAACATCAAAACAAAAATTTTGGTTACTATATGTGTGTGGCATTTGGCTTGGTCTTTCTCTTCCAACAGACATTCTTTTTTCTCAAATAGAAATGTAATAATTCCATATGTGCCTTGTGAGGAGATTGGTGTAAGGATCAACTGGAATATGTCTGTAAAAGGTAACAAATTCAACATATGCATTTTCCTGTTATCGCAGGTGACTGCTATACTGTGCACAAGCATGACTTTTGCATTTCCTCACACTCAAATTCCTAAACGCTCTTTGTGGAAGACTTCTTTGTATAATTGAATATGGAGGTGAGAAAGAAAGGTTGTGCTAATGCAATATTGAACATACACAGGGGGAAATGATCTTTATAATGACTGTTCTGAGAGGCTACTGCTCATCTGGTTCTCACCTTCAGCATTAACGTCTTCACAATTGTCAATTTGGACTCATTCCAGTTCGCTCTAATTTACTGACTAGAGCTTTTCTTTCTTTATAATTATATAAGGTAACTAAAAGCTTAACTAATGACAACTAAATCCATGAGAAATACACAAATATAATTCTAGAATTGATTCTAAATATATTTAACAGATTATAAATACCTACACAACTTCTGACATAAAGTTCTAGTTCCTATTCTTTAAGGAACTGATAGAACATTACCAGAGTTGTTAAAGGAAGATTTTTTTAGTTACATGTTGCTTTCCTGGTTTGGTTTTCATTTCTTCCAGATTTCACTTATTTGTCTTCCAATTGTTCTTGTACCACTCAGTCCACACTGGGACAGGTTGGCCCTTTTTCTTAGAGCCCTTGTTCTGTCTGAGGAAGATGTGAACACTTCTACTTACAGTGAATTTCTAGGGAGAACTTCTCTCTTCAGTATGCTCTATAAAGTATCTACTGTTTATTTGCTAAGTGTGGAAAGAATTTTTTCTTTTTTTTTTTTCAGTGCTCCATCTTCCTTCCATTTCTGTGCTATGCTGAGATACAATATATTCTGTTCCTTGTATCCAGGAAAGTCACCAACTCATTTGGGTCTAAGATGAAAAGTTGTCTTTTGCATTTTTTAGCACCAGAATAGTATACCTTGATATGGATATGTCTTAGATTAATTTACAATTTAGTATTTTATGCCTACCCCAGTGAAAGGCGCATCACCTCCTGGAAGCATGCTGAGGTGTGAACAGACCCACTATTCAGATAATAAATTAAAAGAGTCAAAGATAAATGTAGGTATCTATCTTTACTTTCTTTTCTTTCCCCCATTCTTAAATTTAGTTTTATTTTCTACCTTTAGCCATATTGTTCTACAAATTCTTTCTTAGAAATTTTCAGAGTTATAATTAATACATCAAAGTCAACTGTTGTTTTTCCATTTTTGTTTCTGAGTTTTGTTTTTCAGCTCAAGCGAATGTTCATTGGATGTGTGCATAATAGTGT
>NW_006433024.1:14455274-14498090 GCF_000325575.1 Pteropus alecto | reverse complement strand
AACATATTAATTACATGTTTTTTTCCCCATAAATAGTATTCTGGGTTCCCTACTTTGGCCACCATAAGTTGGCTTCTCAGTAACGTAGACTCTGGAACTCAACAAACTTTGATTTTCCTCCATTCTATTATTCATTTATTTTTATTCATTTTTATTGCTAAAATATTTCTCATATCTATTTCCTACTTTCTACTTCGTTGCCACTACTTCCTTCCAGATCCTTGAAACATTGCCTTGGACTATTTCATTTTTTCCTCATCTGTTGCCTTGCTTCTGGAATAGGTTTACCTTTATATCATATTCCATGTTTCGGTAACATTAACTTTTAAAATGCTATTATGATTATATTTTACACCTTCTAAGAAATATTAAATGGCTTACCATTGCTTATAGCGGGAGACAGCAAAAACTTTCTTTAAAGTGCCAGATAGTAAATATTCTAAGTTTTTCAATATACATCTGATCTCTGTTACAGCTGTTAAAATCTGCCATTGTGGTGCAAAGACATCCATTCACAATATCTTAATTAAGGGGCATGCATATATTCCAATAAAACGTTAATCCCAAATAAAGAAAGGCATATCTAACCTGAGAGCAAGTTTGCTGCCTGCTACTATAGCATTACTTTTCAAAATTTTTTCCATTAAAATATCCTAAAGTAATTTTCAGGATCTAGACTTTTTTGGAGGAGTGGATTTCATGATGTATTTTTATATTTAATGCGTGGTTAAATGTACATTACATCTCTCTCCAATATACATTTTAAATTAATTACTATAAAGTAAAATTAAAGATTGAGGGATATGTAGAATATATAGCTTTGGCTCCTCTAATGCCCAGTAAATTCAGATTTACCAGTACTCCATTTAAAGTCAGACTTTTATTCTTTCTTTCAATAGCATACATATTCTTCTTACTACCAAGCCTTCTAAATACTTACTTCCCTTTCAGTCCTAGTTTGCCTATCTCACCTTTAGGTATGCCCTTTTCTCTGTCTTGATCATTGCTATAATCACCTTTATTGACACTGTTTTTAAAGTACATTTTTGATACTTTCTTGCACAAGCTCTCTGATTCATCCAAACAAAGGTGGATTCATCCATTGCTGAAATCCCATGGACTTTACTTGTATTTCTCTTTTAACACATTGTACTATAGTCACTTATTAACATACATTATCTCTTCAATTAGACTATAATTTTAGTGAAGGGAAAGATTTACAGATAGTTTATTTTTAAGCTCCAGATTGCTTTGTGCTGAAAACTTCCTATTTATTTTATAAGCTGAAGTAAATATGGTTTCTTCTGTGAGTAATGTTGTAAGCACTGTGGTTTGCTTTCTCACTAATATTGGGATTATCAAGATAAAAGCTTACTTCCATAGAGTCTGTCTTTATTCCTTTTCTCTCTTAATCAATATATATGTATAGAATGTCCATAGGATGAGAAGCACTGTTCTAGATCCTAGGCAACAGGTATGACCAGACTGATGAGGTCCCTACTTTCATTGAAGATATTGTGGGGCTTGGTGGGGAAGAGTTAAAAACATACATATATACGCAGAATCAGGCAGTTATATGTGTACTGATGAGAAAGAATTGATGCTGTGCTATAGAGAGTGACTGGATGGAGTATCTACCTTTAAATTGAATGATCCCAGAAGTCTCCTCTGAAGAAATGACAGCTAAGACCTGTAAAATGAAAAGAAATAGGATACTTAAAGTTTTGAAAAAAGAGGATTCTAGGAAAAGAAAACAGCTGAGAATAAACATGATATGTTTAAGGAAAAGAAAAGAGTGGTGTACCTGGAGGTTATATATATATATTCTTGGAAAGAAGAAATGCTACTGAGATTCGGCATCACAGATAGAATGTACAAAATAGAGTATAATTATCATGTGGTGTTAGTCTAGCAAAACATCAAGTTGCGTCAATAGTGAAGAGGAAGCAAGTTTTTTCTCTGGTTGGTAGGTACACATCACTGGGAAGAACTTTAGGGGAAGGAAGGCTTTGATTTAGGAGTCAAATGGCTTTAGCTATAGGGATAAATGTGATACAGACTTAGGAAGAGACAGTATCATGAACACATAGTTATCTGAAGAAGTACATTAAATCTGAATAGGCACTTAGATTGTTAGTATCATAGGTTAGTTCAAGATTAGATCACTCAAGAAAGCATTTTTATGGATTATACAACCTGGGCAAACTTCCTTCAAATTCTCAGTAGGAACCAATCCAATTCCATTAGGGAATAAAGGACCCGCTAGTCCCCACACACCCACGCACACCACCTTCTTTAACATTAAGAATTCAGGGTGATATTTAAGCTATATCAACGCTCCCTGTTGGTGTTCAACACACATCTAATAATAATGAGACTAGTGGTTACCAGAGGGTGGGAAGAAAGGGGGAGGAGGGAGATAGATGGGGTTAAAGGGATCAAATATGTGGTGACAGAAAGAAATCTAACTGTGGGAGGGGAACACACAATGAATATATATATATATATTGGCAGAAAGAAATCTATGGTCGGTGAACACACAATGCAATATATATATATGCCTTGCTGTTAAATTGTACACCTGAAACTTACTGGACTTCGTTAACCTATGTCACCAAAAAAATAATTAATTAATTAATTAATTAATTAATAATAATGAGAGGAAGCTTGAAGATGATGTCCTTTTAATCCAGTTTAGAGACAAGTTTGTATTTGCAATAGCACACTATGAAACTTTAATAATTTAATAACTTTGTAAAGAAAGAATTTACCTACCTCTAGAGTTCTGTCTTTCTCCTCCCCTGATATCTCCTGTGGGGCTTTCGGAAAATGTGTGTGTATTTTAAAGTTAAAATGTGTTCCAAGAGGATTGTGAGCAGAGTAGTAAGCATGATTGCTGTGATTCTCTGCAGTGGGCTAACATAACATCCAAGAAGTGTGGGGCTCCTGATCACCTCTCTTCTCACAAGAATATGTGCATTTCTTGTTGCTCTTGAGGTCACCACAAACAATAAGGGCAGTGATAAACTTTACTGTTTATGAGTAGGTAGATCAAATAGGAGGGGGATCATTATCAAAAACTAATATAGGAAAGCAGAGTTTGCCACAATCTTACAACCTCAACCCATCAGTGATTTATGAGAACTGATTATCTTGCTGCTGAAAGGCTTGCTTTTCTAGCCATAATAGTTTGTACATATATGAGGCAGTAGAACAAAAATAAATCTTTCTGTGCACTTGCTCCTGGAGGAAAGAATACACATTATCATAATTTCTTTGTTTAAGGAAATTAAACATCAAATAGATAAAAGGTTGTATATGAAATTTTTTGCTATACTAATATACTAAAACCATGAAAGCTCAAACCTGTGGTTGAGGAGAGATCGCTCTATTCCCATAAAGAGAAACTAATGTCTTGTATTGGTTCCATGGGGTTCTCATAACTAGACATATGATTCTAGGTATATAAATTAATACACAGATATGTATGTTACATATATGTGTATAACACACATGTATATAACAATTCAGTGTCAGTAACAAAAGAAAATAAGAGTTTACATTATTGTATTTTTTCTTACTATTTTTAAATCAGTAAGACAAGATGTTCAAAAAATTGTTTCTGTCCTGAGAGATCTCATAGTTTAGCAAATTAGAAAGTTTTATCAAAACTATAATATAGAATAAAATGAACTATAACATATTTGGGAAGGAAGTGTCTGGAAAGAAACTAGAGGCACAGTTTTTTGCTAGTTTGTTTCTATGATTAGCTTTTTATGTCCTATATAAGAAATCTTTGCCTAATCCAATTTCACAAGGATATATAATCTATTTCATGTATATCATTGTAGTATCTATATATCTATTATATATATTTCATTTACATATATATAATTTATATATATTTTATAGCACTTAACAAATAAATACCATAGTTCCACACCTTAAAAACCAATGACCAAACCTTGAGTATTATCTTCTTCAAGAAGCAGCACTCCTATATCTTAGCATATCAAAGGCAAAAAACTTTTTAAAATGAATGTTAATAAAATTTTTGACACTTTCAAAATATATACATATATATACAAGACTTGTTTTCTGCATATAACTATCCAATTATTTTAATACCATTTTTTGAAAAGATTCACATTTCTCCATTGAATTATCTTGACATCTTTTGAAAAACTCAGTTGACTATGTAGGAAACTCACAATTTTTTAATACTTCTTTATGTAGGGGATATCTCGTCTGCTCCAGTGAACCAAATAAGTCTCTATTTTATCTGCCTGCCTATGATCTGAGTGGCATTTTTCTCATTTTGGGTATATAATAAAGGAATTTATAACCAAGACATGCAAAGAGGTTTTATACCTAAGCAATGTAAGCTTGAGTATTTATTTGGTGCTAGTGGGGAAGGTTGGGGGCAGAACAGGTAACTGCACTTTAAAAAAAAAATGATTGAACCTTTCACGATAATATCTTGGATTTCAAAGGTTAAAAGACTTTAAATTAAGCTTGATCACCAAGCAAATCGTCACTTGTTCATCTCCATGGGGTGCTGATAATGCTGGGTGGCCATCTGGCCCTTATTTTTAATGCCAGAAAGCAGGGACTTGGCAGGGCTGAAGCTAGGAGCATTTTATTTATAGTAGAAGGCAAACTGGACATTTCCTCCCCAGTTTGAAGTCATGAATTATACAGTTTAACTTCAAAACTCAGTCTGGAAAAATTAAAAAAAAAATTTTATATTTTCATATCAACTTTGAGTTCTCAGCTGAGATACTTAAACCACTTAGATAGAGTCTATATAATAAAATGCAAACTAAATCAGGGTCTGGTTTGTGTGTGTGTGTGTGTGTGTGTTTCCCTTAAATTTTAAAAGTCAGTTCTTCAACAGTTGCATATGTATGTATAAATTTCTCATCTCAATGAAAATAAAAATATGCTCTATTATATCTAGAGGCATTACTTTAATATCAAAGTATTATTAAGGTTTTATTTTTAAATGCTCACAGAAGAGTTCTGCAATTCCAGGTCAGCTCAATTGTAACTTCCTCCAAAAGTATTAAGTTCTAATGATTATGTTGAAAATTGGGATACTCTAGCATTTTACTTTATGTACTATAACAGCCTAATATTAAAGAGGCTACAATCAGTAGCTTTAAAATAAATTGGAATGCATACCCTCGGTGGCTGTCACAAAACTCAAGGTCATCTTCAAAACCAACAATAAGATTGAGTCTGTTTTTCTACAGTGGATTTTTCAATAAGAAAAATGTTGATCCTTAGGTAGTCTTCTTCTAGTCAGATAACTCTAAGTGTTCCCCACTTTCAATGAAATAAATCTGAACTTCGAGTTTCTTTCAGATTCCTCTATGATCTTGGCTCCACCATCACTTTTCACTATCTTGTTCTCTAAATCCAAGCTTTACATAACTCACATACTTAAAACCTTAAAAAATGTGCTAACGTCCTATTTCTGGCCGGCCATTTCCCTAACTCAGTATTATTGTATATCTAGTAATTCTTTTCTTGTATTGGGCCTATGTGACTAAATCTTAGAAGACCAAATCTTACAAGACTAAGTACAAATGGAAACTGACCCAAGAATTGTTAGTTCATTAGTTCCAACAGCAAGTGACCTATCTCAGTAGTCTACTTTTCTTATAACATTTATTTTATTCAATCTTGACATATCCTTGATATACATGCAATTTTTATCCAGATTCCTCAAGAGTAGGTACCTACTGCAAATTTTGTAGAATAATAATAAATAAATAAATAAATTGATCATTTTCCAACATGAAAAATCTGTTCTAGAAAGGTTCTAGATACTGCTTCAGTCCTAGCTCATAAATCTTTCTAATTCCAGCCATCAGTCATTTCTGAAGCTGACAGCCTCCTATTTTAATAACTCAATGTTTAAGGTCCTCTAAATGAAGTGTAAGCATTAATCAGAATCTCATACGAATAACATCTGGCATTGCTTCATAGTCATTCAGTTTCACTGTTCAGGTTCAACACTCTGAAGTCAAACTACAATAAAAATCACTCTTGTAAAACACTTCACTGGCTCACGATTGATAACATAGCATTTCTAATCAAGCTCACTCTATACAAGTGCTCCTCTCCCTGAAGTACATAAACCTAAACATGTTATCCTCTTTTTCCAAACACCAATGTTAGAGTCAAATACAACTATAGATATACTTCAGGTGGTATTTCTATATTTCTATCTGAAAAAAGAGATATCTCATAGATATCCAAAAAATTTTATTGTTATTATAGACGGATCTTCAATAATCAATAATCCGATAGCAGACAGGATTGGTAGCATGACAAGTGCAAACTCTTGTGAAGGTTTTCCATTTAAAATAGGTTTCAATAATTGGAATGAGGAGTTTTAATTATTTGAATCATTATTTTCAACATATATACTGAAGGCTAAGAAGTTTTTGTAGGAGTATTCTTGGAATCAGTTATCATCAGAGAGTTGAATGTTGAACAGTCTGGAAAAGAAAATGAGAAGAATGGTGGTGATTTGAAGTATACTGTTATTTAGAATATTTAAAGAGAAATTCTTCATTATAGAAAATGTGTAATAACCATCTGAAAAACACATGGAAATTCTAGTATCCAGGAATATTTGTAAGTGATTGATTGCCTCTTGTTCAGAGTGTAAAAAATGTTAACTTCCCTCTTTGGAGATAAAAAAAAACTTACTTTTACATATTGATCCTTGATAATTCCTTTAAAAATAAATAATTATAGAATCATAGATGTTTATGACCCAAAACCTTTTAACATTCAATCGAAAATACTCTTAATGAGAGGAGCGAGCACACTAGGGAAAAGAAGGTAGGTGTTTTTGCTGAAGTACTAAGCCTAAAAGATGGTTTTTATAATAAGCAATAGAGCAAGTCAGACTGATCTCTAAATTCCATTTTCAGCCCCCAAGACATGCGCACTCATGCACTGGAAAGAACAGAAGAGTCAAAGGATGTTCAAGGCAAGTGTTTGTTTCTTTGTTTACTTACTTGTTAATTACCAGATCTAGTCTTGTTGACAAAATTCCAGATTTACAAATTACCTATTGTGTGACAAAGTCAAGACTTAAAGAGATTGTTCCTAATATTTATATGCAGCTGACAATTATTTGATATTATTGTTTTGACTGACTGCAATCTGTAGAATTTCTCCTTTGATCACATATAAAAATTGTACTGGTTAAATTAGACAAAAAATATTAATTCTATCCAGGCACATAATTCTCAATTATGATATCCTTATCGAAAGGTATTTACATGTCATAGTCTATAATGAGAATATTAAGACAGAGATGCTCTAATAAAAACTAACTTTGAGTCATGACATAAAAAGAATAACCAAGGGAATTTGTTTTAAAAAATCTCATCTAAATCAGATATGTACATAATCAAGAATAATTAAGAAAGTAGTATACAGCATGTGTATATATTATATATATGTATATATATTATATGTATATATATTATATATGCACACACTCTGTAATGGGACTTCTCAAGAGTTTATACATGAGAGCTAGATAAAAATATGTTTTAACATACCATGATTTTTAATTTAAGATATATAAATTGTCATTTGCACAGTATCTGTTAATCTATTTTATTCTTTGGAAAATATGTAAAATATATATTTTTGTAAAAGTTTTCAAGTATTCTATAATGAACTAGTTTCCTAACTAATTTTTTCATAAAGAGTTAAATTCTTAAACTATTGATTTTTCTCCTACAGAGAATTTTCTGTTTTTTTTCATCTTTCATTTGGCATTTTTTTTCTGGCAATTATATATAGCTTCTTAAATCCTTTCCAATTTGTCTGAATTAAGAAACTTCCCAACCAGACTTAAAACTATTATTTCCAGTCACTTCATCAGATACATATCATAATGCAAAGGAGTGCACAATGTAATAATAACAGTTATAAAATATTTATCATTTACTGAGTGTATACTATTGGCCAGATACAGTGTTCAATGTATATTATGCTGGATTGTTTAATCCTCAAGAAAATACTATGAAGTGTATACTAGCATCCCCATTTAGTTGATTGGAGTACTCAACTAATGTTAAAAATGTTTAAGCAAATAGTAGGTGCTTAAAACTTATTTGATATATAAAGTATAAGGATGAAGGAATTGGCATATAAATGAGTGAATAAAAAACGAAACAAAGAATGAATGAATATGTAAGTTTGCTCATAGTGACTACCTAGCACTTAATGGAATTAGAATTTGGACCTAATATGTTTGACTTTTCTTTAAAAGATCTTATCCTATAGTCAGAGTTGCATGAAGTAGCAGAACATAAATACTGATTGATCCTTTGATTCAAAAATGGCTCTATCACTGTGTGACCATGAATGAGCAATAAATTTGCTCTGAGTTTTTTTTTTTTTTGTCACGTGTGCCATGCTCTAAAGTTTGTGGAAGAATTCAATGCAATAAGGTAAGTAAATCAGTAAAAAACAATTGTTATTATGTAAGCGATTTCAATATTGATTACGTGTTTTCTGAGAACAGCAAATATATTTGAATTCAGTTATGTTCTAAATGGGACTAGCAAAATACTGAATTAGCTGGTGCAAATCATATCCCCACCTTTAATCCAATAAAAATCTTAAAATTTTCACTTCCTCCACTGGAGTATGTAAACTTCACAATATCTGGCTGCGGTGAACAAGAGTTGTATTTGCATGGTTTATGGCTTTCTCCAGTAACACAAGGGTCATTTGGGAGAAAAAAGTAGATGCTTTTTTAATGGTATTTTTCTAGCAGACTAAATTAGAGCTAGTGCCTAGTGCCTAGATTTCCTAGGACTTTATGATTCTTCTTTTATTTTCATAGAGTAGATACTATGGCGAAAAATAAAACAAGAAAAGCAGAATGAAGAATTCTGTTATGCCTAGAAAAATATGTATTATCTTCTCTCCTTTCCTCTTCCCTCTTCCCCTACCCCCTGCCTTCCCACCCTCCCTCTCTTAACCCTCTCCTTTCTCTTGCATTCTCCAACTCCAGTGATGGGCATCTCTACTTTACTTTCTAAGTGGCACATACTTCTTCAGACCTCTCCATATTTAGGGGATCTATTTTTTCTGCAACAGTGCAAACTCTTAAATATCAGCGTCCACGATTGCAGGACTCTTGCTCTGCCTCTTTACTTGGAACATTCTTCATTCTCAATAAAATGTCAATTAATCAGTCTTTTTCCAGTGGCTTCAAATTATTAGAATCATTAGACCTGCTCACCTTTCACTAGTTTCCCTATTTGGGTCAACGACTCAGGAAATTTAACAATAACCTTATTCCTTCTTCAAAATTTTTAATTTCCTTGACACTCTGCTGTTTTCCTCTTTCTACTCCTGGGCCCTGGTAATGTAATTTTTATACTCTCCAATCTTAGGCACTGAGTGTTTCTGAGGAAACTCCTGCTATTATCTTTCAGTAGGCTTTCACATTGCTCATTTTTAAAAGTGTATCTGTTGTCCTAGAAATAACTAGTACATTTCTCACAGGGATTTTCCCAAGCTTTCTCCACTCATTTAAACTCCCAACCCTTAAAATCCTGACAATCTCCATTATTTTGTTGTATACGATATTTGTCTTCCTAGTTAATACAAAATATATGTATTCACTTTAGAAAATGCTGATAAACACTGCTTTTATAAATAAGATAAAGATAATAACATCCCCTCCCCCACCACCATACACACACACACACACACACACACACAAGGATGTCACAATAAGTGATTAAAAACTTTGATCTTCTTGGGAATGTTAGTATGAGAAAGAGTATCTTATGGCTATATCAAAGTCTCTTGGAAGGTGGCTTATCTCAGGCCAGCCTTGAAAATGGAGCACAATTTGCCTAAGTCAGGGATTCTCGCACTTAATGCCTTGATAAGTTAGTCATCTGAAATAGTGTTATAAACAGTACTGTAAAAAAAAAAAAAAATTCTTTTTGTCTTTTTATATATTCTTCAATTCTCTTAAAATAAAGTCCTTGAAATTAAATGATTAGATCAAGAGTTTACAAAATTTAGACCAGCTCTTTTACTTTTAATAGAATAACTTTCTTTTCCTCCTGTAGTTTACTACAGGACATCTGAAATGAATTTCTTCTACCTTTCTGTATGTAGTGCCTCACAGGAACTGTAAAGAGTCTATTATTTTATCCTATTTCCAAGTTAACAAGTATCATGGCTTCTGGCAGAAAACTTGAGACACCTGGGTCAGAGACAAAAGACTGTTACTCACAGTGGAACAGGAAGCATGCGCTTCATGTTTATATTAGTTGCTTTTGGCCCCACAAGTCCCATGGGGATGAGATAGAATGACCCAGAGACATGCTGTACATACAGTGCGTTTTTGTCACAGCTGAAGAACACTGTGCTTAGGAAAACCCAATTTTTAAAGGGAATACTAGAAAACCTGCCCAGTGTTTGCCTGGAAAGGAAACTTTATCTTTATTATTCTGGTCAGGAAACAAATCTTCTCTCTGCCTAAAAGAGAGATAGCATCTCTATCCTCCAATGCTTTTGTTATACAAACATCTGTGGGTGGGAAAAAAAAAAAGCCCAGGACAAAAGCTCACATAAGACCTTTAGAAATGTAAGAGACCCATTGACAGTTGTGTCCAAACAGTCCATTTTGGGGACAATTTTCTACTTTATATTGTCAAGGGAATTTGAATATTTGGGATTAAATTCTGAGACTACCAACTAATAGCTTGTCCTATGGTTAACCTAAACTCAGGGTGCTTTGTTGTATTTTTCAGTGAGAAAAATGAGAAAAAATGTGAAAGTGGTTTTGTGGTGTGATAAAATTACAACTATATGTTAGTCAACAGTAATAATGATAAGGTGTTTTTCTGAAAAAAGACAAGTAAGTCATTAGAAAAATAATAATTTAGAAAAAAACGGGGTTGTTCTGGAATATATACATATACATATGGCTATATATATGGATATATGTGTCTGTGTGTGTGTGTGTGTGTGTATACACACACACTTGTAGGCTTATTTCTGTGCAGGAGAGGTCTTATTATTCAATGTTAAATACATACATTATCTCATACTGGTCTCACAATATATTCTCAGAATACTGGATAAAACAAAAATATATCTTCCCACTCATGGGTCTGTTTTTGCATATGTAGTCTACTTTGCCTCTAATTAGGAAAATAATCATCATCTATCAGTAATAAAAATATATTACCTTAAATCTATCTTGTAAAAGGTCTTTGATTAATGAGGATGTTCTTATCTTCCCCTCTCCATACCTTATACACAGTGGATCCTCCATAAATAATAGACACAAAAATAACAGGCATATAATTGAAATGCAGAATAGATCAGAATTTTACATTTGTGATGCTCTATTTCAAAGAACTAATACAGTCCAAAATACATTTACTAGTCTTTATGTACCAGAGAAGAAAAAAAAATAAAATCCACTCAAAAAATGTATGTGATATATTTTATCTTTCAAGCACTAATTTCTGTTATGAATTTCACATCCAAGAAACTCTTTGGAAAACCAATATTTAGACCTGTTTTTTGCTGTTGCCAGTATTCCTTGCCATTTTTGGCTTGCAGCTGCAAAACTCTAATCTCTGTCTCTGTAGTCACATGACATTCCATCCTCTGACTTCACATCATCTTCTCAGAACAGTCAGTAGCCCAACCTACTCCAGCATAACCTAATCTTAAGTATTTATATCTGCAACAACCCTATTTCCAAATAAAGTCACATTTTGAGGTACTAGGAGTTAGTACTGCAACATGTCTTTTTGGAGGATACAATTCAACCCATAAGTGGGGCAAATAGATGAAGAAAACCATATAGTGAAGATTAATTCTATATCTTGTCTTGGCAGAAAGTTTGATTAACTTCCTAACACCCATTACATTTCTACACCATTCAGCTGTAATTGTTGGAGTGACATTAACCACAATCCCCATCCAGGATCAGGCCCCTGTGGTCTATATAGAAGAAATATAAACTCTGTTAGTCATAATGCATAAAGTCAAATGGTGGTGTATTTGATCAATTATTAATGGCATTTCAATGGGGCTTGGGAAGACTAAAAGAATTGTGTTCATCATGCTAGAAGTTAGATTATGCTGGAGTAACAAACACGCCAAACTTTCCAGGCATTTAAGTAACAACATTATCTTTTTTTTCCCCAAACAATATTTAGTTCTGCTTATTGTAGTTATTTGAAGATGCAGAACATATAGAAGCTCCATTAATTTATGACATTGCTATCTCTCCAGAAAGATTCAGTGTCTATGATGGAAGGAAGAAAGAATATGAAGAAGCACACACTGAATCTTAAATGTTTCCCTTTAGAAATGGTACTCTTGCTCATATTTCATTGGCCAAAGTAAGTTACATATTTAGGAAAGTATAATCCTCCTATGGGTCTGGAAAAAAATAATTGGAAATAGTGGAGAACACTGTATATCTACTATATTTCTTATGGAGATTAACTTTATTTGCTTTAAAGTTATCCCACTTTAAGCACATATTTTCTCTTATTTTTATGAACCTTATTTCTATTGCCTTAAAAACTGTCATCTATTAAATACATATCAGTTTTATTACCAAGTGTTGCTGATAGATGAAAATGCAATTTATATTTGTTTATTGACCTTTATTTATTCGACATCCTTACTAAAAACATCTTATAAAGTCTAAAAATTTTGCATATCATTTTATGCTACACATTTCTAGGTAGATGATAATGTAATCTATTAAAAATAACACTGTCTTCCTTTACAAAAATTATAAGATATTTTTTCTTATATACATAGTGGCTAAGTTGTCCAATGATATGCTAAATAGTGAAAGCATCAGTATCAAATTTTTGTTCTTATTTTTAAAAGAATGCTTTTGATATTTTAAATTCAGTGTCATCTTAGCCATGGAATTTTAGTAAAACTTTATGAAATTGAGTAAATTTCTAGTTTTTGTCATATTTATCTCATATATCCAATTTTCCCTAAAATTTGGTATTAATATGACCGCCCATTTCTATTTTGCTTATAACAGTGAATCATATGAAAACACTCCCCCAATAATGTGAATTTAAATATAATGTTCCTGAGAGATGACTCCTGTCTATTCTTCTTCCAGAATCTGTTCTCATTAGTTTATCTTTATTATAGCATGAGGAACAAATAGTGAAGAATAAGTCCTGATAAGGAAATACAACATGGCACCATCTATGGAAAAGAAGAGAAGCAGACTGTGGTCTTTGAGTTCTCAGTATTCTTACTGGACCAACCAAAGGAACTATAATTTACCAGGAGTTTATTGGAATCTTTGCTTCTATCTCTGAAGTCTCAGTCAGCCATAATACCCAGAGATATTCCCCTTGTTATTTAAGCCTTAAACTGTTTCTGCATAGCACAAAACACACCATGGGCAAGAATTTATTTGGATGGTACAGTAGGCCTCCTGGAATTCTGGTTATTTTATAAAATCTGCAGAAACATAATCCTCTCTTTTCACAATAGAATTATTTTGGGCCTGATGTCATGTTGTGACTCAACTTAACTCACTTTGGTTTATCATTTTAAATTCTACCTTTCTGTGCCTTTTGGTATTAGGTATGTCTCAGGTATTAGTAAGAATTCTTAATTTGAAAGCAGTTCTTCTACTATTTCATAAATAGTTACCAGTTTGCTCAGATAATCCTAACTATTGTTTAATCCAAACTTGGACCTCTTCTTTTAGTTGGTTTAGTTTCTATACATTTATTGCAAACACATATATTTTATAAATTTGATTTATTTTTAGCATATTTGCACTTATTTTGTCCTATTTACTTGCTTTTCCTTTGAGTTAATCAATAGATTGTGTGTGTGTGTGTGTGTGTGTGTGTGTGTGTGTGTGTTTCCACTCAAACTTTTGTGTTTTCAAACAACAAATGTTCATTTGCTCATAATCTGTGGGTTAGCAATTTGGAGTTAAACTCCATATGGTATCATCTAGGCTCACACATAAAAATTAGGTTTCTCTATCAAAGAAACTTGCAACCAAAGAAACTTGAGACTGTAGTATTATAGTATTGACCAAAGAAACTTGAGACTGTAGTATTATAGTATTGAGAAGGATAAAGTCCTAAACCAGAGTAGTTCTTTAAACTTTGTATAATAACAATAAAACTAAAACAGCAGAAATTTGTTATGAAAATATAGTCCTGGGTTTGCTCTCAAATACAAATTTAGGCAGCTCTTATTTACCATACTTTGCTAAAGCAAAAGATCCTGATAACGTCCTGCAGTTGACTTCTTGCTAGTTATACTACATTATTCAGTAACTGTCATCAGTTTTTGAATAGATGAGGCAAACAACACACATATAGATTAAGTCTGTGCACTCTGGGTTTTGCCTTACTGATCCACTTGAAGATTCAGTCTCCAAGAACACATTGCATCTAAAGTGGGCACTGACTGGAAGTCATTTTAAGAAGAAAAAAATATGTGAAGATGGAGACTATCTCAAAATAAACATTCTGGTGAAAATAGTAACTAAGGCAACAGCAGCAATGAGAAAACTGTTTAGTACAATCTACAGATGGCCATCTTAAAGAAATATTCCAATTATTTTGCAACTGATTTGGCTAGGGCACATCCAGAGAGAATAAGCTGACTGATAACCTATCATACTAACTGACTCTGCCATATTCCAGGATGTCGTTCTGAATTATATCAACGCAAATCTGACAACTCTCTCCATCGTTTACATATATCACTCAGAAGAGATTCAGTAAATGTAGTCGTTTACTGAAATTTTTGTGTATATGTTCTCCCAATTGGATATTAATCTCCCTGAAGGCAGATACATCTTATCAAACCCTTATATCTTAGTACATAATGATATCTGTTGACAGAATTCTCACTGTGGTGATAATCAAGAGATTGGATTTTAAATCTAAGGTGGTCACTACTGAATTGCGTGAATATAAATAGTCACAATATTTTCTAGCATCTCATATTCTAATATAAAAATAAAATTTTTGCTAATTATTTTACAGTTATTTTTAATATATGAAAATATTAGAATGTTCATTAATATTTTTATGAAAAAGTCATGATGACTCAATTTGATAAATTATTTAATATGTCATTTATTTGTGGCCAGATTTTCACTGGAATCTACTTTATATAACTAAGTGTTTTTAATTAATAATAATTAAGACATTTATATATGTATATATATTTTGCACTAAGGAGATAATATGATTTAGGCATTAAGAAACTACAGTCAAGAGTCAGACTGACTGGATTCAAATCTTGTATCTACCAGTTACTACCATTGGCAATTTATTACATATCATTTTGCCTCATTTTTCCATTTCTAAAAGGATAAAATAATACTTATTTTATAAACTTTTTGAAAAGATTAAATAAGATATGAATAAAATACTTCAAATGTGCCTGACATGCTGGAAAAGCTCATGATATAGTGTTATTATACGTTATTACATTTTGTTTTAATTTGGGAAAAGTCATAGATGTTTTCTAAAGCATGTATTAACTTATAACAACACCTTGAAGCACTACCAGCCTGCATTGTCATGAGTTGAGTCATCACTGGAGAGATTCATGAAGAGGTTGATTATTTGCTAACAGTTAAACTCTAAAAGAGATTCCTGTACTGTTGCTAGATTGGACTAAATGGCTTCTAAAGTTTCTTGTCATTCTCAAAGTCAAGTATATTTTTTAGACAATATAAATTCAAGCATGCATTCTAAATGGAAAAGCAATAAACAACTTTTCAGTGGGAGAGATAAAGAGGGAGCAGTCCTATCACCAATTTGGTGTGTCTTTGGATGTTTTAGCTTAAGCTGCTGATGTCACATGCTTTTTATTGCTATCTCCCTGAGTCCCAAATCACCATGCCTTCGAGATGACTCTGTCATAGGTCTATTTTATGTGCCATTTTCTCTTCCATTATTTTACTTCCATATGACATTATGCTATTATGCTTCCTATATTATGTGCTAACTTCTTGCTTAAAGGAATGTACTTTGTTCTTATGTCTTTAAATTCATAAACATCTCTTATAAGTTTAAAATCTGTATTTTTCATGTTTTGTCTGTTATTCCATTATTCAGACAATGATGGATTACCTGAGGAAAAAGCATCAAGTACTGTTATAAAGCTACATTTAAGGGAAAATATTTCAAGCTCAGAGTGACTTTTTGTTTTGTTTTGTTTTGTTTTTTAAACTTTAAGATTAAATACATTATTTGTTAAATGACAGCATCCATGTAGAGGGGTTGGAATTGATAGGCATTAATAAGATTTATAAAAATAACTATTTAAAAGAATTTAGTAAATACAAACAGACCTATACATAGGGAGAACAAGTTGATGGTTGCCAAATGGGAGAGAGTGGTAGAATGAATGAAAAATATTTAAAAGTAGTAATAAAAATTAAAGAAGTTAATAAAATTAAGTTTCTATTTCATTCAATAAAAGAAACTTAATTTTACAAATTCAATGTAAATTATGTTATTCCTGAGTTTAAAAATTTGATTCTTGATTTGAGCTCAGTCAACTCAACGTTCTCCTTCTCCTTCTTCTCTTTCTACATAAAATGCAGTAAGACAAGGTGGGGCTTGTGTTGTGTTGATATAGGGGAGAGGATATCCGGCATTACCTGCCTTCGTTTGTGCATCCTGACTTCTGCTGAGATGTACCTTATCATTGTGCAGTGTTGCTCTCTGCTGATGTCCATGGTCTAAGCATCTCTCTGCTCTTCAGATGCATATACTCATTACACCAAATATGAACTCCATTCAAACTAGCCCCAAGGCTAGAGTTGAGGTGGAGATGGGGATCATGATGGGCATAGAGCCCATTCTCAGGAAACCAGACAATTCTAATCTAATCAATTATACCTCTATTATTTCTCACTCTGAGAGGTTGAACTTTAAGTTTCTTTGTGATGGAGTTATTTTCATAACTTTTAGCCTTGTTTTCCCAATCTCTTTTTCTTAAATAGATATGCTTCATTTTATATTTCTTTAGGCTTTTATTCCTGATCTTCCTGAGCCAAAGCATTTGGAATTTAGAAGAAAAAAACATTTCTCTTTCAAGTTCTGAGCTCTTAGAACTTTTTTTTAAAAGTGTGGATTTTAAGACACCTTTTTCTTTCTATAGATTTTATAAAGTCTACTTAAGAGCTCAAAAGCCTAAAATTTGGACACTTATTCCTCTCTTATTCATACTCTGAAACTAGGGCAGAAAAAAAAAAAACATACTCGCTGCCACTTTATTAATGGCGGAGATGTTAAATTTAAAAAAGATTGTCAAATTAAGAAATTTGACCTAAAATTTTGCATTGCTATATCCATAATATGCAAAATACCAGGCAAATGATAGGTCTAAGAGATGCAATATGCTGCTGAACTAGGGAAAATGAGATTTTGATGAAATTTTCAGTCACATCATTGAATTAATTAAGTCACTTTCAGTCACAGGTTGAGGTCAGGACAAAGGACTGTGGTCTACAATACATGGATGAACTGGAGTCAATTGAATATCAGCAAATCATATTTCACTGTTCTATTATTCTTGGCCATTTGTTCCAAAAGACATTTATTACTTTTTATTAAGGAAAACAATATACAGGAAAATAATTTTTTCTACTTCTTTTATTTTGATTTAACCAGCCAATAATTAAATTGTATCAACACTGTAATTTATCCCACCTTTTTCTATGTAAATGTATAATATTAATTCAAAGACTAGATCAACAGAGCCAGCCAGCATCATCACTTGAAACAAATTCTCAGATTGGTTCCAAGAAGTCTCTAGCTTAAATAATTATTCTTCTCCACCCCTTCCTCCTTTTCTTCTTCTTTTCTGCATAAAATTATTATCAGATTATAATACTATCTATGAGATTGCTAGTCATTCTGAAAAATATAAATCTTTTTTTTTTCTTTTAAGGAAAAAGTGAGCTAAAGATGATGACAGGAAGATTTAACTTTCTTACTGTGTTGTCATGCCTAAAAGTGAGGTTTAATATTATGTGTTGCTTTGACTTCTGGGGGATATTGAGAGAGTCTCAAATTGCCTAACTTTATGATCCCCTCTTCATTCTGTTCCCATGGATAAAGTGCCCCAGCCAAACAAGGCTTCTTATCAAATGGATCCGGTACACTTCCTGCCCATCCCTAAGTGGCAGGTTTTCATTCCCTTCCAGCCCTCTGAATTATATATACAAATCAATCACATCCTCTCACAGGTACCAGGGATACTTCATTCTCTTAATACTTTAAAGCTTGCCTCTCACAGCACCTGGCTGTTCACTCTATTCGCAGTGCATTCCTTGAATATTTTGCATGTGTGTGATCTCCTCCTCCAGGCTGTGAGTATATGTGACTAATAAACTGCTGAGGATTTTTATCTGCTCAGTCAGGTGTCATGAGTTTGGCCATCCCCATAACCTTAAAGCAGGAATCCCTCCCTCACCAACAGAGTGCTTAGGAGGTGATTAAAACTTACTTTGTTCATTTACTCAGAAACCAATTCATTTAGTGACACCAGGTGGCTAGGCATTGAGCCACATACTTCACTTGTGCTAATATTTACTCCTCCGAACAGCGCCTTCTTATCAATGTCATTATCACCATTTCACAAGTAACAAATCTATCATTCAGAGAGGTTAGTTAATTTTTCCCAAAGTTATACAGCAAGTAAAATTGAACCCAGCTTCTAATCTAAATTCCATCTTCTTTTCACTACCTTATATTATTTCTGTCAAAGATAAGTTTACTTTTGTCTAAAATAACAAGAAAGTATGTTATAACAAGTTTTTAATTAAATAGAAAAAAGTTCACTTCTTAAAATGGACAAACATTTCTTGTAATTTGCTTTCATTCATAATCCCAGATTAAAAATTCCCAGAAACACATCTTGATGATGATGGTAGAATGAGGCTGCTACAATGAATGTTATCTATTAGCTTGGGCCTTTTGTGCTAGAAGCAACAATGCAAAACAGTTTTAAATCACTGGGATATCTCTTTTGGCTCTGGGCTTTCTTCTCTTTCATCTAATTTTATGAGCAGCATTAAAATCCCCTTCTCCGTGTTATCTCCATCAATGTCCTTTCACTCCTGAATGGTCCCTGGTACGTTTGAGTGAAAGTTCCAATAGGATGGATCCTAAAAAGACTTAGGAGCCTCCCTGGGGTTTATGTACTAACTGGGCTAATGATACAAATGCTCTCTCTTCCCTAATTCTTCTGTTTTTGTAAAAATCCTTGAACTCAGGAATAAAAATATCACAGGAAATTATTCACCTCTATCTCCAAGACTTCTACTCCTTTCCTTATAAAGGATTAGCTAAATGGAACATGATCTGAGAAAATTTTATTTACACAGACATTTCTAACTAAAGATATTCTTAACACCTATATTCCATTCCCTAATTTCAATTGTATGACTTGTTATCACAGTTATAATGTATTGAGAATCTGACATGTGACAGATGCTGTGTTAGTTGCTATACATATATTAATATATTTATGCATTGAATTACACCCTCATAATAATTATTTCTATGTATCAATGAAGAAATCAATGTATAGATAATGTAAGAATATTCTTAGGTCCTACAGCTAGTTCTGGAGGAGCCAGAGTCAAACCCAGGCCTGACTCTGCAGCCTCTTCTTGACTCACATTAACCCTGGTTGCACTGAGTGATTTGGAAACACCACAGCTTGCTTTGAGGCCAAAGCTGCTCATAAACACATTTTTGGTAGAGACAGGTCTTTTCACTGGTTTGCTTGCTGCCTACATGATTCCTAAAAATATACTGTTGATTGTTCATAGCTTCAGAGAAAATCTCTTTTCCATAAAGTGCCCATTATAGTGTGTCAATGAATGTGATAACGTGCATAATTTACCTCAGGGGAGTATGTAATTAGAAAATTAACCTTTTACTTTTCTCTTGTAAATCAGTTTTAGAAAATGATGGGAGAATAATACATTAGCAACCGTGTCTACAGTATTATTGTGCTTTTAATTTCTAAATGATTCACTGGGAATAAAATGCTCGGAGACAAGAGCCTGAATGTGTTAAGCAGAGATAGCATTTTGCACATATGAAGAGACTTACTTCCCATGTCTTTCATATGCTTTTAAAAATTATTTAATTTTTTTTCTTTATCTTGGGATAGTATTTTAATCAAATGAGAAAGAAAATTTAGAATTCTATTGTTACCCCTAAAAATTATTATTACTTTTCAGAAAGTATAGTGTTTATATAAGGTAGGTGCTTTTGCTTCCATGAAAGGATGAAGAACATGTAAAGTAAGAGTGATGTGCCCTGGGAAATTGAGAAGGGCCAGCAGCTCCACTGCCAGACCCTATCCTTCCCCACAGAGGATGACTTGCTTTCTCAGTTCTCAAAAGAGCTTAATTCTCTGAACTACAGAATTGGTCTCATCATAACTGAAAACTTTGGACAATTCCAATTCTGAACTACAGAATTGGTCTCATTATAACTGAAAACTTTAGACATTTCCAACTCTGCTTATAGGCAGGCTTGACTTTGAGTCTCACAATCACTGGGTCACAGACTTGACTTTTAGGAGCATCATTTGTGATACTTTAGTCCTTAGAGATATGGAGATGTGTGAGAAGGCAAACAAACAAACAAACAAAAACCCCTGTGATATATTGATATATTTTTAAACTGTACATGTTAGAAGGTGAAGGGAATGGTATTGAACTTGGAGTCAAGAGACTTGGTAGCATTTTACTGGCTATCTGATTTTGAGTACATCACTTAAGTTCTCAGAGTCTCAGTTGTTCTACTTGCAAAATGCAGATTTTTTTTGTCCTGCCTACCTCCAATAATTTCTAAAGAGACAGACTGGGATTTAAAAAAATTATGTCAAACATTACAATTATAAGCATATGAAAATATGAAATATTACTATTCCTTCTAGCTGCTATCTTTAAGTGGCTAAATTTTTATTTATATTTTATATTTAGTTAAATAATGTAAATTTTATAGCAAAACTGAGTTAAAGGTAGAATTCTATATATCCTTGTTCTAAAATTTTCTGCAAAAGTAACTTTTTTAATATTCTAAAATGTTCTATAGATTTCCTTAGCTCAGGGGTTACTCTTGACCTTGAAATATTCTTTATCTTTTCAAACTCTTATCTAATCTTCATCTGTGGTAATCTAAAAATGGCCCACAAAAGGCATAAGGTCTCAATGCTTGGAGACTTTCAATGTTGCCTTATATGGGGGGGAAAAAAAAACACCTTTGCAGATTTAAGGATCTTAAATGGGGCAATTAACCTAGATTATTCAGGTGGTCCCTAAATGTAATCAAAGGGTCTTTATAAGAGGAAGAGAGATTTGACACAGAAAGAAGAGGAAAAAGTAATGTGGCCCCATAAGCAGAGACTGGAGTGATGTAGCCACCAGCCAATAAAAAATGGCCTCCACCAGAAGCTGGAATAGGGAAGAAACAAATTCTCTCCTAAAATATTCATAGAGAATCCTGCCCTACTGACAACTTGATCTCTGGCGCAGTGAAACGGATTTTACACTTCTGCCTTCCAGATCTGTAAGGGAATAATTGTGCATTGCTTTAAACCACACATTTGTCAAATTTTTACAACAGCCATGGAAACTAATACATCGTCCTTTCCATAACATCAAAGAATATTCTAAACGAAGTGTTGAGTGTGTGAGAGAACCTCATCAAAACCCCTAGCCTATCTCCTCACACCTCTGCTTCACTGCCCTCTTCTAGCTCTTGAGAAGTTAGCTTAAGACTTTGAAAAATTCAATATTGCCTACTCAATGAGAAATCATGAGCTACATTGTCTTATATCATGAATGTTCCCTTGCATCCTCAGCCATTTATAACAAAAAAGGAAAACTGTCAGCCGATGAAGATTGTTGGAATTAAATGAGTTGTAAAATATGAAGTTGAGTTTCCCAAGTGAAATTATTAAGACAAATTTCTCTTTGATGATAATGAGAATAGATTTGATGATTTCTTAGTTGAGATACTTATTTATTTATTTATTTATTTTTGCGATGAGTTGTGTACTATGTGTCTTAATGGATTCTAGTTATTAATATTGTATGGAAAGGTAAAGAATTACATTTCTTAGAATTCTCCTTCTCTCCCTTCAATCTATGTTGTTGGTTTGTTTTTTCTCCATTGGCAATTCAGTACCCCTATTTTTACTGAGAAACAAAACAACTTCAAAATAAAGGACTCATGATATTAAAGAAACAACGAATGAGGCATCTTTAAATATTTTATAACATACATTCTTGAATATCTTTGAAAAGTAGTTTAAGAGAAAATAATTTTGTTTATGGTTCTAAAATTTTTTACTTCCATTGACTGTGATATTTTTCTTTCCTATGCAAGTTAATATGCTACTGTTTTTGCTATTCTTTATAATTAATTGACCATAAGCAATTCTTAATTTTTATCCAGTTGGTTTTGAATGGACAATTGTAATTAAAAAAAAAAAATTTAAGCCTATTTTGAATTAATGGATATTAAATGAATAAAATTTTTCAAAGATTTTTAGTGATTAAGGAATATCTGTAAAGTATCAGCTAATTGTTGAGATATTTCTTAATCTCTTTATGTTTTTGATCTATATCATATACTAAGTATAAATACTCAGATTTTAATATCTAAATATTTTAAATTTTATACTAACAAAAACTCCAAAAAGTTTTCTTTAAATAACACTACTAAATATAGTGCATAACAAATTGCTAAAACTAACAAGGAGATATTTATCAGTTAAATGAAAATGAAAGAAATTTATAGCATCGACTGGCATATCTATATAGATCACTAACATACTGATATATTTCTAATTGCTATCTCTTAAGCCATTTTTCTTAAGTCTTTGTCTCCATTCTCATATCTATTTTCTATGCTGTTGTGTGTGTGTGTATGCATGGGTGTATATGTGTGTATGAGAGTGATTTAATTAATGAATAAAAAAAGAGTAAATTAGAAATTTCTAGATTGGAGATAATAGAGGTAAAAATGGGAAAAACAAATGGACTAGAAAAAGATCTCAGTGAATAAAATGGGATTTTCGGGGGTGGATAACTGAGCACTTATTACAGATATATGGTTATTTTAAAAACACATCAAGCTGCATGCTTTTAATTTGTGTATTTTTCCGAATGTATTACCTATTTTCAAAGTTCACTTAGAAATATAAAGAAGAAATAAAGTGGCTAAGAGATGAAAATGCTTGCAGTAAATTAAAAAATAGTAATAATTTTAAAATGAGATTGTATAGGGGAATATCAAAATCCCATTTTCTCATATTTTTTAAAAATTTAAGTTTTTTGAGAAAAATATTGTGCACCTCATTCAACTCTTTTGGATTGTTAGGCATATGTTATTGGTTTGAGTCGTTTATAATAAATGCATCATCCTAGGAAAAATGAGTTGGCATTTTCTCATTTAAAAATTTTAAACTCGGATAGTCTAAACGATCAAGAGTTAATTTCAAAATCGTTTTTCAATTAAGCAACACAGAAGCATTTGTACAGTATAGAAATTTTGAAACAACAATGAAGTTTCATTTTTTATCTTGGCATTGAGCAATTTTTGGTAAAACTAGAATATTTTACAATAAAATGGATCAAGGACTTAGAGTAACATACAGTTTTCAAAGAAAAGAGTGGATAATTTTTGCAGTGATAATAGGAAAATTTATTATCGTTGGTGTGAAGTTGTATTCATGCTTCGTAATTGTTCTGTGTTTTTTAAAATGTGTCCACTTTCCTAAATAATAGAGGTTGAATTATAAAGTGTATATTCTTTTTAATGTCTACATTTCGAGAACAAAAATTTCGTAAAATTAGGATTTCCTGATCCTGTGTGAAGTCAAGGCCCCAAAATACTTAAAAGTACAGTAAGATTCTTCAAGGTCCTTTAATTAAAAAGGAAAACTTGTGATTACACCAGAAATGTTAGTGTTCGTTGGCAGATACCCTGACAAAAGGGAATATTTAAAGGCCCAATATGGAAATAGGGGTGGGGTGGGGTGGATAACTTAAGTCTTGGATGAAAGTGAAATGGAAGAAACTGAAGAATGGAGTCAACTTCCATTAGAATAAATGGATAATAGCATTTTTGTGAACAGATTAACATAATAATAAGCATTGGAGGATCTGTTGGTGGAATATGGAAAGTAGTAGATAAAATGAGAATGCCCTCATTTATGGAGAAGTAGCGAGTTGCCAAAATAGAAGACATAGACATAAATTGTGCTCTAGTACTTTAGGTTTTCTTCCCTCATGGCTAGTTTGGGTCTATGTCAGTACATGTACTTTTGTAAGAGAAAATAATAATGCAGTTAGCATCAGAAATGTTGGTTCAGAACTTTCAGGATTCTCTTGGGACACTCAGATTACCTTCTTATATGGGTAATGCTACACTGGTCTGAGTCTTATTCAGTTCAAGTTACTATAATGGAAAATCATAGACTGAATGGCTTAAACAACAAACATTTATTTCTTGCATTTCTGGAGGCTGAAAATCCAAGATCAAAGAGCCAGCAGTTCCCACATCTGGAGGGAGTATTATTCCTGGTTTGCAGATGGCTGTCTTCTTCCTGTGTCCTCACATGTGAAGAGATACTCTTTCTTGTCTCTCTTCTCATAAGGTCCCTAATTCCATTCATGAGCCCTCCACCCTCATGACTTAATTTCCACCCAAATGCCCCACATCTTAATATAATCACATGAGGGAATAAGATTTTAACATATGAGTTTGGGGAAGACATGAATATTCAGTCTATAATACCTGGTAATATATATTATATAAAAATGAATTTCAGTATCTCTCAAATTTAATATTTTTTATCATTCAGTTCTTTATTCAATAGTAAAATAGATTTTGTGTCAGGCTTGGCTCAGACACTCTGATGATAAACAAAAGTAGATAGTCTCAAATCATATAATGAAGAATCTTTAGTCTGAGAGGTGGGGAGCATTTCATTGAGAAAGTCGCTGATGAGCAGAGCCTTAAAGAATAATGGGTTCAAGAGAAACTGTGAAGAGTGGTTGAGCCAGAGGTAACAGGATGGCAAATGCAGTCTAGATGTATTAGCATATTAGTGTGTTAGACAAAGCATGGCACATTTGGGGAGCTGAAGGAAATCTAGTGGTGCTGGGAAGTGAAAACGAGTTGCAGCACCATATGAGGTAAGGCCAAAGAATCAGAAAAACAGAGTTGTGTGTGAGTGTGTGTATGTATGTGCGTGTGCACTCATGTGCAAGAAAGAGAATGAGAGAGAATGAGAAAGAGAAAAAAAAATTAAAATAAATTGGAAGCCACTGAAGTATTTAAATGGAAGAGAGCATGATACTGTTTGTGTTTAGGAAAACTATGGGCTGCAATCTAGAAAAATGAGTTTAGAAGGTAAGTCATACACAACTATTGAGGTAGTCCAGATAAGAGATGATGGTAGTTTGGTCTGTAGTATGGAAAATTGAATGGATAAAAATAGGCAATATCTCGAGAAACATAAATAGTAAAGTCTTAACACTGTATCCCATAAATTGAGGGGAAAAAAATTGAATAGCTCATAACTTTCTGTCATGTATGTCTTTGAATATATGTGAGAGCCATTTAAGAAATGGTGACTCTGGAATAATATCAGATTTTATGAGTTAAGTTAGTTGTTAATTATATCATTATGCCTTTGAAGCATCCATGTAGAAATGAGAAATAAGTAGAATAGAGTATAAATTTTGTTTACCATAAGTCATTATATGAATTATATTTGTGGCCAACAGTTGATGAGATTGCTTAAAGAGTATAGTGTGAGGAGAGAACCCAGCATTGAGCCTTAAGGGATTTTAACCAGAGAAATAGCAGAAGGGAAAATGGGCAATATTTGTCATGGAATGCAAAAAATGAGTCTTTCTAGAAACAAAGAGTTAGCAGCAATGTCAAATGCTGCTAAAATGTCAACAAGTTGACAATTGAAAAACAGCTCATTGAATTTAGAGAGAAATTTTCCCATAGATTAAGAGAGTTCAGAGAGTTTCACCTTCTATATGAGAGAGGGGTGAAATGACAGTGGCAATGCAGACAATGTTTCATGAAGTTTGCCTATGAATGGAGGAAGAAGTAGGGCAGTGATTGAGGGGAAAGTGGGACAAAGGGATCCTTTACAGGAGTGGGATCAAATTGAGAGAGGTTAAATATGGAAGGAAGACTTACATATTTAATAGTAATGTAAAGGTCAAGAGAAGAAGAAAGAGAATGGAATTCGAGCCACAGATATGGACATTGGGTAGGAAAAGATGATCTAGTGAAATAAACTAGGAAATTGGAGAAGACAAGATATTTAAGGCAGTTTAAAAAGGATGAAACAGTTGTGGATCGTAATAGAGCAAATAGAACAGAGGAGTGTAGAATTGCTGGGGCATGTTGGGATTGCATTTGTGCTTGGTTACCACAAATCTAAAATGGAATCAATCTGCATTTTTGTGTGACCCTTTCCAATGGAACGGTTATTTTGGTTCTGAATGTAATAAATGGCGAACGAATAGATGGATTTATCTAGTTTGGGAGTTTTTTTGGATATGGAAATAAAAAGAGAAACAAATTTGGTAAATTATGCTACTGACAAGTATAAAGCTGAAATGATGGGCCATGGACTTTCTTTTGAATAAGGAGAAAAATGATGTTTCAAATAAGTGAAGTTATTTCTTCCTTTGTGTATGCAGTTTATAAAAATATGGAAATTATAGTCAAATAAATATAGAAGCTTCATTCTGAAATAAAAAGAAAATTGAGGCAATGTCTACCACTTTGTTTAACTTGATCTACACTGAGGTATTTAAAGATTATAATGGTTAAATATGTTTATATTATCCCTTATTTTATTATAATCTACTCTGTATCCACATTTTGAGGTGGTCATTTATCAGAGTGCATAGAGCCCTCAAGTTGTCTGAGTTATTTTTGTTAGACATTGTAGCAGCATCTTACAGGCACTACGTTTAAGAATAAAACAAGACTGTGGAGATTATCATTTCCAATCTTCTTATTTTAGAGATGATGTATTTGAAACTCAAAGATGTGATGAGATAAAGGACATAGAACAGTTAAGAGGCTGTAACTCAAGGTCACATCACTTTAACCTCAATATTAAGCACCCTCCATTATCTTGATTGTCAATGACATAAATTAATATATTAGCATTGTAGAAGATGACCCAGATAAAGCATATCCAAAGAAATTAATCTCCAATATATTTCACTAAATAATTCTCCCACTGTACTCCAAGGTGTATCAATCCTTGAGATAATATCAGAGATATTTCTTTGACATTATAAGATGCAATTAAAAGAGTTAAATCTCAGGAGAGTCTGTGAAAATTCTAAGTAGGGTTATTTAAAAAAAAAAAAAAAAGCTTTGTTTTGGATGGCAGTAAATACCAACCTTGTTTACTTAACATGTTTTTCTCAAATTCAATATAATATTAAGATAGAAGAATGAGCTAATTTATTCTTAGCTTAGTAGGTAACTTCAGTTGACTTTCTGTTAGGAGATTTAAAATTGAATATCACATCAGAAAAGTCACTTATTATATGAATTAAGAGAGGTAACATCTACAGGGTTACAGGTAACGAGTACCTGCATACAATGTGAATTCTATGTAAAGTAGGAATACTCATAAACCAGTGGTTTTGTGTAATGTGCTTGTGTAAATAAAATCATTTTTTCTGATTTCTATATATCTTTCAGCATAGCATGTTTTTCTTTTACAGACAACTTACTATATCAGAAACTTTGAACTGATGCTCATTATTCATAAAGTTAATTTCAGTGGCATCAATACCATCATACCATTTATAAATGCTCCACTGCCACATATGAAAGGGTCAATTGTTGGTAGCCTAAAACTTTGTGCCATTCAGCATGAATTCTTCTTAGCCAGACTCATGTACTCTGGTCATGGTTCACATTATTTTGAAAGCTGACTAAGATAATGTGCCAATGCTGAGATAAATAAGTTAAATTAAATAAATTAAAAATGTATTGTCAACTTTCGGCCCCTTATGGTATAATAATATAATTCTTCTTATAAAGTTACAGTTCATATACTGCATACTAATTTCCTACACAGGAATAGAGAATCCTCTTAAAACAATAATGACATCATTTAATCTTATTAGCTTCTCTAAACACAAGAGATATCTGCTGCTCAGATTCCAGATATGAGGGGAACAACTTTTCTAAAATTAGAAAGTTTTGACTAAGATTTTCATAAAGCTTGTATAATTCCTTAACAGTTTTGTTTACTGAAATATCTTAAGTGCCTATGATTTCTGGCACATGATAGATATTCCATAAATACTTGAATAAATGAGTAAGACATGTGCTAGTATTGGAGAGGTAGAACTCTATCATAGTCGTGACTCAATAAGACAGACATAAAAGGTTAAACATAGAGAATTACTGTTAAAATACACACACACACAGCACAAAGAAATTCTATGTTGAATCAAACTTTCTTCTTTATCATTGGCATTTACAGTCACTGAATATCTTTATAATATTTTTTATATATAAAATGTAGGTGTTTTACATGAGAAATATTGCATTTATTCCTATTAGCTAGAAGATAAATGTTAGAAGCAAAGATATATAACAACCCTGGATGCTGTAAGTGGATTTTACTTTAGTTTGCCAGTTTAAGTATATATTATCCATTAGAAAATGTTGTTTTTTTACAAACTCATCTCAGTAGGCTTGGAATTATAATTTTTTTCCAGAGTAGAAAGTCAAACAAAAGTCATAGAAACAAATTAATTAAATGCTTGAATCAGAAATTTTCCTAAAATGGTTATTATTTACAAAATCAAATTTACAAAATCTGAAACCATCCCTAGAGGTACTCTAGTTAGAACACCCTTGGAGCAGCAGCAATATTTCCCCGAGTTTGGTCCTGACTTGTGAGTAGTAAATTATGATGCCAGAGGCAAACATCAATTTTAGATATCCTAATTCTCTAACACATTTTTAACAAGGGAAGCACAATAACAGGAAGAGTCATTTTTTCCTCAAAATTTAGTGAAGAAATGAAACTGACAGATGTAGCAAAGATTATAGAGTTGAGTGGACATTCAGACAATCAGGTGATGTGCTCAGTATATATAAAAAAATGGATATTTATTGAGAATAGCAACTAAAATAGTAGTATAATTTAGCTCCTTGATTCAATGGAAAAAACTTAGAACATGACATGAGTGTTGCCATCAGTTGACAGGGGTTTCACAAGTAATAATGATTATAGTATCACAATAGATTGTGAGTGGTTAACTTTTGGGTTTATATTCAAACCTATTTAAATATATTCCCAATTTAGCATCACTCTCTCCTTCATTCTAACATGTTCTTTGTGAATGAAAGAAAAAGATAGATACAGATACACACTACTGAGTTAGGATTCCTACCCAGCCCACTGCCTACCTTATATTTACACAGCCATGGTAAATGATCACTCCTGATTCATTAGTTATTGTGGCATTTACAATGTATTGCAGTTCTTGAATTATGTTTTATGCCTGGCATGATCAAGAAGCAATAGAAGAAAAGTATAACTGGAAATTTCTGGAATTTTATAATCAGTTTGCTAACTTACTTTAAAAATATTCCTGGAAAAGGACACAATAATAAAACAAATAAAAATATAGACAACGTCATGCTGGAAAAAACAAAGAAATATAGATCAAACAAAGAGATCACCATCATCACATCAAAAAGTTAATTATACTTATTATTTTTTTTTTAGAAACTAAAGTTGCACGATATTGTCACTCTTCCTCCTATGTGGCTGGTGAGATATTAATTGGCAAGGACAATTTTGAAGCATAATCAAAAAGTACTTATTGCAATTAATATGCACATGCTATGCAGTCTTGCAATAATGAATCCAAGGGAAACTTCTGAACAAATGTACAAGGTGGTATGTAACAAGATGTTCATGTTAATGTTATTGTTCTAGCAAAATTAGACACAATATAGGTGACCATCACAGGGTAATATATAAGATATAAGCTAAATCTATATATTGCAACATGACTAGAGCACTGAAACATAACGTTTAGATGAATAAGGACCCACTTTATGAATTCAGAGTTGGTGAAATCCCATTTGAAATGTAGCGCTGCCTGAAAATTGGAGAGAGCTGAGTCATATCGTGGGTAGATTATACTAACACCCTCTACAAAAGTTATGGCTTCTTTTGGTTTAGTTCTTTAGTTGTAAGCATGATTCATCTTTAAAATTATTAATGCTGCCTTCTTAACACTCTCAACTTCATATTAACCTTCTTTATTTTATTCAAATGTTCTAGGTAAGTTCCCAGTACAGGGCCTTTGCTTTTGGTGTTGCTTAGGACGCTCTCTCCTGAGACACAAATATGACTCCTCAATTCTCTTCTTTTCTATCTTTCTTGAAATATCACTTTTTCAGTGAGATCTTTCTAGGCACCATATTTAAAATTTCAAGTTGACCAGAAACTTAGAATTTCCTATCGCCCTCCTCTTTTCGTGATTTATGTTTCTTCCTAGCACTCACAGTCATTTGCAACACTATTTAAAGTATGTATTTTGTTGTCTGTCTTTTATTTGTTGGTTTTGTACAACAATCTATCCATTGTAAGTGTTCAATTAATAATTGCCACATTAATTATTTAATATTTTTACTGAAATCTACTTGATTTGACATTGATATTGCTGCATCAACTTTTTGTTAATTTTTAAATTGATCTTTGCCTCATATATACTTTTCCACTTATTAGTTTTCAAAATTTTTCTATTATTAATTCAAATATTCATTTTTTAAATCAGATATAAATTATTTTTTTTCCTCTTAATCCAGTCAGATTCATGATATTTATTTGTTTAATATTTATCTTCCCTGGCTATGATAAGAAACTTTAGAGATATGAATGATGTCACTTATGTTTACTTCCGTCCAATGTCTAATATAGTTCGGAATAAAATTGGAGCTCAGCAATTTTTTTTGTCTGTTTTATATTTTTAATGAAATTGGTAAATTAGTACAATTTTTTAAAATATAGCAGTAGCTAACAACTTGCAATAAAGATAGTGTAAGCTATCACAAACTCAACCTTTTTACAGCAAAACAAAATATTAATTTTCAAGCTTTCTCCATTTATGTATAGGTACATACATATGTATAATATTAAAATATACAATTATATGTATGTAAACATAGTTGTCCAATTGGAAAGAAAACAATAAACATTAAGTCATTTTAGTGTTTTCAGGATAGACCAAGGAAATGTATGATTTCCATATTATTTCATATATTTATTAATGTCATAGTAGTCTAATTTTGAGGAACTAATTTTTGAAAATTTTAAAATTATAAAAATGAAACTCATTATTTTTATTTAAGTTTTATTTAATTTTTGGCATTGCTATACAACTGTTTCATGAAGCAGTTTACCATATTACAGTAGCAATTCAGTTTTGACATCTTAGCAATGTTTTCTCCAGAAATAAGACATGTTATTAAGTCAAAGCATGTTAGATGTTGGGCATTCACTAAGACATCTGTTGAAAAATAACATTCTACTTTCTAATTTTGCTAGCTTAGAAATACCGATGGTTATTCTACTGAATTATTTTTCATTTTTAACCATTCTACTTTAAATGATCTTTCTATATGGGAGAAGGTTGTAGGCATGGATCACGATTCACATTATAATAAACAGAATTAGAGGTGGAAAGAACTCCAGGTAATGTATTAGAGTTATTATAATAGAATCAAGGAAAAAAGCTGAAAAAACATAAGCAGCTAAAATCACAAAAAAACTCCCTCCTTGTGAATCCTTCTGGCTTTACTACTGTGGTTGATAATCACCATGGTAAAAGCGTTGGAGAAAGAATAAGGATAGAGTTAGTCGTGGAAGATAAATTAAGAAAGCAAAATTCCATTATTCTGAATAATAATATTCAGATTACCATGTTAGAAAGGCTGAATAAATTAAAGAAGACTTTAAGACTTTGCTGAGACGTAAAATAATGATTTGAAAAACATTGCATGATGCTGTTGCATATTTGGGTTTCTTCAAATAAATTTTGATTTAAAAAGCTATAAATATTCCTACATAGATAACAAAGATGAAAACAATACATATCTTGATGATTTTCTTTTTAAACTTCTGTTCTTGGCTGCTATAATTTTGATCCTCTATTCTTAGAAATTAAAATGATTAAGATCTAAGTAAGGCTGCTTAAGATTTTCTCAGAAATGGAAAAAATCTCATTTTATTATTTTTTTTTCAGAAATCATAACAGTTCTGATTTAGGTTAAGTGATAATGAAATGAATTTCCAATTAAATAAGATAATGGACTATGCTATGGGCTGATAATACTTCCTCTCCAATTTAGATTCGATTTAGGATAAATCTACTTTCTTTGAATAAGAAACATACCAACTCTCCTGAGCATAGTATGCCTTCTGTTCAAAGAAGCTCATCAGTACACAAACTCTGGTTTTTGAGGGTGTCAGAGGAATATTTTCCAGAGACAAATGTATTCTGGTTGGAGGTATATGTGGAGAGCTAGACCCTAAATTATAGACAATTAAATCCTTGGAAACTGTCATTTCTATGATGACAAAACCTAAAGAATATTATAAATATTTCAGAAAAGGGAACCATAGGCCATGATGTTGTTATATATCATATAGGTATATAAATACATAGGCAAGTGAACATTTTTTCAATTTCTCTTTCTCTTGTCATCTGAGTCTGTCTTTTTTTAAATAATTAAATTTTTTTTCCAATTACAATTGACATGCAATATTATATTGGTTTCAGGTATACAACATAGTGATTAGATATTTATGTAACTTACAAAGAGATCACCCCAATAAATCTAGTACTTATCTGACACCATATATAGTTATTAGAATACTATTGACTATATTCCTTATGTTATACTTTACATCCTCACGACTATTTTGTAACTACCAATTTGTACTTCCTAATCCCTTCCACTTTTTCACCCATCCCCTCGACTCCCTTCCCATCTGGCAACCATCAAAATATTTTCTGTATCTATGTTTGTTTTTGTTTTGCTTGTTCATCTATTACTACATTTTTAGATTTCAACATATAAGTGAAATCACGTGATATATGTCATTGTCTGACTTATTTCAGTCAGTATAATACTCTCTAGGTCCATCCATGTTCTTGCTATTGGCAAGGTTTCATTCTATTTTATGACTGAATAATGTTCCATTGCATATATACACCACTTCTTACTTATGCATTTATCTATTGATGAACACTTAGGTTGCTTCCTTATCTTGGCTATTGTAAATAATGCTGCGATAAACATATAGATGCATATGTCTTTTTGAGTGAGTGTTTGGGTTTTCTGAAAAATACCCAGGAGTGCAATTAATGGATTCTTCTTTGTCTTTTGTTATAGCCTTTGTTTTAAAGTCTATTTTGTCTGGTGTAAGTATTGCTACCCCAGATTTTTAAAAAAATATTCTTTTTATGAAATGTCATTTCCATCTATTTACTTTCAGTCTATGTGTCTGAATCTGAAGTGTCTCTTGTAGACAGCATATGCAAAGGTCTTATCCATTCAGCCACCCTATGTCTTTTGATTGGACCATTTCATCCATTTACAGTTAAAGTAGTTGTTGATAGATATGTAGTTATTGCCCTTTTATTATTCATGGTTTTGATCTTTTTCTTCTTAAAGAAGTTCTTTAACATTTCTTGTAATACTGGTTTGGTGGTGACAAATTCTTTTAGCTTTTCCTTGTCTGGAAATCTCTTTATCTGTCCTGTGATTCTAAATGATTATTTTGATAGGTAGAGTAATCTTGGTGGTAGATCTTTGCTTTTCAATACTTTGACTATTTTGTGCCAATCCTTTCTGGCCTGCAATGTTTCTGTTAAGAAATGAGTTGACAATCTTATGGGAGCTTCCTTGTAGGTAAAATAACTGCTTTTCTTTTGCTGCTTTTAAGATTCATTTTGTGTCTTTAACTTTTGACATGTTAATTTGATGTGTCATGGTATAGGCCTCTTTGGGTTCATCTTGTTTAGGACTCTGTGTTTCCTGGGTTGTATGTCTATTTCCTTTACCAGGTTAGGGAAGTTTTCCATCATTATTTCTTCAAAGAGGTTTTCAAACCCTTGCTCTCTCTTCTCCTGGTACCCCTATGATGTAAATATTGTTATAACTGATGTTGTCTCAAAGGCCCCCTAAACTATCCTCATTTTTTGATCTTTTTCTTTGTTACTGTTCTGATTGGGTATTTTCTGCTACCTTACCTTTGAAATCACTGATTCGGTCCTCTGCTTTATCTAATCTACTGTTGATTCCCTCTAATGTATTCTTTATTTCAGTTATTGTATTTTTCATTTCTGACTGGTTCTTATTTATGTTTTTTATATTAATTTTATGTTTCCTATACTTTTGTTGAAGTTCTCACTGAGATCATTGAGATTATTATAACTAACATTTTGAACTCTGTGTCTGATAGATTGCTTGTCTACATTTGTTTACTTATTTTTCTGGAATTTGTTCTGTTTTTTTGGGGGGGGTATATATTTCTTTGCCTCCCCATTTTGGCTGCCTCCTTGTGTTTTTTCTATGTACTAGATAGGGCTGCTATGTCTCTCAGTCTTGGTAGAGTGGGCTTAGGTAGTAGATGTTCTATACGGCCCAGTAGCACAGTCTCCCTGGTCACCTGTGCCAGGTGCTCCAGCAGTGTCCACTGTGTGGGTTGTATGTGCCCTCCTCTTATAGTTGAACCTTGATTGTTGTTGCCACATCAGTGGGAGGGATTGACCTTCAGACCGATTGGTTGTGAGTAATGGCCATAACTAGAGCGGAAGAGCCGTTGTACAAGGGCTGACCCTACAGAGTAGGATTCACTTTCACATTGCTCTGGTGTCTTCCAATCTGCTCTTTGGGTGTGTCATTTGTGGAAGTGGTTGGGTGGTGCTCTGGTGTGGTCTAAAGCTGACCATCAGATGTGTGGATTCCGGGGATCTTGTGAAGAGCTCTGGTGCAGGCCAAAGTCAGCCACTGCTGTGCCCTGCCCAGGCCCAGTTGATGGGAGTTACAAAGTGATCTGCAGATGGCTTTCACTTGTGCTAGGCTTGAAGATACCTGAGAGAGGCTAAACTACAAACCGAGACCAGTTGCTGCTAATGCCAGGCTTGGGGCTGTTTAGCCAGAGGTACCCAGCATACCAATGCCAGATGCTGCCTGTTTGAAATTTATGAACCTTTGAAAGACTTAGAAAAGTTCACAGCATGAGCCAAGACAGGCCATTTGTATGGAAAAGCCACTGGAAGCAGCTTGGGTGGGCCCCACAAATTGGGTGGGGTGGGTCTCTTGGAATCACCAGGGCAGGATGCACAGTGTTAGCCAGGTTGATGGAGACTCAGATTTGATGCCCTCCTGCAAGTTCAGGCTGAGTTGGGGAGGGATCAACAAAGGAACAATGGCTTCTGCCAGTACTTTTGTCTGGCAGAAAGCTTCCCCTCAAGTCTTCACCCTGAAGCCAGACAATTCAGTTCCTCCTCCATATGTCCCTGGCACCTTTTGAGCTGCCCCAGTGCTGAAGCTCAGAGTGAGTGAGTCTTTCAGTGAGTAAGTCCACCCACCGGCCCTTCAAGAGGAGCACCTGGGACTCCTGCAGTTCTCCGTCTCACTCAGCCACAATCTCTGCTGGTTTTAATAGCCAGAAGTTATGGGGACTTCTCCTCTCAGCACTGGAACCCTGGAATAGGAAGCCTGGCATGGGGTTGAGGCCCCTTGTTCCTCCGGGGGACCTCCTATAGCCAAGATATCCCTCTACATTTATAATGTGGGAGTGGGAGCAGTTCGTTAGGAGTCTCCGCTCCTCAACCAGTTTTGATGTGGTTTCTTCTATATGTCTTGAAATATTCTAATGTATTGGAAAACAATTTAAAAACTTGAGGAGTGTATAGAGATAATTGGTGATATATACATTAGAGTCAAAATGATTATTTTAAAATTATTTAATTCTTCTATATACATTCATTCATCAAATTAAATGTCCACTATAGTATACTATTAAAGAAATAGTTTTCAGAGCAGTTAAGTTGTATTTAATTTTCATTAAAAATCATTATCTCAAAGTTTTAATTACTAGATATATGACATGTGCCAATTAAACACTGAGCATTTTTTAAAAATTTGACAAACAGAAATAGTAATTCCTTCTCTTCAACTATTGTTAGGGTTAAATAGGTAACATGTAATTGTGTACAAAAGTGACCAGCAACTATTAGTTTTCTTTCTTTTTCTATATCATGGCTTACATTATGTATGATTTGTTATTTCTTCTTTTGAGTTACAAAGTATCCCTTATAGATGTATTTGTCTTTATTAAAGTGACCTTTTACTTCCTATTACCCCATATTGTTCATTATCACATATAACCAGATATCCCATCTAAAGCTAATTTAATGTATTTTCATTGCTTATAGCCTCAAAAATTAAAACTGCTAACAGTACTGAAAACTACTATTCAAAATGAAATATTGTTAATATTAAGACAAATTTTTTTAGAAAGATAAATTATACTTCATTGAACATTTTAAATGTAATTTTATTTAAGACAAATTTTTATACAAACTTCTTGGAACAGATGTTTTATACAAAGCATATCTACGTATGAATTTAGAATTGAATCAGAAGTTCTAATTGCCTGGAAATTTATTACATGATATCTATGAATTAAATAAAAAGCAGAAATTTTCTACTGAGCCTATATAGTCAGTAGGGTGTCTTTGTAAATATAAGTTATAAAATTACAATCTGAAATTGAACAATTTGACTATGGACAAGATTTTCAGATGAGATCAATCAAGCAATAAGCCCTTGCATTCATCAAACAATTTCTGGAAGGCTTGGAGTAGAAAGCTGGTATTAAACTCTGTTAATATGATTATATTCTGGATCATAGAATAAATGTGACCTACTTGGATTTTGCAATCATTAGAGTTTCAATTCTTCACTTAACATAATAACATGATTCTCTCAGTATTAGTATTTCTTTGGTGCTTCTATTCTGTTATACTTAAATTTATAAATAAAAGTTGTGTTGTACATTAATGACGAAAGAGAAAATATTTCTAGAACTTCGCACAGTTGGTGAGACAATTATCAATTTACAAGCTACAAATGAAAAAAAAATCACCTTATATAAAATGTTTAAAGACTAGAAATCTTGACCAATAAGTGTCTTCTTATATCCTAAGAATGGCTTTAATATCACTCACAAAGACTAAATGCTAGTATACTTTACATATTTCTGACAAACCATATATAAATCTGACCTTATTTTCTCATTGAACTGAAAATAAATTCCAAGAGGTTTTATGATTGCATGTGATTTATTCTTAGAGGGCTATAGTTCTTAAGACATTGAGTTCTTCTTGCATACCAAGCAAAGGTCTAGGTCACAAACATTGAAAATTAATTCTGACTTATTTAAACAGGAAAAAAAATTATTATGTGCTTTTTGGTTAGTGCTAAGAAATCCAGAATGCTGGAAACCAGGCTCAGAAGATAAGCAGGAATAAAGAAAACTGGACCGTGCAAGGTTTAGAGATAATATCAGAGCCCAGAACTAGTCCATCAAGGTGGCCATTGCCAGTTTCTCCTGGTGCCCCACAAACTGGATAGTTCTGCTTCTGTTGCCAGCTGTCTCTAATCCTTGGCTCAGTTACTTGTGATTCAATTTTGGGTAGATCAAGAATTGGTCAAATTCACATTTCTTAAGGGAAACTGGAGGAAAGAATGTCTGGCATTTAGGACTTCTATAGTGGAAGACTGTTTCTGCATCCTACCAATGTTCTCTTCATAGGATAGTCTCAAATGTCCTCAGGTCATTCAGGGATTAGCGACCATATGAACTGTTCATAGTGTGCTGTCTGCAGCATCTGAGATTAATAATGAATGTCTTATAAATTAACACATACCCACCAAAAAGGCATAATAAAGTAAAACCTTTCAGTACTTGAAAATTTATTTTCATGTGAATAATCTCGCTTTTAATTCAATTATTGTTTTAATATTTTTCCTCATTTTACATTTTTTAAATGATAGATATAGCCATACTCAACACCAATGCTACAAAAAAAAAAGGCAGTTTTTTTCTGATCCATTGTCAGTCTATCTCTCAAGCTGACCACCTACATACAGATATGCCCAGATAAGCTGTACCCATATCATATCTACTGCCCACAATTGCTGCCCCTTCTCAGCAGTGTGGTTCCGGTAACAGTTCAACTGGTTTACTGTAGTCTGTTCTCATGCCCCAGTGGACTGAGCCCAACTAATGACCAAAGCTAAGCCAATGAGAGTTCGTCTACAAGATTTGTTTTTTAACAGAACCGAAGGAGAGAGAGTCCTTCACTAGACTATGAGTCACATTACCTGTCAGTGATAACTGTGGATCCTGTCAAGTGGTCTGAAGTAAACAGAGCCCATGCATGGATGAGGTATGCTCTCCAGAGGAAGCCAGACATGACAGATGGATACAATAAGTTTTGGTGGCATCCTAATTTATTTGTTCCTTTCTTTCTTACTGTTTAGTTTTCAACCACTTCTCCTATTACAAGTTATAGCCTCATATTCTTCCAATACATTAATTTCCTTGCCAAAACAAGTTCTATTGATTTTCTGTCACTTGCAACGCAAATAGCTATGACTATTACTAATATCGAATAACAGCTCAAAGCACCCGCTTTACTAAAGGTTTTTAGTTGGAAAGTCTTATTGTTCCATCTTCCTTTTACTAGTTGGTATAAATCCCTCTCCACTCCCCAGGCAGGGGCAGTGCTAAGAGAGAATTCTTTTAGTCTCCTTACCCTCCTTTACTTAATCTATATCCCAAGAAAAGAATATAGTAAGAATGTGATGTCTTGAGCTATATGTGTGAGTGTGTTTACCACTTTTAAAAGTATAAAAAGATCCCCCCGCCACCCCATCCTCTCTCTACCTCTCTCTCTCTGATCTCTCCCAGTGTCTTGAATCTACAAAATAATCAAAGACACCCCCTCTACTCTTCTCATATGGATAGCTAGTATGCTTAGAGGTTTTCTGTTTTTCCGGTGATAAAGTTTGTGAGGTTGGGTGGCTTATGGTTCATGAAACCTGATTTGAGGAAGCCACTCCTCTCACAGGTGAAAGGTAGGTGAAAGGGCAAAATTCAGTATGTAGGGAATTTCCCAAATTGCTTTAGGTCTGAGCTACGTTCTCTAGTCCAGCCTTATAAAGAAGCCCTTCCCTTTTTGGAACATTAAGCCCCACTGATAAAGCTTACTTACACCTCATCCTCATCAGGCTCCTTGGATACTATCTCTAACATCTAAAGCTTGTAACCAGATAGACAGAAGATCTGTAAATTGGCATTACTGGCAATAGAATGATATTAGAGGGAAATCTTTATTATCAGTTTAACATAGACCCACACACATTCTGCACTTTGTTCTATGTTGTGATGTATTATTCTTTGTTAGGAATCACACATTTTCTAACAAGAAAAAATTTAAAAATCTATCTTTATTCCATATTTTATATTTGAGAAAAACAAGTCATTAATTTACTCAGTCACCTAAGAGAGTCTACCCATGTTTTCTGAACAACAACTGTAATATCAGGTCCTTGTACAATACTCCAAAATCGATAGAGCACACATCACTGCACTCAGTGTGTTTGGGAGAGAAGCTTATTAACTTTGATCAGAGATTTTTCTTTTTTATTAGATATTTTTAGAATACTGGGAGAGTGTATTACACTCGGTAGCTGAATGTTTGTCTACTTATCATAGAAAATCTTTATAGATACAAAACACAGAAGGCTCTTTTATAATAGTTCAAAAGAACACAGAAGGCTAGGCATTTTACTTACATCTCTTCTCTAGCATAGACTAAATATGTGTCATCACACAAATCATTTAAGCTTTATGGACTTTGATTTTATTATCTATAAAATGGGAGTAAATTTTGTTTCGTAAATTAAATAAGCAAGTATATCCCATGCAAATGCCAATGTAGGTACTCACGGTATGTGAGACAACATGGGGAAAATTGTCAAACAAAGCCATGTGTTCTCTGCAGGGAGATGTCGTCTCCAAGAACATAAAAATTGGTTCTTTGGGGTGAAAAAAAAATCCTATTTTATGGAAAATGCACAAATATACATGTAGTATATAAAATAATATACAGTTTATCTATAATAATAGAAATTCACGATTAGAAAAAATAGGTATCTAGGAAAAACTGTTTTGAAAGGCTATCTGGAGTGATTTTTAAAAAGTGTTGAGAAACACTGACCTAGATAATAATCTCTTTTTCTCCTCTAAATGCCTATAAAACCATAAAAACACTACTTTTACTAGGTTTTATTTTTAATGTTTCTTAAATCATGTATAATCAAAACTTTCTTACCTACCTCATGGAGTCGCAGTGAAGATCAAATGAAAATTGTTTCATTGGTCTGTGCAAACACTTTGAAGTGTACAAAGTGCTATGAATGATCAGATATTATTGATATCTGATAATATCAATATTATTGATATCTGATATCTGATAATGGCTAAGAATAGAATCCAGTTCTTAATGAGAAAAGAAAAATCTTACTATTTAGGAGAGTTCAAATTCCATTCCGTAAATGAAAACTCATTTACAAAAGGAGGTGACGATAGTGACATCTTTGAAATGTGGTTCTTCTACTTGAGGGATTTAGGTATATTACTGAATGCATTTTAAAAGAAGGTCGCCTGTTTATCGACTTAGGAAAATAGTGAAGGAGGTAATTTCTCTTCCCATAAGAACATCAGTTCTGACCTCTCAAAAATATATATTTAAGACCAATAACAAGCTGGATGCTATGCTAGGTACTGGGCATAAATACTAAACAGAACAGACAAAATTCCTCAGGGTATGGCGCTGACACTGTTATATTTTATATCAGCCTGGTGCTCTGGAAAATGACAATGATTAAGAAATCCTCCAACCCTTCTGTGGTCTTAAAGGGCTTATCGCAAGGCACCATATTTTCCCATATGACTTGCAAAAGATTCACAGATGCCCTCCTTGTTTGCCAATGACATGTATACCTACAAGCCCTCTAAATTCCTATCCATTGCTTCATAAATGTTAGCCGAACTGCTTGTACCCACTGACCAATCTGGACCAAACAACAACAAGAAAAAAGTCTTTGGTATATAGACTTGATCAAATTTTAGATAAGCTTCTTTCTTTTCCTCAGGGCCCCAGAACTTAGAACTAGCCTCCCTCAACCTGAGTCAGCCTACAACCCCTCCTTAAACATCTTCCTGGGAAAAGGCTGACCTCAAGCAAAACAGCCTCTGATCTACTGTTCTATCAAATAATCGTTTCTTCCCATTTACTGGCATCTCGTTCTTTCTAGCCTTGTTTACTTCTCCCTATAAAAGGAAAGCTCTTTTCTGACTAACCTTTGAGATGCTTGTGGTTCTTATAGTGAGTGTTCTTATTGAAATAGCCTCCCTCCCCAATGCAGCAGTCCCTTTCTCCCTCTTGTAGTAATATTTTCTAATAAAAATAAATCTCTCCTTTCCTCAATCTCTCTCTCTCTCTCTCTCTCTCTCTCTATTTATATATATTATATAAAATATAATATACACACATATACAGTGCTTATATAAAGAAATGATAATTATTGTATGGGATTGGATTTATACAATATTTTATACTGAGCATAAAGTTCACAATATTCCTCTTAAACTGAAGGGAATTGATTTAGTATTATAGTTTTTGTTTTTTGTTTTTTTCTTTTCTGGTATTTATTCCTGGTTGATGGCACTTAGACATTTGATCTAGATGGAAACAATAAATAATTTAAGTTTTATCCCATGGGCCAACATTATTCATGATAAGTTTTGGAAACCCAATACTGAAAAGAATTCCAACCCAGGATTCATGCTCAGGAGGAAACAGTGCCCTACTGATGTTGCTGTGAGATTGGCTAGTGGGTTATAGATTCACATGCAATTCTTACATGCCAGCTTCTATCAACTTCTACCCAAATTTTCCTAAATTCTCTTATTAGTTTCCATGACACTTTTATCTAATTTTCTGATTATTGTTGCCTAAATTTGTAAACTGCTTCCCCCTGTTTGAGCTATTAGCTGCCTTTATGTTCCTTTAGCCTATCGGCCTAGCAATAATAATCAATTTATCTCTCTCCCGCCCACCCCTCACACACTCGCACACGTGAGCACACACTCACACAGTCATTCCTCTTAAATTATCTGAATTCTTAATCTTTATTTCTATATTACCTTTTATGTCTTGTTCATTTTCTGCATATGTAATGGATAGTGAATACTAGATTTCTTTTTCTTGAATCAGCTAAATCTCTGAAAGTCAAAAAAAAACAGAACTTTTTGACACACAATATAACTTTCATTTCTAAGCAACTCCTGTGGAAGATAATGTTAGTTATAATTATTGATTAACAGTTCTGTTATTCTTTTGACCTAAATTGTATGGTTACCTAAAAACCTTGAGGTGATAACACAAAGTGAAAACGAGTGCCGATTTTAAATTTGGAGATTACAAGTTGCAATTTACACGTAAAGTCCAGGTTTGTGTTGAAGCCAGTTGGAGTGAAGAAG
>NW_006433024.1:14431244-14455255 GCF_000325575.1 Pteropus alecto | reverse complement strand
AGAAGGGTGACGTTTTCAATAATCATTTGTGTGAAAAGAGCTACTGTTTGGGACTGCTTCCTGGTTTTTCCTTTTGCAATTTTTTGGAGTTATTTTTTTCCAAAGAAAATGAACGATGAGACTATCAATCTATATTTATAAGAGAGAGAGAGCACCTCCATGTTTCACTTATCTTTTTGTTTCTAATATAAGCAGGATGCAATAAGCTATTAAAAACAGACTGAATGAACGATATGTGGAAACTGCCGAGTATATAATTCCTTTTTTCTTTAATGGAAGTTAGGATTGATGTTTTATGATTTTTCACTGAAGTACACATGTGTTTCTGGACCTCTCTTTCATTCTGGATCTCACCTTTCTTCAACATGAAAAATGGAATGACAGCAATAAAACCTTTTTTTTTTCTTCTTCTTCTTCTTTTGAGAGTTGCAAAACATCTGAGAATAAGGAACCATCTGCTACTATTGTGTAAATAGTCCAAAAGGACTGAGCAGAAAAGGAAAGTCTGGCATCATGGCCACGTCAGCTGGCCCACATCTCCGCCAGGCCCCTACCCCAGAGGTGCAGAAAACCCGGGGACACCAATTCTGGCAAGCATTTGGGAGCGTGCTGGTATTCTACAGAACAACAAGGAACAGCTGCAGGGAGCAGGGGTGGTACAGCAGGTTGTGAAATGAGATATGGGCTTATGTCAGAGTCATTAAGCTTTTCTGATAAATGGGCTGCAAATTAATTGGTAGTTCCACTAATTAATTTATTTGAGTTGCTGAATTCCTCTGGCCTGCCTGTGGCTGTTAACAGAGCAGAATGATACTTCAACATGGAGAGTATTCTTTATTTTCCCCATATAAAGAATTTGAATTCAGGCTTACTCATTGGCGGACCTTTTCAAAACACATCAGCAATAAAAAAAAATATTAAATGATTCAAAAGATTTTTAATGTCTAGAAATATTTAAGTAGTAATTTTTGAAATTAAAAGAGTAATCAGATTGCAAATCCGTATAGATTTCTATTTACTGGCATATGGAATGCCCAAAATGCCATCAACAGGCCTACATGGAATTGTTACCATCATTTCAAATGGCTAACTATATGTCTCTGGTCGAGCAGAGAAACTAGGTCATCTAAATTGCAGGATTAGAAGGAGAATATAGATATATGTGCTCATCTGCTTCAGAAATGACTTCTGATGTATATATCTTATATCAATCTGCATATACACGTGTCATATATGTAGATACACACATATATGCATATGTATTCACATGTGTGCATATATTTTTTTTTCTTTTTAAAAATTAGAATACTTTTTTAAGAGAAAAAATATGTTTTGTCTAATATGATAGTTTGTCTCTGGATTGTTATTGTTTAAAGGAGAATAAATGATGCTTATATTTCATAAACATAACCAAGAATTCATTATATATACTTGTTTAAAATAATTTTTATTATATACATATAATTTAAAATGTATTTTCAACATTATTTCCCTTTTTGTCTCTATAATGTGATTAGAGAGAAAAAAAGTTTATTTTTTCCAAAAATATCAAGTACATAAATATATAGAGTACACTGGAAAGTCCTGAACCCCCCATCCTACACAGAGATAACCACGATGGACATGATTTATTAAACAAATATGAAATTATAATTTACATATTTCTATATATATATATTTATTTATATGTTACATACCCTGCTTTTGTTTTGGTTCACTTAGTAGTATTTTTAATCATTTTTCTGTCAGTTGATTTAATTAACTTTCTTTATAATGGTTTTATAATACTCCATTTTATAGTTAACCATACAGTTTTAAATCGGAAACTACAAATGGATCTTTAGGTAGTTTCCAACTTTTCACTGTTATAAACAATTCTTTATAGATAATCTTAGTCCACAAAATCTTTATATATGTGTGCGTTATTTCTGTTGAATGAATTGCTAGTAGTAAAATGTTCTGTCAAAAGATATGCACATAATTTGAAGGTTGAGTAAGCAACTGTTTTGTTTAACTAATTAAAAAATAAAAGTAGAAGTAATAAAGCAAAGTGGTTAAAATCGGAAAAAGTAACGTTTTGTACTGAAACTCATGTCTCTCTTCCAGCTTTTATATAGAAACTCTTATGATTACTTATGATTAATCTTTCTTGAATACTGACTTCCCTTAAGGACATATAAGTTATGTCATTATCTCTTCCATACTCGACAATGAATTAGGAATCATTATTTGAATATGGATGTTTAATATATGTCATACAGGATCAAAAGGGTGAGCTGTAAGTAAAGATTTTGAATGATTATTAGGCAAATAAATGAGAAGATTAGATAAATTAAAATGTATTTCCAACCTTTGTAGGATTTAGCTAATACGAAATAAATGATTTTCAACAAAAATCAAATTTAGCTAAATCCGATTATTTAAAAAAGCTAAAAGTAGTCTATACTTGCAAGTAATTAATATTGAAAAAAGATTCTAGCCTTGCAGAAGAATTAACAACTATTCTGAAAGAAATGAATGGACACAGAAGCATACTTGGTTTATATCTTATCATGAGTAGCCAGTCTATCGCTCTCTTGTTTGTGCATGAAATTGTTCCTTTTAGGCCATTCTAAATGTTGTTGTAAGTGTTGAAATATTCAAGGCTCATACCAATAAGACGTAGCTTAGTGAAACTTTTTTTGTAATTATGTTCATGACTGGGACAACCAGAAAATAGTATAAAGCTATGTATTTAATAGAAAAAGAGGCTATCTTTGCTACGTTCTTTGTCTTTCTTTTGTTTTCCATAGTTAGTTACTGGACAATGGCCATCAAAAACCAAATTGACTAATTATTCACAAGTCAGGAGGCATGCATGCTTCTCTGAAAATTTGTGAGTTGACTGCTCTATTCTCTAATCAAAGGCAGCTGGATGAAATTTTCCCAAGAGATATTACTCCTAAATTTTCCAGAGTAGCACCTGGAGACTTAACCAGTTAGTCAACATTTTTCAAGCAGTGCATTGTTTTGAATCTCATCTATTATTTAAATGATCTAAAGCTCTATGCCCTTGTGTTGAAAGTTGATAAATATGAAAGATATCTGAAAGAGTTTCTTGTTCATAGATTAAGGTACTGAAATTCTACTCTATGTCTCCCCAAAAAGCTCATTCTCCTACTCCTACTCTGGTTACACAGCTAAAAATTCTACTTACTTGACATGTCTCTTGAATCCTATATTCAAAACTCCTTTAATATCATAGCAAAATAATGTAATGTTGTAGTCAGTTGAAAATCATATGCAGCCAGGTTCAAATTTCAGCTCTGTAAATTATTAATTATAAAAAGTCTTGGATTAATTATCCTCACCTCTCTGTGCCTCACTTTCCTTATTTAAAAAATGGTTCTTGGGCCTGCGAAATTAGTGAATAAAAATTATTCTTTTCAATATTGCATATAAATAATAATCTTTTTAGTTTAGAAATTGAGTTCAATTAATAAATTTCCCTAAAGCAAGTTATCAGTTTCTATTAAGAAATGACACTAAATTGTTTCATTTGAGTCATAACTTGCAAAGTTCAACATATCTTTAGATAAATGATTTTAATTATACAATACATCAAATTCTTCAGTTTTAGTATTTTAGAAGAAATATCCAAATTTGAATACTAGTCTACCCAACATATAGCTTTTCTGAGTTCAACTTATTAATTCATGTTGTTAGTGTTCCCTATCTATCAAGTTTAATACAATGCCTTTGCATATAACAATAAAGTCTGTAACATTTATTATGCAATTCTATAAGCAGAAACTTTATGTGCTTTATATCTATTAATTCACTTTGTGAGGTTAGCTATGATTACGCTTCCAGTTTTCCAGATGAGAAAACTGAGGAACAGAAAAGTTTTGAAACTTACCCCAATTTACAGTTAGTACATGTCAAAGTTAGGATTTGTTCACAGCCAAATTCTCTCCCTCACATATAGGCTTAGCCAGCATGTTCTATTGCCTACTATTTTTCACTGAATTCTGAAAAATCATATTTTCAGCAAATTGAAACATATTATTTACTACTGGTCACACATTGTCCACTGATTTTAACCTGCTTATATGTGATAGAAATGTTTATTTGTGTGTCCAATTTAAACTAAGAAACAAATCAAAAAATTAAACATCTCCAATTAAATTGTATTATCATAAAATTTTTAAATTGGGGAAACAAATCCTTTCAAAGCCTTGGAACAACTTTATAAGGTAATACATTATGTTTGTCAAAGACTGGATTTCATAAAATTTGTTCTATAAAACACCAGTATCCCTAAAGTATATGAATATGGCCTGGTCAAATAACTGGCTGATTCTGCCCCTTGGTTGTAGTGCAGAAAGGAAATTATCAGATTAAAGGCTTTGAGAAATCTTTCAGCCAAGAAACCTGTTTAACTTGTTCTAATCTAAAATTTTCTAAACTTGGTTGACCAGAAACCCTTTAGTAAATTAGTAATCTGCTTGTTACTGTTTTGTAGGATATGTTTTAAGAAATGCTAATCCAAGTGACTCATCTTGACAGGGGGATTTGTATTCTTTGAGACATAATTTGTGTTCTATTTCAACATTTTAAATATCCCCAAACCCAGAAGCATTTTCTGTTCTTACCTTTCAGCCTATCTTTTAAACCAATAGTTGCAATATTAACCAAGAGTCCTTGAGATAATCACCCGCAGCTGTTATTTGCTTATGATCATGCTCCATCAGATATGCAAACACACATGGTTCAATACAAGCAAAATGAGGGTATTATGATGCACATTAGCAAACAGATAAAGGAAGTTTCATAAAATAAGGTTGCTGGGAATTTTTTAAAAATACACATTGGATAGTCAAATGTTCCTAATAATGTATACAAAGTTAGGAATAACAACCAAAAATATTACACCTCTATTACCCCCACCCCCCTGAAAGACATGCCATTCAGTCCTCAGATATGTGACAATATTTTCTGAAAGACAGCAATCAGCCTACAGTTTTCCCATTCAAGAAGACCAATAAGTATTTGTTGAGTGAAGGAAAGGAAAAATGAGACAGACTGTAAAGCTCAAAGATAATACTGCTTGAGCAGCTACAGAATACAAAAATAGGGCTGTCTTTATACTCACTCAGTGGCACAGCTTATTAATAATTGCAGTGTTACCTGCCTGTGGAGTTTTAATCATTATCAGTAACACTATCTCATCACGAGAAGTCCATTGATATATAATACCTGGTGGAACAACTTATACCTGATATTGTTTTGTATAATATTTTTTATAAAAGACCTTACACCTGTCAAGGCATTTTTCTCATTTAATATGATTGCCCTTGTATTTCACAGTGCTTCTTGAAATTATCTTCTTGTTTTCAAGTACAATATTTTTCCTACTTCTTTAACTTTTCCTATTTTCTTTAGACACTTCACTATGGTCAAATGCATTTCCTCTTTTCCCTTTTTCTATCTCCTTCTACTCTCCCTTTTGCCCTCTCCTGCTCCTTTTCATTGTCATAATTCCAATTCTTTACTCAAAGAAAGTGGTTTGCAAATGTTTCTCTTAAACTAAACATGACTTTTACAGAGTGTCGACTCTGACATTTTTCCAACTTCTACTGATATTTTCAACTTGACTATCCCACTGAAATCGAATGCATATTCAAGAGAACTCCTCTTTCAATCTAAAACCACCTCCATTTCCACCCTCTTCTTGGAGGCCTTCTGGCTCCTTCCAAAACAAACCATCTTTTTTATCCTCGAGAAATTGTTGCTATTTCCAATTGGAAGTGACAGTCCTGAGAACTGGTATGTTTCATTGCCAACCTGTTCACCTGAACTAGTCATGCACAAAAGTAAAATCAATTTAAGCAGTTAACCCATTTTGAGAGGCCTGAGCTCCTCTAGTTACCTATTTTCCTTCTATAGGAGACTTCTGGGATCAATTCTTTTGGAAAAGAAAAACAACATGTATTCAGTTAAAATGATAATGCCTCACACAGTCCTTTTATACTTGGTCACTAAATATTAGTAACTGTCGTCAACGATATTTTAAAATACCCAGATTGTACTTCCTTTCACCTAACTAAATCTTTCCTTAACTCTTTTTCTTACCTCCGCCTTCTAAGATTTCTGGAATCTCATTCTATTATCCTTTAAGCTTCCCGAAGTCACTAAAACAGGGCTCCCTGAAGGATGCTACTTTCATTACATTTCTTTTGAGTAAATGTTCTTCGTTTTCCTATAACTAAGGAGTATGAGAGGAATCGGCAAGTACCCAGATATTCTTGAGGGTCCATTACTACTCCCTCTATATGTTAAAAAAGAAAGAAAGAAAAAGACTCCGGTTCTATGAAAATATAGCTATACTATAACAAACTTTTTGGTCCTCAAGATCTATTATCTACTGTTAATTTGATCACCCTTTCATAAGTTTGGAAGACTTTGTGACCTATTTCACACTTCTTTACCTATTCCAAGTTCAGCCACTATATCTGGTGACATCAATGTTGATCTGGTGATCCATTTCGACATCCAGGCTCTTATTGCCTGATGACTTCAATCTCAATAACTAAGGCAACTTAAAATTAATTATTCTAAAAGTGACATTTCTAAGAGTGAAAGAGTATGCTATTCATAATTATGCTAAGATAATGTTAAAACATAACTTACTTGGGAGGGACAGAATATATGGTCACTCTCTGAATAGTAATTGCTTTCTCTCTACTTCAGCCATACACTGCAAAGACCAGAAACTGAAATTTATTATGATCTAATGTAAAATGGATATAATGATAAAGAAAACAAATTAATAAGTTGAATATTTGACTATGGCCTCATATCTTCCCATTCACCAAAACTTAGATTTACTTCAAGATGACCTGGATAATGTATTGCCATAATAACATATTCAAAACCGAATTCACCTGTCATTTAGTGCTCCTTTATAATCATAACTTACACTCCCTTCATTCCTATATTTTCTTTCACGTTAAGCCTATTTGATTTTTACTTTATACATTTTCCCCTGAGAATTCACTGTGCCTATCTTCAACCAATTACTTGCCAATATTCTTACTTTCATTTTCCTCTTTTCTTTCAGACATACCCATCTCACAAAACATCAACCTTTGATCAATCCACCGCTCAACTTTTTTTTTTCAGATTCCATTTTTGCCCATTATTGTCAGATTTAAGCATACCCCAATTTCTTAATCAATAAATGTTGTGTGTGTTCTGACTGCTCCACCACCTGGTTATCTCCCTATTTCCTTCTCCTCACCTGTTCCTAGTCCCTGACACACCGTAATATTTAAATCAGGCTAATTAATAACCTTACAATGTCCTCTAAGTGTCCAAGTAAAAGGAAGAGTATCACACACCTCTCACTTTAAACAAAAGCTAGAAATAATTGAGCTTAGTGAGAAAGGCATATTGAAAGCTGAGATAGTCCAAAAGCTAGGTCTCTTGTACTAACAACCTTGTACTAGCCAGTTTGTGAATGCAAAAGGAAAAGTTCTTGAAGCAAAATAAAGATGCTACTCTAGTGAACACACAAGTGATAAGAAGTGAAATGTGGAGAAAGGTTTAGTGGTCAGGATAGAAAACCAATTTAGCCACAACATTCTCTTAAGCCAAAAGCTAATCCAGAGCAAGATGTTAACTCTCTCCAATTTTATAAAGGCTGAGAGTGGTGAGACTGCTAGAAATGAAAAGTTTGAAGACAGAAGAGTTTGGTTCATGAGGTTTAAAGAAAGAAGCCATCTCCATAATGTAAAAGTGCAAAGTGAAGCAGCTAGTGTTGATGTACAAGCTGCAGCAGCTTATCCAGAAGATCTAGCTAAGGTAAGAAGGTGGTTACACTATACAACAGATTTTCAATGTGGACGAAATATCTTTTTATTAGAAGAAGATGCTATCTAGGACTTTCATAGTAAGAGAGGAGAAATCGATTGTCTGGCTTCAGAGCTTCGAAGGACAGGGTGACTCTCTTGTGAGGGGCTAAGGTAGCTGGTGTCTTTAAGTTGAAGCTAGTGCTCTTTTATCATTCTGAAAAATCCTGGGACCATTAAGAATTATGCTAAATCTACTCTGCTTGTGCTCTATACATGGAACAACAAAGCCTAGATGACAGCACATCTGTTTACAATATGGTTTACTCAATATTTTAAGCCCACTGTTGAGAATTTTCAAATTATCTCTGCTCATTGACAAGGCACCTGGTCACTCAAGAGTTCTGTTGGAGATGTACAACAAAATTAATGTTGTTTTCCAGTCTTCTCACATGAAATCTATTCTGCAGGCCATGGATCAAGGAATAATTTTAACTTTCAAGTTTTATTATTTAAGAAACATATGTGGCAAGACTAGAGCTGCCATAGATAGTGATTCCTCTGATGGATCTCAGCAAAGTAAACTGAAAATCTTCTGGAAATTATTTACCATTCTAGATGCCATTAATAACATTGTGATTCATGGAATGAGGTCAAAATATCAACACTAACTGCAGTTTGGAAAAAGTTGATTCCAACCTCATGGATGACCTTGAGAAGTTTTAAGACTTCAGTGGAAGAAGTAACTGCAGATGTGGTGGAAATAGCACAAACTAGAATTAGAAGTGGAATCTGAAGGTGTGGCTGAGTTGCTGCAATCTCTTGATAAAACTTGAACAATGAACAGTTGCTTCTATGGATGAGCAAAAATGTAGTTTCTTGAGATGGGATCTACTCCTGGTGAAGACATCGTAAAGACTGTTGAAATGACAAAAAAAAAAAAAAGATTTAGAATATTACACAAACTTAGTTGATAAAGTTGTGGCAGGGTTTGAAAGAATCGACTTCAAGTTTGAAAGAAATTCTTCTGTAGATAAAATTCTATGAAACAACATCACATTCTGCAAAGAAATCATTCGTGAAAGGGAGTCAAATGGTGCAGTAAACTTCATTGTAGCCTTATTTTAATAAATTTCCACAGCCATAGCCACCTTCAGCAACCACCACTCTGATCATTCAGCAGTCATCAACATCGAGGAAATACCTTCCAACAACAAAAAACATTATAGCTCACTGCAGCCTCAGATGATGGTTAGCATTTTTTAGCAATAAAGCATATTTTAATTAAGGCATGTACATTTTTTTTCAGACATAATGCTATTGTACACTTAATAGACTACAATATAGTATAATTATAACTTTTATATGCAATGAGAAATCAAAAAATTTATATGACTCTATTGTGATATTCACTTTATTGTGGTAGTCTGGAACCAAACCTCCAATTCTGTTTAAGGACAAAATATTTATATAGTATTCAAGGCTCTTCAATGATCCTCACTTTCCCCTAGTTGAAGAAAACATATCACCCAAGCCAAAGTGGTTTTCTGAGCCCCTTGAGTTCTTTCATGTCTGGCTACATTTATACCTGATAGTTTTCCATTGTGAAATATTTTCTCTTAGCCCTCCTGCGCTTACTCAGTTACTCCAAATTGTCCTTCAAAGCTCAAATGAGATAGTAACTCTTCAGATAAAACTTTACTGTTATTTCCTAGTAGAATTGAGTTTCTTTTTCTGAACCTCTTTGGCATTTTGTTCTATGGCTATAATATCATTGTCATAGTTATATAATTATTAGTGCCTTTTTAAAAGTTTTCACAAATCTGTGATGTTCTTCAGGGTAGATGCTATTCTATCCATTGTAGTATTCCTAGCATAGGGCCACACAAATAAGAATCATACTGAGAAAGGAAACTATTAGTCTCCATCCACAGCCTAGACACTGAGTACCGAAACTATAGCTTACTATCTTATCCATGTGATTTTGCTATTACACTGTCATTATTAGCATGACTTTATTTTGTTGAGAGTTACATATCCAGGCAAATGACTTGATTGTTCATTATAAAAACTTGCTGAGATACTCATCAATAGTTCACATCCTAAAATTGTTTGAATCATTTGCCTAAAAATCTTTGTATTGTTTCCACCACAGAAAAATATCATGATCTTTTCCATTTCTAATCAAGTCTCCACATTGAAAGGCCTACCGCCAAAATCGAACTTCCATTTCTCAATAAATTATGTCCTTTTCTTCCTTCCTCCAAGACACTGCCAAAATTCTGCAGAGGTGGTGGTCTTACACTCTGGTGGTATTCAATAGATTCAGCTTTGTCTTATCAATAGATTGTTGCTTATTTGAATTAAACTGAATATTACATTTGTTTCATAAAAATGTGGATTAGTAAGATTTCAGCTTCATTAGAGGATAGCATGCTGAAAACTTACATGACAAAACCATATATATACGTATATATGAGTTATCTAAAATAGTCAAACTCATAGAAACAGAGAATACAATAGTATAGTGGTTGTCAGGGGCTAGAAGTTGGGGAAAATGGAGAGTTGTTATTCAGTGGGTGAAATTTTTTTATTTATGCTATGTGAATATGTTCTAAGGATCTGCTAAACAACATAATGCATATACTTAACAATACAATGCTGTGTGCTTCAAAACTTGTTGGGAAGGTAAATCTAAAGTTAAGTATTCTTACCACTGGGGATAGGAGGTAAAAGGACACAAAGAAACTCTGGGAGGTATTTAATATGTATATTATCTTGATTTTGGTAAGGTTAATACAGGTGTTTGCATATACCCAAACTCATAAAATTATGCACATTAAATACGTACCATTCTTTATAGATCAATTATAAATTAACAAAGCTTTTTAAAAAATAAGACTTTTTTGATATGTTAGTGCCATAAATTTGGATAATTTGTAAGCTCAATTCAGTCAGCAAGCTTGTATTCATAACCATCATTGATTGACAGAAGCTTAGATTTGGCCAAAAATTAATAACAGGGAAAAAAACACTGATTAGATACCTACTGTGTGTCAGTAGGCTTGATACTTTGTACAAGTGATCTTTTTTTTTTTTTGGTTAGATTTTAAAGATTTCTGCTTATTTAAATCAAACTTGTAAATCATTTCAGGCTCTTTTTCAATACTACTTCCAATTTAGGTTAAATAGTTAGTATGCATTTAAAATGTAATCAGGCCCAACATTGATTCATTATCAGGTTTGATGGTTCATTGGTTCACTTGCTCATTATAGAACCAAAAGCGTCATCACAGATCCAGGATGCATTTGTCATAGAAAGCAAACTACCATACAAAGTTTATGTCCATATCAGCCTTGATTTGCCCACATTTCAAGGACCTGGTATGAGAAATGAGCCATCAAAATGCACCATTACTTGCCTTGTGAACTCTCTCACATACCTTCCTTCTTTCCTTATTTGTTCAAGTCTGGATGCATCTTTCAATTATGACCAACAAAAAATATAAGAAGATTGCATAAGAAATTATTTCTTCTGAAGGAGGTATAGCTGTCTTTGTAATTATCAGCTCAAGCTCGAATGTGGCCTGTCAGCTTTCTCTACACAGAATATGTTAGCCACTCTAACATAGCCCCAGGAACTCCATTCCTAGCTCTAATCTATCTCCCCACTTTGGATTGCCTCTAATCTAGAAAAAGAGTAGAGGGAGTGTCATACACTTATTAAATTATGTATTTGAGCACATGTAATGCAGCACTACAGAAGAAAAGTTTAAGAGAATAGCTTTTGCTTCTCTTTTCCTTTCTGAGACAGATGACCTCTTCATTTAGGACTTCTACTGCTTAAGATAAACAAGACTGATGACAGATTAGAAGTGACTCTGCCTTGACCATGTCTTAATTGTGTTGGCTCTGTGCCAAGATTTTGAAAAGGTACTGCAAAGGGACCCAAAGAAAATTGAATTTCAGCGCATTATCCATACACAATGTATTATGCCAAAAAGGTAACTCCACAGCTTGATGAGGGCTCAATTCTCTTAAGGTGGCCTCATTGCTCTACATCGAATGCAGAGCTTCCTCCTCACTGACTCCTTTTCTCAAGGTTGTTTCACCAGGAGCATCTATTTACACTTCGTAGGCACAATCAGAGAAGTTGGGTGAACTCTTAATTGTTTTAGGCTCAAATATTTTATTTTACTTAAGAAGTACATGTATAAGAGAACAGGATGGTGGTTCCAAGAAGCTAGGATATTGAAGGGTGTTAACTAGACACTGTGGTGACCATTTTGCGATATATACAAATACTGAATTATTATGTTGGACACCTGAAACCAGTATAAAGTTATACATCAATTATATCTTAATAAAAAAGAAGTAAAATTAAAATATTATAAGAAATATCAGCATAGTGTCAACCATAATAGGAACTAAGAAATGACCTTTAATTCACCTGTCCATAGCTGTGCATGAAAAAATTCAGTATGATTGCTATTTTGTTTTTACCTGATATTATTTATCAAATCATTATATTTTGTTACATTTCTCCTACATTTTATAAATCAGGAATCTGAATTCTAAAATAATGTGTGACTTTTTCAAGTTTGAACAGGAAGCCATAAGAAGAATTTAATCCAGGTTTATAGACCCGATGGTATTTCTAGAGCCCCGAAGGCATTATTAAAATATGAAATATTTGTTGCTCAAAGATCAACATCTGTATTCATGTCCTGTATTTCATTCAATATGCTTAAAAATGTAATGCCCAAAGTTATCAAATAAAAGCAGTATGAATTCATCTGAAATTGCTGAACAACTCACAAAGCAAAATCTGAAAAGCATTAATATGCTGAGTATATTCTTTTTTTTTTTTTTTTTTTTGCCTTTAAGGGATTCAATCTGTATTTAAGGGCTGAATTATTTATTAGCATTTTGCTATTTGAAACCAGAAATTTTAAAAACTTACCCTTATAAGCTGTTCTTAGTTATATGTGGGAATATTCAAAACTACAAAAACCCTTTCACTCAACCATTCCCTGATTGGCAAACCAAATAATTTAAATGGTCAAAGACTAAGAATAATTTCATTTAGGTGAACATCAGGATTTGAGCAAACAGTTTTGAAATACATATATATTCCTTCAGTAGGTTTTTTTTCTTTTTCTTTCTTTTTTTTTTTTTTAAAAGGCTCTCCACTATTTCTCTTTCTGAATTGAATGATGATAAAGATCCTAAGAGACCAAATAAAACCTATATGGTCCTGTCTAAACACCCTCCAAGAAGAGAATTCACTGGATCCACATGCACAATCTCATTATAAGTTAAGGGCTGGAATTGTAGTTTTTGATGGTCGAAAGTACAGAAAAACAATAACATGTTTGTTATCAGTACAGCCTGGTTTCCAATTATGCTGAATGTATTAAAGGTTTATTTCTCATTTATACAAAGTCCATTGTGGAGTTGAGTACTTTCCAAAGCAAGTATTTTCCATCCAGAAACCCACTGTTGCAGGCTGTTGGTGGTTACACAGTCCTGCGGAATGTGCTGTCTCCTAGGTCAGTGTAGCAAGGAAGAGAACACTGAAGGATCTCGCAACTACATGTAAGTGCATCATTCAAGAAGTGGCTCCCGTCAGTCACTTCTGCTCACAATAGAAATATTATAACTTGATCCTCACTAAATACAAAGTGAGTGGAAAATTATAATCCCTGTGTATGCCTAGAAGGAAAGGAAAAGGTGATAAGATCTCTTTAGCAATAGATATGTGACCAAGGACCTTTTATACAATTTCTCAGAGCCTCTGGTTTTCTCATCTGTAAAACAGGTATTGCAGAGGTAACTTCGTAAGTTCATTATGAGTTTGACTTGAACTAATGTATACAAATATCTAGCCTGTGGTCTAGCACACAAAGCAAATTTAAGAAATGATAATTTTCTTCCCCCTATTTTTCTGGCCCTCCCTATTTCTCTGGACCTCACCAACTGTAGTTTGTTCATTTATATATTTAAAAATGATGCTTCCACTGTGCTGTTCCATTATTTTCTTTTACTTTATTTTTATTTTAAAAAGCTGTTATTGTCATCATTTTAAAGATGAGGAAAGGAGATAAAATACAGGTTAAGTGACATGTTTACATCATAAAGCTTATAAATGCAGATAGGAGATTTAATTTTGGATGAAATCTAGGCTTTTTCTGCTATAAGAATCCTTTTATGTACATGAGATAGTGTAGCCAAGGTCACAAAATTGATACAAAATAGAACTCTGAACTCTGTTTATCTGGAATCAGAGATTAGTCAAAGCAAAAACTATACCAGACAAAATTATATAAGGAAGGAAGACTTTATTCAAGGTTATGACAATCAGATAGAGAGACCAGAATGCAGTCTGAACTCAACTCCATTGAGACAAAAAGTGAGAGACTTTTTCAGAGCCGGAATGTAGGAATCATAGGATATTTTTGTTTGCAAATTGACCTGACTCAAAGAAAAAAATGTTAACTTTCTATTATCTTCATGACAGGAGATAGTTTTACAACTTGGAGCACTGTGCCCAACCTCCCACAATCTTTCTTGATGATTACATTTCAAAGAATTGTTCCCAGGTCCTAGAGAAAGCAACCCTGGGTGTTAAAATTGGCAACAGACCTTTCTAAAAAAATTTTCATCTCAAAAGGGCAAAGAAAGAATTTAGGACATTTTTCCTAAAGTAAATGACCAAAGAAAGGGGTGGAGAGGGACCATTGTGTTTAGGCCATCTGGATTGTATAAGAGCCAGAATGAGAAGGAGGTCAGGGGCTGAGAGGTGGGAAGAAGGCTGTCTAAAATGTCATCAAGCTGAGGGAAAGGTTAAGGCTCTCTTGGCCACCGCTATAAAAGAATTCTAACAGAACTCTTAATTTGAAGTAGAAAAGATGCAGAGCTAGAGACCAAACATAAGCACTATTGTTCTGAAGGAATATTTTCTCATTTGTATGCAGTATCTAACAGCTGAACTCCTGGGTTTGGCAGCAGTGACCATTTGGGACATGAGTAGGCAGCATAGAGTAGCAGAATAGGAGCTGAACATTTAGGCAAAGCTTTTCGTTGGAAGATCTTAATGAAGTAAAACACCAGTTTATATCTGAGATGTCAGTTCATGTGGAGAAGGGAGCTATTAGAGTACAAAAAAGGAAAAACAGAATCTAGATCTAAAGCCACATCAAGACATTGCAGTATTATAAACACTCCACATTTAGTGACACCAAAGTATAACTGTTTTGTTTTGTTCATGGGTTTGGTGGGTCAGACATTCAGACAGAACATAGCAAGAATTGCTTGCCCACAGTCCAGGAGACATGAAGCCTGAAGAGAGAAGACAACAGGGGACTGCAGGACCCCTTCCAAGATGGCTTCTTCATTCACATACCTGCTCCTGGATAGAATAGCTAGAAGGCCGGTCTCAGCTGGAATTGTTAGCCAGGTTACCTTCATTTGACTTCTTCAGTGTAGCAAGCTCAAGGTAGCTGGACTTATAACATGGCAGCTCAGTGTTCTATGATACTCAGTGAACAAAGTGGAAGCTGCATATCCTTTTATGAACTAGCCTCTGAAGTGATATAAAGTGAAACTTCTCTATTGATTGACTTAATGAGAACTTCACCCAGAAGCAAGGAGAGAGGACATTCTTCCTCTCAAGGGAGGAGTACCCAAGAATTGGGAACAATGTTTAAAGCTACCATAGTTTCTAAAGAGATGCAAGTGAAGCAATCTTGAAACTACAGAAACCCTAAAACTGAAAAACAAGGTGTCGAAGGGGAGATATCATTGAAAGATTTGTGTGTATTGAGTCACAAAGTAGAGTCCAAAAAGCTTGAAGACATGTTAAGGAGACCATAAACATAACTGGTGTTTACTTGTTTCTTTGCTGTGACAAATACCTTTGATTTCAAACCTTGTTCTCTGGGCCTTGGATCTCTTCCTCTTAGTGGTGATATTGGTGATATCCTATAAAAGGATTTGGAGACAAGTGTTTAAATCTTAACCTTGGGCAAGATATTTAACCTTTCTGAGAAGTCATCATTTTAAAATAGAATAATGAGATTTCTCTGAAAGCATTGCTGTAAGTTTAAAATAATCTGTATAAGACTTAACATCATGCTGGATGTATGGTATACCTAAAGCAAATGTGAATTCCTTTGTTGAATATTTGTCTACACTTGTCTTGACCATGGCAACTGACTAAATGCCTATAGTTTTGGAAATAATAGAACATAGTGTCTTTACAAGGGAATAGACAGTGCTAATTTCCTGGGGAGAGAAAGGGGAAAATGGAGGAAGTTATTTAATGGTTTCTCATTCTGATGGTGAACTAAAAATTCCTGGAAAACTTGTTTAAAAAATTCACATTCATAAAATTCACTCTAGGCTTACTGAATCGGAATCCGATGGTATAATGCCCCAAACTCTGTATTGTTAAATAAGCTCTTCAGTTGATTCTAATACACCCTGGCTGGCTAGCAGCATTTCTGAGGGTCTCCCGAATATATTACATTATGCTATAAAAATTCATCTGGGCTGCAACCATATATGAATTCTTTTTTCAGAAACTATCATTGTGATCAGTCACTAAGCAAAGTGTTAGATGATATTCATCAACACAGGATATGTGAAAGATGAAAGTAACTATCACCATTCTGATTTTGTTTAACAAGAAAACAAATTTAAAACACTTTTCTTTCTGTTTGATAAATATCTGGTAATTTGCCTGCCTAAGATCAATGTTGCAAATATGCAAACATAGGAATTTAAAAGTTATTATTTAGCATTTTAGCAGTTAAATAAAATTTCAAATGTTTATAAAAATAGTTCAGTTGTGCTCTTAATATGTACTGTTTACTTATAGTTTGCTATCATAGAAAATGTCTGGTACTAGCTGGTCAATTATTACTTTTTTTACTACACTGGCATTTCTCTAAGGTGCTTAAATAATAACACATATATCTATTTTTTTAAATTCCTCAACAAAAAATTGTCTTCCAATTCTACCTGCCAATATTAGAAGCTATCTTCTATTTCTACAAAATCAACAAAACAGGTAAATGAAAGAGAGGGAAAGAATACCAGGTTTCTCAAAATTTTTTGAAAGGCAGTTTATAACTTTTTTGATAAGTAGTAAAGACCTCCTTTATCTACTTATATCTTTTAGTTTAAATGACTCTAGCAGATGCTAAAAGTTTATCTGCATCAGAGTTATTATTAATAAGAGATTAATAAGCTACCTACCACCTACAAGGGTTTCCAGGAACCACAGACAGCTTAAGCCCATGCCTCAGGTCACCCCAATCTTGATATATTTCTTTTCAAAGAAGGAGTTGCGGCCAGTTGCTGCGAAATATTCAGGTAACTGGCTCTTGAAATATTAGGGTCTAACAATTTATCATCTATTGAAGTTCAGAGTGAAAAATAACGCTCTATTCTCCATCCCAACCCACCCATTCAATCTCCAACTGAGTTTTAAAAACTTCCATAGAAAACATAATCCAGGTCTTTTTGAACACTGTCAAAGGTACGTTCTCCTCTCAACTGTGATGACATAGAAAACTTTCCAGCAGAGAAAAAGAAGTGAGCAACCTCATGAAATCTAAGTCCAGATCACAGGTATATGACAGCTATTTATTCACAGAAAACTTTAAAGCATTTTCATTTTGCCAGATTGATATACAGAAAATCTGATGAGAATGAAGATTATTGTGAATACTTTGGAAGGCAGACAATTAAATCTAAAAAGTAAAAAAAAAAAAAAAGATTAGACAATCACTTATGCAAATATGTGAAAATATTGAGGAAAACATTTTTTGAGGGCTTTCACAGGATCCTAGTATTCATTTTTCAAAATAAAAGTTTACTGAGTATCTCATACTTACACTAACAAAGTCTTAAAAGAAAATCCACTAAATTCCTAATTCAGAGCATTTATCACCTGTTTTTTAACAGTAGTCTCGTATTATTAGACCACAAGATATTAGAATGAGAAACATGGAATCACACATCAAGTGAAATGAAAGAGATTAAAGCATCCAGTACTACATGTTAATGGGGAAATTTATTTAGTTGGTCACTCTTACGTTAATCCACTTGCTCATTTATGTAAACTGCCAGATACAAATAACAACGAACTTAGTTTAGAGATAAAATCAATTTCAGAATCACCGTCTCTACCTTCTTTTACAAAAATACAACTAAAACTAAACAAAAATTACCCCACTTCTGGAATGTCTCTCAGTCTGTCCTGTATCCTTGGCAGTGTTCTAATTTGATCATTTTACACTTTTAACAACAGATACCTTTTTATTGAAAGGAATCTTACACAAAATTCATATCTATAAAGGAGAACCAAAGAGTGTTTTGATGATATAAATTATTTCATGTTTAATTCAGTTTCAGTTTCCAATTTATTTCTCAATTTTGTTTTTCATGGCACAGTGTCAAGAAAGCCTTGATTTACACAGATAAATAATTGCAAATGGTTTTTAAATCATTCTATGTGTTGTCTAGCTTCAGTTTCCAATTAAATTGTTCTGGAGGCTTGACAAAGAAGCAGTGATTTTTTTTTTTTTTTTTCAAAATTAAATCAGTAACTTACCAATATTTAACTCATACCTGCTGTCTTTAATTGAATATAAAAATGTTTCTTTGTGAACTGAAATGTTCATTTTGAGAAAAAAAATTTTTAAATGTATCTGTAATTTAGTAATCTTTTAAACATGTCATAAAATTAGATGCCTTGGCTTCATTTATTAAATAATCATTTGATGTTTCAAAATAGTTGAATTTATTTTCCTGGCATGCCGAACTAAAACGTTTCATTTTAATGCTGACAGTCCACAGTTAAAAGTGGGTAACCCTGTGAATATGAATTCGACCCATTTAGATTATTAATATTAAGAGCAAAATATGCAAGCTATTTCAACAACATCTAGAGTTTAACTACTAACATCTAAAATGTCACTTAAAATTTTCATATTATAAATTTCATAGAGATAAAAGATTCAGAATAAAAAAAATTTTTACTCACTTCAACTAGGATTATGATTAACTGAACAAAATGCAATTAAAAATCTCTGCCTTAAAATTTAAATAAAAATACAATTAATAGTGAGAGTCAATAAAAATATTTTTTAGCAAGTTTCCTTAACCAGTGCTATTTTTCTATGAAATATATAATGATAATATATACATAAAAAAGAATCAGTTATTTTGCCTTATATTGTTTTTAAATTCTCAATACAGATATCATCAAATTTTTGACACCTTACTTGATAGGATATTTTTTAAATGCAAACATTTTAAAAAACTGTTTTGATAATCATATTTTGATAATTTTAATAACTATGAAAAATAAAAACAGCAATATATTTAACCTCTTCCACCAAAACTATAAAGATTTCAAATATTCACAGCTTTCGAGTTAATGTATCAGCTGTATTGGATTTATATATTTAGGTTCTTCTTTGTATTCTAATTAGGAAATTGTATTAATTTTATTTTCATAGATTTTCACATTTTTAACATACTTAGTACAATGTCAGTAGCACAGTTCTCTGAGACTGTGCTTCTTCCTCAGTGTTAGATGACAGCTTGTTTTTAATAATATTTAACTGTATTTTTATAGTCAGATTTTAATTTTGTTATCCTAAAATATTTGATAACATAGAGTTTATGCTAAAAGAAACTGAAAATCTTCTTTCAAAGCATATGTGGTTGTGTTTCAAAATGATCTGGAATTTTAAAACTCTTTATTAAAATTTTATTACATGAAACATTAAAAATCTGAGAAAATTTTATTGTCGTAGAAGGTAAATAAATCCCAATAAAAAATAACTTTGTCACATCTTCCAGATTTCAAATGATCTGTGTGTAAGTTTTAACATATTGTTTTATTTCATTTACTTTTATTAATGTTGTTAACATTATTTAGGGTATCGGTTCATACAAATATTTTTGACAGTTCACTTTGAACCTAATTAAATCTTATCATATAAATGGTATTTTTATTTGTCTGATTGGTTTCTGATTTTAATTTTAGAACTATTTTTAATTTTAAGAGTAATTATTCTATCTTACCAGAAATGACCATATGTTTTGGATGTGTGTGAATATATGTGCATGCTTTAAACAAGATACACTACAAAATTATAAAGTGCTGAATTTTTTCTATAAAGTTGCCACAAACAACCTACATCTTACTTGTTTTTGTTATTATAAAACTTTTTTTTTTTCAATGCTGAGAACTTATTCCAGCAGAAACAATTGAATGTTTCCTGGTCTTATTAGGCATAAAGACAGTAAGACTTAAATGAAATTCTGAAGAATGGGCACAATTTGTAAATATGGAGAGAATCTGACTGGTTGTTCAGGTAAGGAAAATAATTCATGAAAGTGTTTCAAGAATTGAGCATATCGTGATGTGTCAGAGGTGGGTCAGAGGTGGATCAGAGATGTCTCAGAGGGAGTGCATGGTGGAGGAGACTAGCCTATGTAATGGAATCTTCAGGGGGCTAGTAAGTGCTAATGTCGGAGGGATAACGTGCATCTAGATTACTGAGAACTCTGAATGCCTGCCTGATGGAGTTCAGGTTTTAATTTTTAGTAAGGATATTGGTAGTTGAGAGTCCTTACAAGATTTGTGGTACAGAATTGGTGAGTATGAAATAATCCCTTTAAAATATTAGTTTGGAGAAAGTAATAAATTTTAGGTACTGATATGGATTCAGAAAGAGGGACTAGGCTAGTAGTGAGATGACAGGGTGTTGGCACAGAGAAAAGAAAAGAATCGAAAAGCAAAATAGAGATGTTCTCCTAGACTTAGCATTTTTAAAATTTTGGCCTATTTTCACATGACATTTGGATGCCCTTCAGACTTGAGAATATTATCTTTTCTGTGAACAACAACAACAGAAAGCACTACATGATCTAGGCAATGTGGCATATGCACAGATTTCATCAATTTGGGCAAATATACTGTGCTCATAATCCGTGTGATCAACAAAGGACAACCAGGAAATGGTCGCTTCTCGTGTCCAGATCTCAGTTCATTCTTTTACATGACAGGTTCAAAACCTACCTTTTTCCTTCCCCACCTGAAAGGAATTCCATTAAAGCTTTGGGTCAGAAAGAAAAAATGAGCTATCAGCATACCACAGTTTTTGACAGCTTTTCCATTTGTAAATGCATTTCAATCTATTTTAAATCAGAGAGACAATAAAGCAAACCTCGTTCAGCTTTCAATTTGCCACTGCAGTGATGGGTGCCTTGTCTGATGTTTACAGTTCACAGTCTCATAATAATGGATGATTTTAGCACCTTGCTTCTCTCTATATATTTTTCTAACGCTTTCAGCAATTTCATTAGAGCTGTTTTTTAAGATGGCAATTAGAATAAAATGAAAAGCTCACGAAGCCATTTGAAGCATAACAAAAAAGGAAATGTAATCTAATTCTGGGAAAAAATCATTTTTTTTTTTTTATTATGCCTTTTTCTGACATCTTCATTTATTGTCTACTCAAAAAATCCCAGGTACTTTTGGAGGGCCTTTAGATTTTCTGCAACCATTCTACAGAAGAGACATTCTCTAGTATATTTCTCATGAGTGGTATGTCTCCCTTACCCTGTACATACCTATTCACAAAATACCAGTCTGTTAGATAACTCTATCTTATTGGCTTGCCCCAAATAGCTTTTACTTGGATCTATTTTGCCATCTTAATCCCACTGCTATTTTATAAAATCAGTTAAAATTGTATCTGAACTCTATTGCTATTAAAAAAAGATAGGTTGACATTAATAAGGATCTTATTATTACACCATGTGGTCAGTAAAGAATTTTGATTAAAGCAGTCTCCTTCAATGCCCCCATGAAATATAGTAAGGAAGGTGCTGCAGGTTTGAATTTTTTTCCAAATGAAGAATCATTTCTTATGTTAAAAAATATATTAAAAGTAGCTTACATTTAATTTGCTTAATAATCCACTCAGTTTATCATCTCTCAAAATCTTCTTTCTTATGAATGTAGGTGACATCATGGTGACCCAAAATGGAAAGAAGCAGATAATTATCAAACAGTGATAATATGACATTTGAATAATAAATTACAACCATAGTTTGGGAAAACTATAAAAGCAAATAAGCTTTTTTTTTCCCTTAATTAGAACTACTTGGTAGAGATCAGTCCATACTTAGAATTCATACACTGTTTCAGATATTGATTTTTAAGGAGTATTTTCTAATTGCAAGTGATAGAAAATCTACTGAATGCAGCTTAAGAAAACAGAAATTCATTGGCTCTCATAAAAGGTGAGCCTCAGGGCTCAACTTGATTGAGGCACAGCTCTATCTAAGAAGTAACAACATATCATGAGGTATCTTTCTCTCCAGATCTCAACTGATCCTCACTCTCTACAATTTCTCTTCACATAATAGCAATAGTGGGCAATTTGAGCAATATACTCCCATACTTCCAGCTTAGCAATTTCTTCAGAAAATAGACTTCTCTATCTCAAAGTTGATATAATTATCACAGAAAAACCTGACTGGTTCTGCTTGGATTAAGACAGACATAGAAAGGGTCCTCATTTTGGCAGCTTGAGCCTGCATGATGGAAGGCTCCATGACACACCTTCCTAGAGCATTTATCCCTCTGGAGCCTGAATAAGATGAGGAAAACCTGATGGTCAAATGAAATCCTGATGGGCAGAGCTTTTACGGTTTGCAGGACTCTAATAAACAAGCAATACCTACATGGAAGTGCATTTTTGTTTGTAGCAGGAATACTAAAGCCACATATAGAAACGACCCAAGGAAAAAAATGTTTTTGAGTAATATGGTGGCTTCTTTCATATATGTGATCATTTAATAAATATTTATAAACAATTTAGTATAGACCAGACTCAAGGCTCAGTGGACAGAATATAATGCCATGAATGGGGAAAAAAAATTATCATTGCTCTTTTGAAGGACCAAATAAAAAAGAGAAGTATTATAATTATTCTTTAGAGTTCATATGATAGAATTAGAAAGCAGTATGTTTGAGATATAGGGAGATAGATTTTCACTTACTTTTGGTAAATATGTTCCAACAGTAACAGATGGTCTCCTTAGTCATAGAATATATGGCATTTTTGTGGTCCTTATCCAAAAGCTGTGACTTCTTTATGATTCCATTTCGTGACTTTTCCCTGAAGCTCATTATGTATCACTGACACTCCTAGATGAATACTTTTTTTTCTCTAGTAATCTGATACTATCTCCAAATTTAAAACTTACGTAAATGTTGACTTGTATTCCAATTACATTTTTCCCAACTACCTATAAAAATCTCCATTCAGATACTATTATCAGTGTGTATAGAATTAAAATCTTTGCTACTGGCTTCTTCCTCTTAAAATTTTTTCTTCCATCAATCGCTTTTTAACCCAATTCAAAACCCTCACATTCAAATACTTCTTTTTTCTCTATCTGTTATTATTTTCAATAGGTCAAGAACCACTGATTTTTTTTTTCTGTAGTTGTGATCCATACATTTACCAAAGCCAGAACCAATGGAAATCCTTCTAAAGTACTACCTTCCATTTCATGCACCAGATTCAAATGTTAAACAAATTATTTTTAGCTTAAGTGACAGATTTTTATAATTGTAAATTATAGTTATTTTTTAAATGCTTATTTTTCTAATAATGTAGCTCATGAAACGAGACTTTGAGTAGACATCGATGGATAAATTGATTCTAAATTTACAAGAATTAATGGCACATAATCATTCCTAAACAACAATTCTTAAATCTTAGCACTATCTCTTAAACATATTGGAGATAAATTAAAGATAACTGGTTAAATTCCTAGATCAAATCATGGCAGAATTTTATACCCTACCAGTTGGCCATTTTTAATCTATAGTCTTCCTGAAAATTCTTATCTTCATTAATGCATCTTGGCATATGTTTCAGAATTTCTTTTCTGATGTTCTTCAATTGTTATCACATGTTAAACAATGATATGTGCTTGTAGCATGATTTGTTCTACGCGCATAGCTTGTCTTCCTTTGAAGAGTTTCATTTCCGATAGCTTCAGCAATCACCTTCATTCTCTCAGACATTCAGTTGTTCATTATGCCAACTATAAACGTTCTTTTTAAAAGTTTTCTTT
>NW_006433024.1:14337558-14431226 GCF_000325575.1 Pteropus alecto | reverse complement strand
TCCTTTTCTTTACTCATTATGAGTTAGGCATTATGTCCTTACAAACCACAAATAACATCATTTTTATTAAAACATACATAACACTTTTTCTGAAATCAAATTTAGATCTAGGGTCTCTTGACCTTGATATCTCAGAGTTGCTGAGAAATCTTTTCAATGTCAATACAATATAAAAAGAATTGATGACGATGATGATTATGATGATAGCTAATTCACATTGATGGTTTTGTATGTACCAGGCTCTGTGCTTTGCAGGAATTAAATTAATTCCTTACAAGAACCCTAAGAGATAGATCATTACCTCATTATTCATATGAGGAAACTTATTTAGAAAGATATTAACTAACATTTTTATTGTCATAAAACTAATTAGGAGAAGAACCCAAGTAATTCACCTCCAGATTTAAGCGAAGCTTCATCATTGAGTGCTCACATACTAAACACCTACCATACATAATCTCAACTGTTCAGTAAATGTACAAAATATAAGTAGCATAGGAGAAAAAATTCTGTGTTTCCCGGGTAACACAGAAAGGAGGAGATTATATTCAAATTCAGTTATATCTGAATCTAAAGTCGGGGGTCTTAATTGTTATACTTTTAGTAAAGCTAGTAATAACGTTATAGGTGATTTGGAAAAACACAAAAATCGCAATTGCTGAAGGCTGCAATATAATTTGAGATAGTTAATACATAACAGTATGAAAAGTACAAAATTATTTTCTCTAAAACATTTTCCCCATAACATTTTCCCCAAACAGAAATGCAAATACAGTTTAACAATGGAGTTACATTCTGCGAAATGTGTTGTTAGGTGATTTTGATGTTGTGCAAACATCACAGAGTGCACTTACACACACACCTAGAGGGTATAGCTTACTGCTTACCTAGGCTATGTGGTGTAGCCTATTGCTCTTAGGCTACAAACCTGTATAGCAGGTTACTGTACTGAACAATGTAGGTAATTGTAACATAATGGCAAATTTTTTTGTATCTAAACATATCTAAACATAGAGAAAGTACAGTAAAAATACAATATAAAAGATTTAAAATCTGGTACTTCTGTATTGGGCATTAACCATGAATGGAGCTTGCGAAACTGGAAGTTGCTCTGGGTGAGTTAATGAGTTAGTGGTGAATTAAGGAGAAGTCCCAGGATATTACTGTATAACACTATAAACTTTGTAAACACTGTACACATAAGCTACACTTTTCATAATATAATATTTTTTCTTTCTTCAATAATAAATTAACCTTAGGTTACTGTAACTTCTTTACTGTATTAATTTTTAATATTTTTAACTATGACTTTGTAATAAAACAGCTTAAAACACAAACATCGCACAGCTGTCAAAACATTTTTTCTTTATGCCCTTATTCTATAAGTTTTTATCTATTATTACTTTTTTAATTTTCTAAACATTTTTTGTTAAAAATTAAGACACAAACATACCCGTTAGCCTAGGCCTGCATGGGGTCAGGATCACTGATACACTGTCTTCCACCTCCACATCTTGTCCCCTTTGGAAGGTCTTCAGGGACAATAACACACATGGAGCTGTCATCTCCTATGATAACAATGCCTTTTTCTGGAATACCTCCTGAAGGACCTGCCTGAGGATCTTCTTAAGGACATGTCCTCTTTTCAGAAATATGTCCATGGTGGTTTGTTTAATTTTTTTTTTTTTTCTTTTCATAGATTTGCTTGTAAGCAGCTAATACATCACAAATATTTCTCTTTATTAATGAAACCCTTTCGATGTTAGGGTCCATGTTTTCAAACTTTTTAAGGATCTTATTGAGCTCTGCAAAAGCTTCTGCTAAACCCTTCACTGAAAAGTTTTTGTGGGTTCTTTTTATCCTTCTCCTGTACTTTGCTTTTCTCTTGCCTCTTCTTTAGCTATGTTTTCCTGTTCCAGTCCCAACAACTCCTCATTAGTCAATTTTTCAGAAACTACCTCTAGGAGCTCCTCAACATCATCCTCATCCACACCAAGGTTAAATTTGTTTTCCATCTTTAGCACAGCCTTTTTGATTTTTGCAGCCTCCTCATCCTTGACAAATACTTTGAAGTCATGGACAAACCTCTTCAGTGCCTGCTTGCTCGCTCGTTTTTCTTTCTTTCTTTCTTTCTTTTCTTTCTTTCTTTTTTTTTTTCTTTCTTTCTTTCTTTCTTTCACCCAATGTCTCTATTGCTATGTCTTCAAATTCACTAATCTCTCATCTGCAGTATTTAATCTGTCATGAATACCATCTAGCATTTTTGTTTTTGGTTTGGTTTGGTTTGGTTTGGTTTCTTTCTTTCTTTCTTTCTTTCTTTCTTTCTGTCATCTATCTATCTATCATCTATCATCTGCCAATCATCTTTCTTTCTTTCTCTATTTATCTACCCATATTTATTTCTCTCTTTCTCTCTTCCTCTTACTCTATTTCAACCACTTTCTTTTTGACTTCATTGAGAGAAAAACTGATTGATTGCAATTCTCAAGACAGCTGTAAAATTGCCCTCAGTTTGACTAAATTTTAGACAGGCTTCTTTCTGATTCTAGGCCCCTAATCTCCTTTTTTCTAGAATATTTTCTTTACAAATTTTGTAATTATAAATTCTTTCTCTACCCCTTTGAGACACAAATCATTTTAAAAAACCTTTCATTTATAATCTAGGAATGTCTTTCTCTAGAACATGGGAGTCCTCCATTTGAAATGTAATTATCAAGGAAGGTAAAGCGCCTATCTTCAATTCTCTGTGAGAGGAGGTAGAAGCCTAACATGGGTGATTGCCTCACTCAAAATTATAAAACTACATCCTGCTATGAAGATGGGTGAAAGTTTACATTCCTTTAGGTAAGGCCAATTTGCATACACTAATGGTCTAAAACCAGCCTCCTTTACCCACCACCTGCTTAAAACTCCAGTGCCATTCATTTCAGACGAGTTTAACTCAGACTGAACTCTGACCTCTCTCCGCTAACACAATAGCCTTTAATAAATCCTTCCTTGCTTGTTCAATACTGTCCAGTGCAATTTTTGCTCTGATATAGAAAGAAGCTGAGTAGTTGCTCATTTTTTAAAGAAACAAGGGCAATCTTTTTTAAAACTATCTGGAGAGAAGAGAGGAACTTCAGGCACTGTTAATAATTTAAAACTATTCTGAGCACAGGTATTATCACTTTGAAAGCCCCACTTAGGATTCTGCTCCTATATTGGCTTTTAAAAGATAGTTTATTTTTGTTTGGTAAAAGCAAAATTTTTACTTACTAGTTTGTTTATTAATTTTAAAAAAGTCGAGATTCAGAGTGGCCATCTTGAAATTTTGATGAACCATTTATATAAACACCTTCTTTACTCCTCAGTGGTAGGCAGACCTGCTTAGTAAGGTAGAATGTTAGGTTATAAAACAGCTGGGAATGACTTGATCATCTTTCAAAATGGAAAAGAATGACAAATATATGGATCAGTAAGTCAAGTAATATATCGTTGGATTTTTCAGGTTTTGCGGAGCCACTATTTGTATCTATTGACCTGTGTCCTATTTTAGCCTCATTCTTTTTTAAAAAAATGTGTACTTAAAAAATTGATAGAATAAGAGAACTCTAGTCATGGAAAGGATGTTGGAAATAATATGGTCTCGAAACAACTGAATGAGAGAGTTGAGCTTCACAGTGTACAGGTGACTTGTCCAAGTTCATGTGGCTAATGGAGTCCTGTAGGCTTCTGACTCTATTCTATTCTATTTCAGTTGTGCTTTTGAGTTCATCGCATTAAAAATGTCCCTTTGTATATCAGTTTATTACTTCATTAGTTTACTAATTTTTAATATCCCTTTGGATTGTCTCTAATATATTTACATTGTTTTGATATTTATACAACTACAATTGAATGCAGTTCTTGTGAATTAGACCATTTCTCATGTTGTTCTGCACTACTGAAGAGCACAGTTTTGTGATTAAACAACTGCCATGTTTCAGCTCAGCGGCAGCTAAACTTCTGTGATGACTAAGATGATCTCTGTTTATGTGACTTGTAATCAATTTGTAATTTTGGTGGAGTATAATGAGACATTTGCATGAAAGCCCCAGATAGGGTACTACTGTGCCTGGGGCCTGGGATTTACTGGCAGTCCTCTGAAAGCAGTTGCCAGTAGGAAATGCAAATGAGGGTATTTCCTTTCAACAGCAGAAATTAAACTGCAGGAAATCTTGTTGAAGCAGTTATATTTTAAGACAACAGTGCTCAAAATGTCAGTCATGATTAATTATTATTATTATGATTGTCATTTTCAATCTATGGCTCTCTTTCCACTATCCTTAAAAACAATTCTTAAAAAAAAAAAAAAAAAAAGACAGGATACATAGATTTCATTCTGAAAAATTGCACTTACTGTCCTCAGGCCTTCAAGTGGAGTAAGACCAAATGCTATAGCCTATCTTCATAAATTATAACTTTGGAGGTGGTCATATAATTTTTCTAAGCCTCAGTTTTCTCATCTGTAAAATGGAGATAATAAAAAAGACATCTAAATCACTGGCTTTGTGACTACCATGTGACATAGTATACTTAAAAAGTATAAACTGAAAATAATACAAATATTTGTAGTATTATGAATATGAATCTTGGAGATGACTACATTATGACTATTTTACAAATGGAAAATTTAATTAATAATAATCATTTAAGCAAGGAAGTATTGACATCAGCATTAAAATATATAGATTATAATATTCAAATCTGAAAATATTTTTTATATTAGTATTCAGACTCTTTATTCTATCTAGACTGTAAGATCTATTTCTATAGGGGCTGGGTAAATTAACCTCTATAAGAGAAAATTATTTAGATTTGTTGCTGGATTGCACTGTTTGGTCAGTTAAGCCCTAATAATTTCTCAAGATGTGTGTGTGTGTGCGTGTGTGCGTGTGTGTGTGTGTGTTCAACACTGGGGGTGTTAATGTATCATTACTTTATTTTATAGGCCCTTAGATTTGGAAAGTTTTAGAAGTTCATTTAGTCTGCCTTTTTAATCAATGTAGGACATCTTAATTTATTTATAACATTTACTGATCATTTACTGTGTGTTAGGCTTTATTTTAACAAATTATATTCTAAACTCCACTTGAATTTTTCCAGTGACCAAATCTTATTATTTCCATTGTAGTACTATTACTATTATTTATTTGTAATTCTTATAATAACCAAAATCAGAAGCATTTTTTTGAAACCCAAAATAAACCCTAATACATATTTTATAACGGTTGAATGAATCCACTGTAGATCCAATAACAATTTAAACAAAATGAAAGAAAGAAGAAAGAAATATTGATTTGGAGTTAAATGAAAGTATATGTTAGATTCTGCAAATCTGATTGAGTCAGAACTAGAAAACCATAATCAACATATTTTCCCTGTGAAACTAGCAGAAGGGTAAAACTCAACGTTTTAATTCTTGATCAGCAAAGGTGCTTTTCTGGGTGCTTGTGCTTCCCTTAACACTCTACTACAACTCTGTGCTCCATGCTGCTTCCTCTGTCACCATGTAATGACCATAATTGGTTCATAAATTGTAAGCAAGCAAAGAGGATCTCAGTTTGGCAGCACAGTATATCACTTATGCCCTGCTGTGTGGTGAGTGTTCAGGAAAGAATTAAAAAAGTGAAAAGGAAATCACAAAACTAATTTTCAATTCTTACCTTACCTGGACTGAAAAAATGAAATGCTTTCTTTCACATATCGTAAAAGTCATATCTTAGTACTGAAGTTCAGGACTCTGCAATCAGTCTGTGAGTGGATGTAATGAGATTCTGCTGTGGAAGATGCAGGATATGAGCTCCTTTGATCCCATTAGAACCTGAAAGGCTTAGCTTTTCTGCTAAGGCTTAAGAGAGGCAAGCGGTTTTTGTTTTTTGTTTTTTCCTTTTGCTCAACTGAGAACTTGACTGAAATTGGCAAATTGCTTCCTGTAGCTATCAGTATGGTTTTCTTAGATTTCCACTAGTCCTAATCTTTCTTTACCTTATCCACTAACATCCACATATTTTATGAAGATAGAGTCATAGGGACATTGCTCACCATTGTATCTCTAGGATGTAACATAGTGCTGAACACTGAAGATGTGTACAATATTTGAATGAATGAACAGATTAAATTAGTATCCAATAGGATGTTAATAGGAGGGAGGAAATAAGTATACTCACACACTTAGGCCACATTGATCTGAAAGATTTGAAGCAAATTAAAGGGAAAGACATGAGCTCTGTAAATATGGAAGTTTTAGGATTGAATGACCTACTAAGTTATGCTCCAAATAAGAACACTTTTGAGAATGAAAAATGTTGCTGTCTGAATCGGACACTGGAACAAGATGCACAAAGCATGACAATTCTAGGTAAATCAACAATAATGGGTACTCTAGATAGAGGAGAATTCATTTGTGTTCAAAAGAGGTAGTAGAGTCAGTAAATTTTTAGAAAGTACCTATTCTGTATTTTGTATTAAGTACTGGTTACACATAATATGTTAAATTTCAATAAAATCAGAAGGATTTAACCAAGATCATTCCTCATTGACAGATTTTGAACCACAAACTAGACAACGAGGACTTTTCTTCTGTAAAAAGAAAAAATCAACTAGGTTATTAATTGCAAACATTCTAAAACTCTGGTTTCCAGATGCATAGGTCAATATGATCATGACAGGAAGCATTACAGCATAATTTGAGGCTCAAACTTTCAAATTAAAGTAAACATAATCGTCATAACTCCAAAATTATGACAACCAACTACATTAATCTTTTAATTTTTATTCTTCTGAAAATAAATTTCAAAATGAAATCCCAGAACAATTTTTGATTCTATTGATAATTTGTGAATAAGAATTTCCCTACTGTTGAATTTATACTTTTTTTTTTTTTTTTGGATAATAGAAGTGGATCAATGTATATAGTTCTTACTGAGGTCTTAGTTTTGAGGGAAAAGGACCACTGAAAATGTTTAAAGCAATTAAGAAATGTTGATTGCACAAAACTAAAGGCAGACAGACATGTACGGCTTCTACAAATGTGCCTCTAATATTACTTTGTTGGGTCGTGAGAAAAAGGGTGACACAGGATTCAACTTTGCATGCTCTAGCTAATCTTCAGTTTGAAGTAGCCTTTGTGTTCTTAGAGCTTAAGGTAGTTGTTCCTCCTCATCTAATTCTTAACGATATTATCCTTTAGAAGGTAAATTAAATGGTCCCCCTACCAGAGCTCAGCAAACAGTAGACAGACAATAAATGTCTGCTGGTGAATTAATAAATACATGTCAAATAGAGACTCTGTTCCATGTGGATAGTCTCTAAATAGTATCCTTTATTATTGAAGTTAGAAAGATTCTGCATTGTTGGGATAGTGCTATAATCTACAAGACCTAGCCCTCTGAGTAACTCATTCTGTATATGATTGAAGCTGACTTGCTATTAAATTAGGATGCCCCCCAAAGCAATAAGAAGTATCCCTTATAGTAATTCAATGATAATTATGCAAATAAAAGTACTATATCAATTTTGCTACTTTTATCAAATTAAGAATGAGTTTCCAAACTAATGAGTAAGAAGGAAGTGGCAGTGAGCCTTGTCGGTATTAGAAAAATAAAAATTGGAGAATATGAATTTGCCTGTTTGACTTGGAGACTGCCTGGGGCTTTCTAACCATAAGAAGCAAAAAATTATTTTCATTAACTTGGCAGAGTTATGTCTCTAGAAGATGTAGATTCTGAGATTGATGATAAAAATCTCTTCTGATCTTCCAGTTCCCCTCTCCCAGACATTTTATCTATCTTTTGACTTTCATCTTGTATCTTTCATTGTCTTTTCTTCCTAAGAAATTTAGTACTGGCCAATCAGCAGACATGACATTGTGATCCAGTTGGGTAATTTCCAAGTGAAAATGAATCATTTGCCATTCTAGTGGGAAAATGTCTTTTGAGAAATTAGTTAGTACAAATCAATATGCCAGCGCTTAATCTTGTCCAAATAAAATAGAGATCTTGAAACTGCCATAATAAAAATTATATCTTAGATTATTTAAGACATAAAAAAGTGTAGAATCTTAGGAATTTAATCTTAAAACTGATATTGGGTTACCTGGTCCACAGCAGGAGTGAAGAGAAAGAGGGAAAGCAAATAAAGCTATTAGGTGCTGCATAATTGAGAATGGCTCTAAATAGTTCCTCAAGTGGTCTGAAAAAAGTGTAGATTTTACATCTTGGAAATAGAACGTCTGTGATGAATTGGGCTCTTGGTACCTTAGTGAAGAAAAATTTGTATACACTTGCTTTTTGTGCTTTGCTAGTCTTTACACTGTAGGTATAAGAAGAGTTATTCCTCATTTACTATGATACCCAAATGTATCAATGAAACATTATTTCAGACTAAAGCTTTTTTTCTTAACTTTCTATTTCCACATCAAGAAATAGATGTGATTTCTTTGGAATATTTAGTTCCTCTGACATCTTATAACTAAGATGTTTGTATTTTGGTATTACCTATCTCAATTGGAAAAAATAGGGCATGGAGTAAGCGGGATTTCTATTTTCTTCTTTAGACTAACCTCACCATTTAACCTGTCCTGAAACCAGCCTTTCAAAATCTATGTTCAAAAGTCTTGTTTAAGTGTTGAGGAAAATCTTGTATTAAATAAATCTGTTTTTTAAAGCAATAATATATCTGAGACTCTTTCTTGCTAAGACATTGTGTAAAAGTTGCTGGGCTCTGAGCCTAGGGCCAGGTTGGATATTGTTAGCAAAGAAGCCATAGGCAAAAAACACTTGCACCCTTATCCCAGGCTAGATGTGTGGGTATTAATAATATAACTGCTATCTGCTCTCTGGGGAGGACCAACTCTTCTCTCCCAGGCAAAAAACAACACTAGGTAAGATATCCAAAGCGCTTTCTTATTATTCCTTGATCTCACTGACCTTATTTTTTTTCCATGAACACATTGTGCTTATTTCTGTCTTGAGGATTTTGTAATTGCTGTCTCCTTTCCCTCAAACGTTCTGCTTCCAGAACATTGCAAGTTACCTTACTATTTAATTATTATCTCAAATGTTATCTCCTTTAGATTTTATTTTTTTTCATATATTAATCTCTTTGCAAAATTATCTTACTTCTTTATTATCAGTCAACAAATAAATGTTGCATGGCTACCATGTAACAGGTAGAATTCCATGCTTCTAGATTACAAAGATGAAAAATTAACGGTGTCTCTGCCATCAAGGAACTCAAATTGTATACACATGGTAAGCATGTGAACAGATAAATAATTGTCAGAATTGATAAATGCTATGAAAAAATAATCATAACTCTAACCCTAGAGTACGTAGTAATTGGGGATACTTATTTAACTAAGTAGAGAACGACCTCTTAAGGAGATTATGTTTAAGCTTGAATCTGAATTTGCTATGATCTTGGAAATAAGCTCTTTAAGTGGAAGGCACAGAAAGTACAAAGGGTTGGCATAATTGAGGAAGAGATGAAAGCAAGTGAATGAGTGAAGAGTGGTGAGTTTTGATTGGTTGATAGAGGCCAGATGATGTGAACAATGGAAAACATTTGAATTTTATCCAAGTTTAATGGTAAGCAAATGAGTATTTTTTACAAAAGGAGTGACCAGGTGATATTTACATTTTCAAATGGTTCTTTTGGCTACCTCCAAGCAGCATGGGTGAAAGTGTGTTACTTTAGGAAAATTAACCCTAGATTTGTTATAGTATCATGTAAACTATATAATTTCGGTGGTTTAACACACCAAAGTTTATTTTTTCATTCAAGTGAAGAGGTAAAGTGGGAAGACTTCTTGATTTGATGAATCAGTGAAGATATTGGCTTGTTGTCACCTCATCACATGGCTGTAAGTTTGCCATGACAGAGGAACAAGTGCTCAGAAGTAAGTCAGACAGGAGATGATGTATAAAATCTGTTCAGAGTTCTAGTTGCTAGAGCTCAGTAACATATCCAACTGAACTGCAACAGAGCTAGGAAACATAGAGGAGTAATCGATAGTCCATGAGCACTAACTGGACATGGCAAAGAAGGGGGAAAAATGTAGGCAAGGAACATGCTAGGAAGTTTTGCAATGAAAAGACCTCATAATCAATGAGTGCTATATTTGAAATTGCACATTTTTTGATAAAGTATAACCATAAGAATGAATTCCCAAGGACAAAAAGATGATTACTAAAGAGACAAAATTGAGCTGTCATCCATGCAAATATAGTTTCCTTTACTTATAAAAGGTAATATCTATTACCTAAAATAATTTTCTCTATATTTTTATTTCTACTTTGCCTTTTTGTGATTGGTAATAGTCTTTCCATCTTGATTTAGTTAAATTTTGTTTTAAAGGTGAGAATGTTATTTTTTCCTATCTCCTCTTTTTAATCTTTAGGACTTTTCTCTATATTCTTAATGACCACCCATATTTTACTCAGCTCTATCCAGTTATTTTTGCGTTAGAGTATCATACCAATCTGTTACTTTATGGAGAACACATTGTTTTCCTCACTTTCTTGTTCTCATTTATTTATGTCTCTCATGAACCTGTTAACACACTGCAAGAAAAGACCTCTGGACTGGATATAAAGAGGAATCCACTTAAATTTTAGTTCGGCCTCTCTCTTTCTGTGTCATTCACTCAATGATATTCAACAGATATTTATTAAACTCTATGTGCAAGATTCTGAGAAAAAAAGTTGGGGATAAATGGAGCAGCAAGAAAGATATGGTTCTTCCCTCATTGAGCTTATATTCAGTTAGATGGGAGGAGGATGGACAACAAACAAACAAAACCCCACAATATTTACCTTCCGTAGATCACTTGTTATAAATCATGCAGGGTTGTTAAGAGACACGAATTAAATATTTACATGTTGTAAAATCATTTACAAGTATTAAGTAGGTTTTTGTTGTTGTGTCTTGTAGTTTGCTTTCTCTGTGTCTGCCTATGAGTTTTGAAGATTATTTTAAGCAGTTGGAGATTGTCGACTCACCTAGTGGTGGTTTCCTCCTTTAACCTATTATCGTACTGTGGACTTACTGCCTGTAACAGTAGAATGGCTTCACTTTTATAGATCAAAGTCAACATTGTCACCACTACACAGTGTTGCTTCATATTTAGCAATTTAACTCTTCTGGGTTTCAGATTCTCTGGTAACAAAATTAGATATCTTGCAACCTAGCTTCCCTTTGTGTAAATCTGTGTGATATCTGAGACCTATGGATGAGACAGTGTGTAAATACCAGGATTTATTAATAAAGTGTAAGTGTTCACAGTAAAGTCATTGAGAAATGACAAGAGTAAAGGGGTTAATTTTTCGTGTTGTGTCTGTATTAATGGGAACTTAAAATTGGAAATTTGGGGGGTAAGATGATAGTACTCTTCTCTTTACATTTGTCTAATATTTTGGTTTCCTTAGTTTTCTGTCTAGATGCTCCAAAATATAACAGTAAAACATCAAATTTTATTTCAGTGGGAGGTGGAAACGTGTTAAAAAAAAAAAAAAAAAGAAAACTTAAGAAAATATACTTCTTCTATGTGAAGCAAGATTTTCTAACCAGTGTCTTTGTCTGATTGCTATTAAACTTCTTGCCTTTATATCAGTTTTTATATTCAGTCCAAGAGAGTAAATCAAAGATCAAGTAAACCAAGAATTGCCATGTTCTGCTTACCACCAGTCAAATATGACCCTTATGTAATCATAGACATTTTCCCTTAGCTACATTCGTTTACATGGACAGAAAAGGCTCAAATCAGCACCAGGTCTAATGGCATCGAATGATGAAGCAGCCTAGTCTGCCCCTGCCTGGTTTTTCTTTGTTTTTGTTCCAAGTCCTTGAAGAGTTCTGAGTCCACTGGCTCCATTTGAGTCCTCTTGCTTCTAACTTATTTTCCCAAGAAGCTTGCCTCCACTCAAAAATCAAATTCCTCTTCTCATTTGTCACAAAAGCTGCAAAGCAGTTTTTGACTAATTCAGTTCAGATAAAACTTTTGTTGATGCTGCTGCTGTTGTTTGCCAATAGCTTTTTTAAATATAGTTTTGTACACATATACATAAATTTATCTGTAACATATTATATATCATTATAAACTATAGTATCATTATAGTGTATATTATACATACTTATGTAGCATTATATGCACAAACAATATATAAATATATATATTCTTAAGTAATCCCTTACTATTTTGCTCTATTTTATTTAATGCTCTTATTCCATCTCATCACTTTTCCTCTATAATCTTTGGTTTAATCATAATTAGCATAGGCAGCATTCCAAATAAGTTCCTACTCAAAAAAGGAGTGGAGATGGTATTATTTTCCCCCTATTGGGGTCATGAAAGAACCATTTAATTTCCTTAGTTAAATAACTACTGTGAAGATCAACAGAGTCAATCTAAGTTTTAGAAAGTCAAATGAATTATAAGTAAATTTATTCCTTCAAGAAAATATGAATTCTGTCCAAATTTGTAGCTCGAGAAAACTATTAGAATAGTAATAGTGCCATCTTGACTCAAAAGAAATTTGGGAATGCAGATTTTGAACAGTTTTGTAGAATGATGCTTTCTTCTTTAAAGGTTGGTTCATTCTCTACATGCAAAATGTATGTTGGTGTGCTGTAAACATTTTGTTCAAAAATTAAAAAAAAAAAATTTGTTTGCATTTAGTGAAAATCTAACAGCAGTATCCAGAAAGCATAAGTGCGGATAGAATATCGATGTGAATAGTAGGTCAAATGAATTGATATTAATTTAGATACAGTAAGTAAATCATATAATAATGTAGAACAGAAGAATATTATTAACTAATAGAATTTAATACAGAAACAAGTCAACGGCTTTCAGGAAACTCTTTCAGTATTTTGAAATATTGGTTTGATTACTTTGAAGAAATTCAGCAGTGTAACTAAAAGTCTGAGATCATTAACACTAAAACCAGGTAATAAAAATAAACATTTCTATTGTAATCCTCTTCAAAGTAAAGAAAAAAACATAATTAAAAGTCTCTGTGCCAGGCACTGTTAGTCCTTTTAATTAATCCTCAGAGCAAAGCTATTGAGCAGTTATAATTAGGCATAATTTATAGATGAAGAAATTAATTTAAGGTAGGTGAATTAACTTGCCAAGGGTCATACAGAAATGAATAAAATTTAATACTGAAACTTATTTTGTCTAAAATGCATACTGTTACTACTATGTAAGACTACATTTAAATTTTTTAAATGTAATTATGAGTTATTTGATTTTCTCAAATAACTAGCTTGGTAATTCTCACCATTCAAGTTTTATTTGTGGGGCAAGACTATGTTAATATTGCTGTTATGTATTGTGTTACTTCAGATGTATTAAATATAGTACTTTCATTTAGGAAATTTTTAAAATAAATGTTATTTTATTTCTAATTATGAGTTAATTATGCTCACTGTAAAAATTTAAAAATTATGAGAAGAAAAATATTTTCCAATAATTTTTACACTTAGCCATAAATACTATAAAGCCCTTAAAATGTATACTATCTAACTTTAATACAAAAAAGCAATACTACAGATACTGTATTTTTCACTAAATATATAATTTACTTTAGATTTTTTCAAATATTTTATTCTATCATATGAGTATGTAATATAATGAATAGGTTATATGTGTAATTTTATATAACATTAATATCAATATAAAAAATTCGAATAAAGCTCCTTGAGGGTTGGAGACTCTCTTATTCGCTGCTGTACTATCTCTTATTCACTGCTGTACCAAGTGTCTGGTACCTGACAAAATAGATGCTACATAATCATTCTTAAAATAGTAAATAGATTTAATTAATTAATTGTACTATACAATCTGATGAATTCTTTAGGATAAATAACTTGAAGTAGAATTGCTGAGTCAAAGCACATGCATATTTATCATATTTCTTTTATCTATATTGAACATTTGCTTTCCAGAAAAATTGTGTTAATTTTTGCTCAACCTAGCAAAATACAGGGTGCCAATTTTCTTTGGTACTCACTGTATTGAGTGTTATTATTTGATCTCAACTTTATAAATATACCTTTTGCAAGGTGACTTATTGCCTCAGTCTAAAGTGACTGTTCCTCTGATGGCTGCCCTCTGTACAAGATTTTCTCCTTTGGGTTCTGTGTTATAAAGAATTTAACCTTGCCCATACACAGGTATGGCCTTTGCCCTATGTGTCTGAGTAGTAAGCTCTAAGCCCTTGGAAATTCATGCTTGATAGGTGTGTCTTTGTTTGCCTGGGGTCCTTGGACCAGCCAGATAATAAAATGTGATTTGGGTAGGAGCTTTGAGTCATGTGATATCATCAGCTCAATCTCCCAAGGAGCTGAAAACTGAAATCAGACACTGTCAGTTATGTCTATATGATGGAATCCAATAAAACTTTGGACAACCAGGTTCAGATAAGCACCCATGGTGGGCAATGCTCCACATATATTGTCACACATTATTGCTAGAGGAGTTAATGCTGTTCTTGACTTCATGAGGAGAGGACACCTAGAAGCTCCACCTTTAGAATCCTCCTAGATTATGCTCCATACATTTCTTGTCATGGTTGATTTTAATTTGTATCTTTCCCCTCTAATAAAACATAACTGTGAGCATAGCATCTTAGTGAGTCCTGTGTCCTTTTAGTGAGTTATCGAATCTGAACATGATTTGGGGAAGGCCCTGAGCTTAAAACTGGTGTTAGAAATGAGAGTGCTCTTGTGAATTGCTCCCTAAATTTGCAGTTGGCTGCTTTTGCAGCTTGTGTCCAAAGTGCAATTTAATAGAAAAACCCTGACTCACTGAAACATGCTTTAGGAAGAGGTAAGGTAATAGGAAGGGGAATCAGGAATCTTTGATTCTTAGACTCTGTCCTACGTGCTTCATCTTTTGACTGTTTTTAATTTATTTCCTTTAGCTGTAATAAATGATTACAGCTAAATTAACTGGTGAGTATAACACTGGTGAGTGAGTATGTGGATCCTTCTGGATTAACTGGTGAGTGTAACACTGGTAAGTGAGTATGTGGATCCTTCTAATAAATTATCAAACCTAAGGGTGGTCTTCAGGACCCTCTCAATTCACATTTGGAGTCAGAAGTTAGAAGAGCCAAGGAGACTGTACACTCTTTAAACTTCATGGGGTCTCTAACTTTCCTTCTCTTTGTCACTTAATAGTCCTGGGGTTGCATTATTAAACTTTAGAATTTTTCTATACTCAGCCCAAGGCTTGGTAAAACATTATCTGTTAGAACCTCAAACTATCCTAACTTGTTGATACATTCCCCCACCCGCCCTCTGCTGGGACTCAACTGTAACATCTTTCAGTCTTTCTGTTTTAATTTCATGTATACAATTGGGAATTAATTTTGGTGAATGTGCAATAAGAACATCATTTATTATATTTTATAAAATGTTAAGTGTTGTTTTCAACAATGTTTAAAAAGATTTTAGTTTACTAAGCACCATAATATCCCCTTTGTTTATATTCACACGCAGCTAAGTGCACGTGCATGGGTGTGTGGATGTGTATATATCCTTCAAAATCTATTCATTTGAATGCTCTGGACATGCTTCTTTACTTTTCCAGAGATTTTGTTACTTCATACATTGTAATTTTATTATACCTTTTAAACTTTTATAATGTATGACATTCTTCATTAATCCTAATTTGAAAATATTTTCCAAATTTATTTACCTTGATGATTTTAATATATATAAACATATGTGTATATATTTTTAATATATATTAAAAATTGAAACCAGTTAGGATTTGGAGAGAACTGAGAATGTTTGCTATGTAAACTTTCCAACCAGAGCAAGTATAGATAAGAATACTTCTCCAATTGACTCTTCTCTTTAATATTTAGCATCATTCTTCATAGAAGTCTTAAATATTTGCTTTTAAATTAATTTCTGCACATTTATATTGTGACTGATTTTTTGTAGATATTTATTCAAAAACATTTCTGAGCCATAGAAAAATATTCATTTTGCATATTTTAACTAGTGATCTTATTAAACTTGTAATTATTTGCAATTTGTTCTTTGAGATTTATGTACTACTCACGTAAAGAAAAAATGTGTCTCTCTTTTTTTTTTAAAGAATTATTTCTCCCTATTTAAATTTTACTGACACAGTTTTTAGAATACTGTTAAGTAGTGGTATTGCTTGGCATCCTCCTTCTTGGTTTTAAAAGGAATGCCTTCTGTTTCAACATTATCATGTTTATCATTGATTTAAAATAGATATTTTACATGGTAGAGCTAAAAGATTTTACAAAGCAGTGCTGGATTTTATGAAAATTTCTCTTAGTATTTACTGAGATAACCTTGTGAAGTTCCTCCTTTGATTTACTTATAGAATACGTTATGTTCAGAGATGGTAATAACATTAAAGGACGCTTGTTATTTATTGAGTGCTGAATATGAGCTAGACATTGGCTTAAGTTCTAACTTACTAATATTAAATCATTTTGGCATTTCTGGAACAACGTTAATTGTGTTCTATTTTAATATCAGGCTGTGTTATATATTTTATTTAAGGCCATTTTCATTTCTATACCGAGTAGAAAGTTAGATATTAAATTTTTTTCAAAAGTAATTTAAAAAGTAGAAAAATATTTTGTTTTATATTGACTTTAAAATCGTTTTTCACATTTTGTCCATAGTATTAATATTCTGTCTTTCCCACTGACTCTGTTCATTTGTAACATACTTATTTGTATTTAACTTACATAAATTTTATTTAACTGAGGAAACAGCGTTATAGGTGAGAGACCAATATGGCAAGCATGCCTGGGAGGTGTTAGCATGGAGATAAGGAGATATTCCGGAGAAGGATTTCTAAGAAGAATTTCGGCTTACCAGTGTAAATATCTGTCTCTCAGTTTGTCTCCACACACCAAGCCCAATGCCCTCCCCCCAAATCTTTTGTATTTAAAGGGTGTTTAAAGCCTATACAAAAAGCCAGAGTTTTGTTTGTTTGTTTGTTTCTTTTTTTAACCATGAATTTTTCTAACTTCCATGTGTGATAACACATTAGAAAAGGGAGAAAAAGCTCTGCTGACTGTATCAGTACTAATGCCAGCAGTGACACATACGTCCTCAATCTAGGTATGTGCCCTCTAAATGGGAGTCACTGCATTTCACCTCAGACACTGCCTGTTTCCGTTGGAAATACCAGTGCCTTTGTTGGGCATTGATGGGGCCTCTATGATATTTCACTTTAGCAGACAGTGAAGAATTCATGAGCATAAATAAATAAGGAGGAACTGGTGATAACCAAAATAATGAGTTTGCATGGAATCATCAGTAAGCCCTTAATGACTCCCTCAAATATTTAAGAGTGTAGGGAGGGATTGAGTCACACACACACCCTTGTGTGGCTGTAAGGGTTCACATATTATCCTTAGGCTTCTGTGTTCAGATAAAAGCAGGTCACAAGTTGAAACTTCCATACTTTTTGGTTGTTCCCTACTTTACCAACAAAAGACCAAAAAGGAATATACTTAATTGAAAGAGCTTTGGACTGTATGATTGTGAACATTTAAAATTGTCTTTAAAGCAGAATAAATACTGCACGTGTGCACACACATGCAGGTGTACACACACACAAACACACAGAGACTAGAATTTTAAAGTATATATAGTATAGAACTGAAAAGAAATGATATCCAAAATATCTCGTTAGCAATCCACTAAAAAGCTGAAGTTCTTCTGTTTTTAATGATATTTAGAAGCAAATAGTCATAGTAAGAAAAGAATTTTAAAAAGATTGAATGTAATGAGTTCAGGGTTCCCTAAGGCATTATTGCATAATCCCAGTGTAGAAAAAGGACGTAAATAACACAGTCAAGTTTAGGTTTTCTTCTAAGTTTTAAAAAGTAAAAAATCTTCCCAATACCTCATTTGGCTAATATGAGAGAGCTGAGCCTCTAAAATTATCTGATTCAATAAATTGAAAAGGTCTAACTGTAAATTAAAATATGGTAAAAATGGCAATTTCCAAATAATATAGGTGATAGATAGATGATAGACAGAAAGATGCAATAAAATCAAGCAATATTTGTTACACATTATCTTAAATACATTATAAGAGACTGAAATACTAGAAATAATAAACTTAGTTAAGTGGTAACTATATGAATATTTCCAAATACAAAGTACAATAGCAAATAATTGAAAAGAAGCTTCTGAGTGTTGTGCAAAAGCTCAGGATGTGCAGTTAGGAAACTTAGGACATTATTCCAATTCTGCTAATAACTGGGAGGAGAGAATCCTTCTCTTGGTGTTATAGTATGCGGGTCATCAATAACCGTGAGATTTTGAGCATATTAACTAACTTCTTAAACCTCATTTTCTTAATCTAATCAATGAGGAAGATCACTTCAGAATTTTTGTGAGAATTAATTTAGATAATGTAAGTAAACCCCTAGGCAAAGACATGTAACATAATAAACACTCAACAAAGCATAGCTAATAAACCAAAAAAAAAAAAAAATTACTTATGAGCCCTGCCTTTCAACTCCTCTCACCTTCATGCTATAAAATCAGGAAATCAGACAAAGGCTTTTAGAATACTAACTGCCATTCCATTTAACTATTAAAATACTGGGTTTTTTTGTAGTTAAAATAAAAGATTGTCAAAAGATTATTGTGTGTATGTGTATGTACGTCTGTGTGTGAATCTTTCAGATAAGCAAAGGAGGCTGAGAAAGGGAGTCTCACTTTTAAAAATCCAGAGGAAGTATGCTGAGCGAATATTGCTTGCTCTATCCATTTATACATACATACTACTGTTTGTAATTGTAATAGGGCTTATTTTCACTGTGGTGCTGCAGGTTAAAATTTATAAGTGAAAGTTGGGCCAGAAAAAAACCAGAATGTGTTAACGATGTTTGTGGAATAAAGATTCGCTTTGCTTTTGTTTACAAATAAACCAAGGTTCTATATCATAATATCTTTGAGTTGGAAAGGATCTTAGCAACTTTTTTCAATCCAAATGCCTATATTATAATTTTCTATTTAAAACATCTTTGTGTGTATTCCTTACCTTATAATGGCCAGGTATTAATCTGTGATAACTGCACTAAATAGTGTATGCTTAAGTAGATTACATAAGAAAGAACAGTATTGTCTATAAGCAAAATAAGGAAGACAATTTTTGAAAGAGGCTTTTTTTGCTGGCATGAGGATTGCTAAAATCCATGGCTCAGGACATGTATATTTTTGTCAATTTTTATGGTTAGTAGCTTTATCTTGGGATTTCTGAAAAATGATACATATTAAACATAAGCTGGGATTTTCAATATCCAATTATCTTTGAATATAATTTGGCCCATTAAAAACAGCCTATTTAGCCTAGCTTTAAATATATTCTATTTTTTTTAGTGTAGAATTAAAGAATTCTACTGTTTCTTAGTCAAAGATGACACTCACTTGACAGTGTTATTATCTGCACATGAATGTGGCTATTAAGTCTGAATCATCTCAAACTTTTCAACTGATTATGTGTAGAATATTCTGTGTAGCTCTTCTATTAGAGATGCATATATTAAGAGAATCTGAAAAATGTACAAAGAAATAAATTGTTTTCCCTATGACCTATCTTGCAGACAAGCATGAAAAGAATCATCCCTTTCAGTTCAGTTCAATTCAATTCTATTCAATTCAGCTTGATTCAATCTGATTCAACAAATATTTCTATAGAGGTGTAAAGAACAACAAAAATCTCTTGGCAGGAGTTCCAGTTAAATACCAGTAGGACTAAAGTTTACTGCTAGTCTAATACAATTTGGAAAGACCTGTTTAATAAAGGCATTTAAACAGGCCGAAGAAAGGGTGGTTTGACAAGAGTAAATATGACAGACAAATCATTGTTTTCAAATAATCAGGTACCATAAAATCTTGAATTTAGAAAGAGCTGGGAAGTTCAGAGATGGACCTTAGACCTTTAGTTATGGGAAAGAAAAGTGGGTCTGAGGAAAGAAAATTTTTGAGACCCTGACTTTTGTGGGTCATGTGCCAGACAAGTAGTCATATTTAGTCAAGGAGATTATTATGAGAAGAGGGACATGAAATGTTTGTGCTCAAAGAAAATAATGCTGGATATATAGGAATGACTAAATGAAAGAGTCCATAGGACAGTAAATGAGCTTTAAAACATTAGCATTGGGCCAGGCTTCAAGACTAAAAGACTGGAAGAGATCTTTTGCAGCCTTTTGCTCACTTGACCTGTGGACTGTTTGCTTCCAACCACTAATTCATTCTGTTGCTCTATTCTGTTAAACTTCTAGTCAATCAGTCTTTCGAATCCCAACATTTCCCACTTCTTCTATGTGTATCCCATCATTCCTACCTTGCTTGGCACAAAGTTACGTATTAGGTGTTTGATACATTTGTTAGATTGGATAACTTTAACTATTTTTTTTCTCAGAATGTTTCAGCATTCACAGCTTGTGCTTCACGATTTCCAATGCACTTCTATTGTATTATATATGCTTATTTTACATCTCAGGAAGTCATCTAAGTTTAAGGTGGTGCTGTGGACTGAATTATGCACCCCCCCCCCCACCAATTCATATGTTGAATTCCTAACCTCTTCCCGAGTCCTTACAGAGTCCCAGATAGGTAATTCATTACATAGTGGGGTAATTAGCCCACAGAGAAATCAGTACCATATTAAATAATATTCTTCAGGGATCGTTTTGAATTGATAATATAATTTAGCAACTGTAAAGAAAACTTTGAAAAACAAACAAACAAAAAAACAAATTAACCATAACTACACTATTGACATATTGTTGAAAATACCTGTTTTAATTAATTTTAATTGCTGAATAATATTCTATGACATGGATATACAATATTTATTTATTAATTCTAGAAATAGTGAACCTTTGATTTCTTTCTAGTATTTTTTTGCTATTATTAACAAAGCTTTTATAAAGGATCTTAAACATCTCTATTATAGAACATATGCAAAGTTTTCCTTAGGTTATATATTTTAAAATAAAATTGTCAGGGCATTACCTATGGTTATTCAATTTTACTAGACAACGTCACTTTTTTTTCCTCATTGTGGTTTGGCCAGTTTACATTTCACAAAACAATAAATAGGTATTCTAGTTGTTCTAATCAACACTGCATTATTACACTTATTTTAACAAACTTTTGGGAGTAAAACAATCTCATTGTGGTTTTAATTTGTAATTTCCTATTAAAGTCGTCCATATTTTATATGTATATTGGTCATTTAGATGTCCCCCTCCTTAAATTGTTTTTCTCAAGTACTTCTCCCATTATTTCAAAAGTATTATTTGAATTTTTCTTAATGTTTTAAAGTTTTTTTTTATATTATGGATTCTATTTATATGTCAATCATATGAATATATTCTGAATATTTCCTTCCAAATTATGGGTTGTCCTTTTACACTATTTTTGGTGGGTATAGATGCACACATAATTATAATTTGTAGATTTGTCAAATTTTATGATTCACGATTTTTGTGTTTAACACAGAAACCCTAAAATCATAAAGATAGTCCCTTAACTTGTTATCTAAATATGGTAGAATTTAAGTAGTGTGCTAGTTTATTTGTTAACTTCTTATCACTGTCATCACTGTCTTATCCTTCTAATCATGTCTCTTCTGAAACTAGAAACTGCATTTCCAAGGATATTCTTCCTATAGGGGGATGCAGGATGCTGGGACAGTATATGCGATTTAGATGGGCCACTAAGCAAGTGGATTTGAACCATTGCTTTGACAGTTGTCATGACCTTCCTCAGAGCATCCTGAGAGTAGCAGCTGTTTCTGATGAACTTTTGAGAACCATAGACTTTGATGCTTCATGTTGGGGTCTCTCCAGAGTTTGCTTTCCCGACCTGCCCATTGCTGCTTCCTTAGCATTCCCTAGCACATTTTATGGCTTTCATTCTTCCTTCTCTTCCAACATTACTGTAAGCCCTAATTAATCTCTTGATTACCATAAAAATATAATTGTAATATTATTTATCTAGCTTATTTATGTAGAGAGGATCCCAGCACATATGGTTCATAATACTCTGGAAGTAGCAGCTATCTAGAGAGCTTTTGTGTGTGTGTGTGTGTGTGTTTATCTCAAGAATGCAAAATTTGTTTAATATTTAAAAACCAATCAGTGGACTTTATCATATTAACAAACTAAAACAAAAATCCATGTGTTCATCGTAATATGTACAAAGGAAGGATTTGACAAAATTCAAAACCCTTTTATTATAAAACCTCTCAGTAAATTAGTCATTCTAACGGGTGTGAGGTCTGGTATTGATTTGCATTTCCCTAATGATTAACGATGTTGAACATCTTTTCGTTTGCCTGTTGACCATCTATATGTCTTCTTTAGAAAAATGTCTATTCAGATCCTCTGCCTATTTTTTAGTCAAGTTGTTTTCATGTGTTCAGTTATGTGAATTATTCATATATTTTGGATAACGCCTCATCAGATACGAAGTCTTTTTAAAAAGGATTTCTTAGCATTTTTTTTTTTGGTTATAACCACTGAGAATTAAACAAAAAAAAATTATATACATTCCCTCTTGAAAAATACAAAGTCATCTACTCACTCACACTTCCTTAATCTCCTACCAGTACATAAAAATGTAATCTTTCACACAATTTCAGGAAATTTATAAAGAACCTGAAATTCAATCATAATCTAAACAGATATTCCTCACCTGGTTTAGAACTCCAGGGTTAAATGATTTATTCATCCCATCTCTCATATGCTTATCTACTCTAAAGTCTTTTTGTCTTGATCCATTCAACAGCAGCAACTTCACTGCTTCAAATACACCAAATATTATATCTGAATAGTGTATAATGTGCTTACTCTCTGTTTTATATATGTTATTGTTCTATTCTACAAGCAATTACTTGTGAAATATATATTTTTGATAAATATATATTTATATTACATGTATTAGGGTGACATTGGTTAATAGAATTATATAGGTTTCAAGTGTACAATTTAATAATATATCATCTGTATATTGCATTGTATGTTCACCACCAAAAGTTAAATCTCCTTCCATCACCATATGTTTGACCTCATTTACCATTATCTACCTCCCTCAACTCCCCTTTTCTTCTGATAACCACTAAACTGTTGTCTGTGTCTCTGAGTTTTGTTTGTCTTGAGTGAAACTATATGGTTCTCAACTTTTTCCGTCTGATTTATTTTGCTTTGCATGATTATCTCAAGATCCATCTATGTTGTTGCAAATGGCAGTGTTTCATATTTTCTTATGATTGAGTAATTTCTCATTGTATGCACGTACCACATCTTCTCTATCCAATCATCTATCAAAGGACACTTTGGTTGTTTCCATGTCTTGGCCACCATACTTTTAATATTAAATATTCTTTATAATTGAGAGACCCAAGGTTCATTGAGGTTAAATGATGGGTACAGAATCTTGCTATTAATAAATGACAATACCAGTACTTCTTTCTTTCCAGCTTTTAATCTACAGAATTAAAACATAGGAATCTCCCATCATTTTCATAACCTAAATAAGAAAAGAAGTTATTAACACATGTATTATACATATGATATTAACATGTGCTATTAATGCAAGTATTATAATACATTCTGATAGAGATCTGTGGCAGAAACTGCTTCCATGGTAGAGGGAAGTGGTCAGAAATGATGTTTGTTGCTGCTGACTGGAGTTCAGTCGGGGCACTGGGATGCTTAAAAAGCTCCTCATGTGATTCTAATGTCCACCAGAGCTTAGATCCTATTGACTTTAGTTCAGTCTAGGCCTCTACAGCCAAGCTATCTCATTGCCTTGAGAAAGATCTCTTCAAAAAGTTGTAGGTGTGTATATAGGCGTATGTGTGTTTCACTTAGGATAAATTACTCCTTATATTTTTAAAAATTCACTATCTAATAAGAATAGTATTGCGTATTTAGGTTACAATAGGCAGTACAGGAAGCAGCTATCGCAATGCTCTCTCTTCTGTGAAACATTTAATAAATAACCACCTTCTTCGTCTATTACTAAATGCTGTAATCTGGCCCACATGGGAAGGTGGGTCATCTCTCTTAGCCACCAGAACTTGACACAGCACTCATGATTAATGGCAAGAAAGAAACTGAAGGAGATACATCTTTCTGCTTAATAAAGAGTTCCTGCTGCTATATCCATTTGTTTACCTGAATATTTTTCCATCCAAAACCATCTCCAGCAATGAATCACTAGCTGACATCTACCATCTTAACAAATTGCTACTGGATTTTTTGATGCTTTTAAATTTGTACTGCTATATTAGATAAAATTTAACTGAAGAGCTATTTGATTTCATTATTTTTAATTTCTGAAAGCTAATTTTTCTTCTCTTTAGTTGTATTGAGACATCTTTTGCCAGAAGTTCTATTTAATAGTACCAAAATATTAAGAATTATAAAAGAATGTTCAAATAGCTGTGTGCACAGATACTATCCTTAAGAAATATTTGTGCACCATATCTTCCCATATGCCTACAAACTAGAGTTTAAGTGACTTCTTTTCAAATATCTGTCATTCAAACCATATTAATGACAGTGTGCCCAAATATAAAATAACATGAATATACTCTTGTTTTCAGTGGATCTAGTTAAGAAATAAAATTTAGCTTTTATGACTTTTCTAATTATTCTGAATGTTATTCAGTTTGGACTATATTAATCACAGACTGACCCAAAAACAAAACAGAGGATTAAATTCTACCAGGAAGTGAACAAATTATAGGCAAAAGGCAATTATTTTAATTGTAAAAGATACTAACAAAGTTAATGAGAATGTAGCACTATTTCTTTCTCCAGAGACTTTTGCTAACTGAATAGGGTATTTCTTACTTTCTCACTCCAATTTCTGTTTGAGATACTTTAATATGTGGAGTTGAAAAGACAAAAAATTAGCAAAATTATAGGGCAGGTAGAGAGACAGTCCTTTTATAGATTTATTTATTTTCTTTGCTGGCTTTCCATGTCATTCCAGAGACTTCAAGATATCTTGCTTCTTTAATTTGAAGTTTATAGCAATTTCTAATACTCTGCCCATGACGTCATATAGAAGATGGCTCCTTGCTGTCTTTCCACTGAAAACATGAATTTTCTTCATAGCGCTTCAGCTGCTGATTCTCCATTGTTAGAGTTTGCTCTCATCTCTCAGTTTGACATAATCTTTCCCTCTCTCAGGCTCATGCATGCTCCCAAAGCATCATGTCCAATTCCCTGCTATAGATGGCACTTAACATTCAAGGGCATGTAGTAGGCAGAATTTTGATCTTCATGATCTTAATCTCATTGGCACTAAGCCTGTGAACATGTCATGTTATATGCAAAGGGAATTTGCAGACATAACTAAGGTTACAGACATTCTGACTTTAAATTTATCCTGAATTTTCTTGGTGGACCCAGCCTAATGACATGAAAACAAAGAACTTTTTCTAGAGTCAGAGAGATACAGCAGAAGAGAAATCAGAAAGAGTCAAACATGAGGAAGACTGTGTGAACTACTAATGGTTTAAAGATGGAGGAAGCAACATGGGAGCAACATGGGAGATGTAGGTTGCCTAAGGAGCTGAGAGGTCTCTCACCTAACAGACAGCAAGGAAATAAGGGCTTTTGTCATACAACTACAAGGAACTGAATCTGGATGACAACCCGAATGAGCTCAGAAGTGGAACCCGTCACAGAACTCCGAGCTAAGAGCAAAGGTCAGTTGACACCTTGATTTTGGCTTAGTGAGACTCTAGAGTACCCAGTCAAGCCCACCTAGACTCCCAACATACAGAAATGTTAGAAAATAAATATGTGTTGTTTTAAGCTGATGAGATTGTGCCAACATGTTACAGCATAAATTAAAAAAGTAACATTGAGACTTGACTTTATGTGGATCCCAGTATCAGGCATCTTACTCTTATGATTTTGTAACAATTAATACATTTCTCCTGTTATATAGGGCCAAAACTGTGTTATTACTAATGCTTCATCTGAAGATCATCTTATTATAGTGTTAATGCTCAATATTTATTTACTCAATGAGAGTCAGATCTAAGTTTTTCACTTTTCTGTGGTTGGGTTCCTTCCTTCTTTATAAGAAAGGCTTCCTCTGCTGACCTGTATGAAATAGAAAGGGAAATTGATGTGGTGCCACACTGTGGAGTATAGAGATAGATCAACACCAAGGAAAGCAGAGAGGAGGACCCAAGTCCTAGGTGACATAGTTTGAGTGGATAAATTAAGCAACACCAACAACTAGACTTTTTGGTCATATGAACCAAAAACTGGTCTTTTATTTTCAAATATTACTTTAGGCCCAGGTATATGTTAGTTTGATTATATCTTGTTATTATTATTTTTTTTTGATAGATCATAAATGCCTTGAAGTCAGAAACCATGTCTAATGTACATCATAATGCTATTGAGGCTGTACTGGATTTGAGTTGATTAAATAGTTGAGGAAAATTAGCAAAGTAAATTGAAGTAATAATTTAAAGGATTGTTTTCCTCCTATGAAGACCTCAAGCACCTCATAGTCACTTTTAGTTTCAGTATTAGACTGAAAGTAAATCCTAATAGTCATATAAACTTCATGATAAAGATAGAAACAAGACAAAGTTATAGGTCTTGTGTTTTTGTGAGTTTTATTTTGCTTTTTGTTTGTGTTTAGTGTGTTGAAGCTAATGGATAAAACACTACTTGGTTAGTGGAAAGTCATTTTCTATATCAGGCAAAATATCACCATATTAGTCCTCCTGGTGAATTTAATGAAATCACATGTATTAGAATACTAGATTCATTATATTTTGGATTCTGTTTCAAGGCATGGAGAACACCACCTTGAAAAGAATAGTCAGTGTTAACTTTCACTGAATTCATGAGCCAGATGTGTCTTTGTTGAAAAATTGATTGAAGAATATACTTAAATAATCAACTTATGCAGAAAATTGAGAGACCTAGATCAATTTTTATACATGCATTTGAAATAATATTATTCTGATGAAAATGAAGACTGTAAATAACTCTTTTCAAGAAACTAAATTTGAATATAAAATTATCTGGCCAAGTTTTATATACCACCTCATTTACCATTTAAGTCTCCACTTCAGCTGTTGCTTGATTGTAGAAAACAAAGTATCATATATGCTGCTCTAGTTGAATTGGTAAAGATACACTAATACCTATTTATTGAAATGCTCGGAGCCATACTATAATTGAACATACAGTTGTATTGATTCTTGAGGAGATTTTCAGGGAATATTTTGGATACTGGCTTACTAACAAGAAAGTTTAAATAATCAGAAGAAAGCACCTAGACGTATATTTAGAGTGTTAGATATTTTATCCCTCCAAAGGAATGGACTGAATGGCTTATTGAGTTCTGAATGTATGAAGTCTTTGTAATAGAATAAATAAATTATCGTTAACTAGTATATCAGTGATTGTCAGTTTCTTTTCTAAAAATTCTTAGTTTTTCTTTAACATACAATGGAATGTATTTTACTCATTTATGTGTATAACAGAACTTTTCAACATTTAGATAAAGGCAATTTACTTCGCCAATGTCATTGAGCATTTTCCTTTTCTGAGTAGATGATCTTATTTGAAAGGATACTTATCTCCTAGGCATAGTTTCTTTTCTCTCCTGAATTCTACCAGTCAACCAACAATTCTTTGTTTAAAACACAGCTCGTGGCTAGAGTCACGGCTGTCACAGATAAAGGTCTGTGACCAACTGGATTTCATTAAACCACGGCTATATATATATGACTCAGTTCAATCTTTTGAGGCAATGATTCTTTGGAATATATTGATAATGTCACCTACATCTTTGAACTGTAAAGCTAGAAGATACTATGCAAGTGAATTTCTCTTCTGCTTTTAGGCAGGTAAAATTCTCAGCCATTTGGAAGAGATTCTATTCTCCTTTTAAATATTTTAAACACATAGGACTCACAACATTAACTTGTACTCAACTTAAGTATGTTTCACTAGTGTTGAGCAGTAGATCTTTTTATATATCCCACCAAAATCTCTTCCATGGCTTTTTCTTCTCCTGATATTCTGAAAATAAAAACAAACAAGACAGAAAAATCATTTAATTCGTCACCATTCAGAAATTTACACTTCAGGTTAAATAATATTTCTTTCTTTTTTTATTTTTCTGGGGGTAAATAATATTTTCTAATGTTTACAAACATGTCACATTGATTTTATAAAAATTTAACATAGAAGTGTCAGAAAAAATAAGTTTAACTGAATAAGTTTGTTTTCTGTCTGTAAGACAGATAATTTTTATTATAAACAAAAACAAGTCATTTTTATGATGGTACCTTAAAGTCTAAAAAGGGATTTCTTTTCAAATGAGCTCACATAGATGTCTTTCACTGATTCTCTCACAGTTATTATTACAATTTTATTTTTTTTATCAAGAGAAAGATGGTGAGGAATAAAATAGCAGAAGTAATGCTAAATTAAGAAAGATCTTAGATACTTAGAAGTGAATTAAAGGTTTCATCCAATAGGACTACTCACTCCCATAAGGAATTGATTCAGAAGGAAGAAATGAAGCATTTTATTCTGATCCAGAAGAAAGTAGTTAATGAAAAAGGGGGTTGGGTGAATAAAGACATCTTGTTTTATTTTAGTTTTAATCACTTAGAAGTGAGAGAGAGCATTTTCCCATTAATGGCTGCAGTTTTTGCAAGAGGTATGATTGGAGAGGTCTTTGTTTCCCTACTTTTGTATGTTGCTGTTACATTTGCCTCTTTCTAAAATCTGTGAACAGATAAAAAGACGATGACTCCATAGAGAAAACAGGATCCTTTAAATCTCTCAAGATTAATTTATGGAAGTATACAAATTTTAATATTTTGCTGAGTCACATTTAATACAAAAGATCATAGAGGGCTTTATCCAATTGAATAATATAAAAGCTGTTTTTTTTATATTTGCTCTATGACTTAACAATGACACTGCATATTGATTCATTTACTCTGTAGCTAATGTGGCTTTTTCCCCAAAGTTTCTCTCAGTTTCTAAATTTGGCAAGCCTTTCTTTGATTATTTTAAAACTCACTCTCACTCTCTCTTTTTCTTAATTTAGAAGGCCACCAACTTTAATTATTCTGTTTAAATCTCAATCTCTTTTGTTTTCCAGTTTGTCAGGACACTCTAGTGCTGAGTTGTGTGTCATAATAGGTGGAGAAGTAAACATTAGGAAGATGAAAAATAACCAGGTGACTATCCTTGGTCCATTCAGGTTTCTATAACAAAAAATACTGAGACTAGGTGGTTTAAACAATTAATATTTATTTCTGATAATTCTGGAGTCTAGGATGTTCAAGATCATAGTGCCAGCTGATTCAATGTCTAGCTAAGGTCACGTATTGGTTTCAGACTGGCTCTCTTACTATTTCATAACATGGCAGAGGGGCAAGGGAGCTCCCTGTGGTCACTTTTATAAGGACACTAATCTCATTCATAAGACTGTTACCCTCAAAACCTAATCAACACCTAAGAGTCCTACCTCCTAATACCATCACACTTGGCATTAGGTTTCAGAATATGAATTTGAGGGAAACACAGACATTGTCTATTCCATTAGAATAAAAATACATTCTATTAGGGAAACCCCAGAAATATACTTTGGACTGAGAGACAGAGATTTAACATGACAAAAGCCATTATTATCGTTATTGTTGTCATTGGTATTGTTCTATTCATTGTGTTTATTATTTAAAAGGACTTAAATCATTTACATTATGTTGTTCTTTGGATTTGAGCAACTCAGGACTGTCAAGGGGAAGATGCCATAATTATTTTTCTGCAATTGAGGAAACCATAGCTCAGAGGACTTTAAAAATTACCATTTCAGAAATGAGTATATATAGATATAAATAGGTCAGATCAAGGAAGTATGCTGAAGGTAGATACATTTTAGGAATCTGGAGAAAGCCAGACTCTTTCAAGTCACATCATCAGGGGGTGAAGTATAGCAATTTCTGAGGAAAAGATTTTGAAACATGGGCAAAAGAGGGAGTTAAGAGAAATAGGTACTAGCATTGGGAGGAAAATTATTAGACTGACTATGTATGTAAGACACAGGCCAATTCTAGAACTTCACCTGGCACAGGATTAAGCACAGAGTTGGGGGTATGTATTTATTTTAGGCATTTAATTAAGTAATCATTATCTCCCTGGAAAGGAAAAAAATGTAGGTAAAGAATCGGGGCAGATACTAACTATGTCCTTGAAGGTAGAAGTTTATTTATCTAATTCCTATGGAATGATAATCTTTTTTTTCTATGTTGCTGATATGATTGTAATTTAGAAAGGTATGGAAGACCTTCCGGAAATTAAGATCGAGTATATCTCTCACTATTTTCTGTCCGTCATTCATTTCTTTATCTCTTAAGATGCCAAAATGCATTACAGCTCTTCAGCTTATTCAGCAGAGGGTTCTCAATCTTTAGAGTGCACCAGAATCACTGGGAGAGATTGTAAAATCACATATTTCTAGGATCCTCCACAAGAGGTTCAGATTCAATAAATGGAAGCCAAAAAATTATTTACCTTTCTAACAGTTCCTTAGTGACACTGATGCTGCTGATCTGAAGCTACCTCTCAAACCACTGCTCTAGACACCAGCATCGAGTCAGTTGCATTTATACTATATGAAACTACAACTTCAATATGAAAGTAATGGTCATTATGTGCCTTTGAATATAGTAGTATGCAAGGCAAGTGGGAGATCTCTGTATTTTTACTGAAACAAGCTTTATTAGAAGGGGTCTTCTGGCAATCACTAAAGATATCCACTTGGAAATACATGACAAAATATTAAGCTTTAACAAGTTAAAAAAAACACATTTTTTTCAAGTATTTCATGGCTAAGTTGTTAACAACTTATTTGCTAATACTTAATAATTCAATCTTTGAAATATTCATGGGATCCATACTTTTCCAAAGAGTGATTATTACTCAGAGGCATCATAGTTATGAATAATAATATCCTGGAGAAGCCAATTATATAATAAGTCAAAGAATGGTGGCTATTTATATTAGGGCATATATTTTACGTCCTTTAAATTATCTTAGTTAATTATCAGTTTTCTCAACTGGGCATTTGATAAGAAATGAGGAGAGCATAATTGGAGATTAATTTCTGTCAAGGACCTGAAAACTAATTTTATGTATTGCTGATTAAAGATGAAATACTCTATCTTAAAAACTGGCAGCAAGGTTGATAGTCTCTTGCCAAACTTAAGAAGTATATCTAGTATTCTTATTCTATTAAAAGAATTCAGAAATACTATGTGATAATATAGTTTTAATAATTTGCTTATATTCTCTTGTGCTTTGCAGATGGGACAAATGAGTGAAAATGTTTTTCCCTAGACTGGTAGCAATCTGCATCTATAATTCTATGACTGTACTTAGTATAAATTTTCTAAAAATTTATCTGTTTACATGCTTCTCCCAAACTAGATTCTGAAGAGACAGAACTTGTTTTTCATTTTATTTCCTCTGGTGCCTGCCCCCTAGTAAAGATTTAATGAGTATTTGTTGAACTATACACCAGAAAACTTCACTCAAGCTATACAAATGAAATTTAGAAGATGGGATTTTAATTTTCATAGTTATCAGTTCATGCCATCTCTGAGTGGTACTATGACCATAAAACAAGACAATCCATTACCATAAGGCAGTCACATCACTTTACAGTCACCCCACGTTGATATCTTAGTCAGACTCCCTGCCTGCGATTTTGCACAGAGCTTTCCTATGGAAATACATTGGTTAAATACAGCCTTTCAGCCATGCAAGCTGTATGATTTCAGGTCATATGACACATTTGGAAAGCATTAATTATTCTTTTCTAATTGTCGAGGATTAATATCTAAGTAGCTGAGTTTAGACAGAGTGGTGAATGAGAGGCAACCTCCTGAAATAAGCCTATGCTGCTCTCAGTGGGGACTGCCTGACACATCTCACAACAACTGCATCATCAGCCATAATCACATCACCCAGATCATTTTAATGATGCCAAACTTTAAGTCAGGGAAAAGGCACCGTGCACAGCATGCCTCTGGAAATTGCTGTCTTTTTAATCAAAAGAAATTATAACTCCATAGAGACTTTATCTCTGGAATTAACTATGCTGTTGAAGTGTTATGCCTCTGTAATACTGCAAAGAAATATTGTCTCATCTTATTGACAGATTTGCAATAGCTAAGTCAGATTCAAAAGTAGCTGTCATTAACTCTAAGAAAATGATTTGGCCTTAAACATAGGTGCATTCTTTGTCATTTATATACCTCAATCCCTACCTAGTCAAACTCCTCATAAAAAGCCAAAGTAACTCACTTGAATGGATATCTTCTTATCTTGACAGTGATGTCTTTTATTAATCTTCTCCTGGATTATGTTCCTGAAGCCACACTCACCTTCACTTTTCTTTAACATTTGTAATATTATTTGTAGTACATCCTTAGTGCCTTGGTGCTTGCTATACATTCTTCCTGGAAAGCTCCCAAATGCCTTCATGGCTGACACCTTTTTGTCACTTCTTTCTCAGCTCAAATGTCATCCCTTCTCTGATTTATGTGTCTAACATTCATACTCTCTCCCCATCATTTCAATATATCATCTGTATCAGTTATCTATTGATGCCTAACAGACCACACCAAAATTTAGAGGATTACACCAACAATTATTCATTATTTCCCACAAATCTATACATAATTCTGTGGGTTTGGGGATGAATAATTCTATTCACCTAGGCCAGACAAGCTCAGCTGATCTTGGCTAGATTATTTTCTGCATCAGCTGGTAAGTTGGCTGGGTGGATTGACTAGTCTTGGATGACTTTATTAGCATATCTGTTGGTTAGCTGGCTAATGCATGGGTTAATGCTGGTGTCTGGGACATATGTTTCTCATTATCCATCAGGTTAGTCCAGGTTTGTTCCAAAAGAGCTAGTGAAAGCACTTGAGAGCTTTTGAGACCCATCAATAGAACTGACATACTGTCATTTCTGTCATATTTCCTGCCAAAACAAGTCGTAAAGCCAACCCAGAGTCAAAAGGTGGGTAAATAGACCATACTTATTGATGAGAGGAATTGCAAAGCCAGATTACAAAGAGCAAGAAATTGGGGCAATTTTTTTCATAAAATCTTTCATATTGTTATTTTTCTATAACATTTATTACTAGCTAAAGTTATAGATTTGTCTTTTAATTTGTTAATTATCTTTTTCCTCACATGAATTTAAGCTCCATGAGGAGAGGAATGCTATTTGACTTTTTATTCTCTCTGTACACACAAGGTCTGAAACATTATTTACCAAGTGATTATTAAAATGTGTAATGATAAAATAGATGAATTAATACACTGTCTTCATATATCTCTCATCCTTCTCAATGTCTATTGTCTTGCAATTAATAAGTTAAAGGATACTGAGCATCAAAAAGGAAATTCTCTGCACACTAGAGTCTTATTGGAAATAATGAAATATACTGTGGAAGAAATTCAAATATATGTGATTTTCTCATTACACTTTTAATCAGATCTTGATCACATTCCTTTCATTAAGTCTCTGAACAAAAGTTTTGTTTTTGTTTTTGTTTTTATTTCTCATGTAACTGCCACCTTTCAGAATTCAGGAAAGCTAGGAAAAAACTCTGATTAAAGGAGTCCTTAGGTCATGAACAGCAATGTGAAAGCTAGACATGGCAGCTAGAAAAGGGCTGAAGCTTCAAAAGCTCTGTCTGCCAGAGAGGCAGCAGTTCAGGATGAGCTGCAATGTGAGAAACTTAGACATGTTATTTCTTGTTCTGCCTCTATGTGGGAAAAGAGAAAGGGCGCTGCCATATTTGAGAGCCAACAGTGTGCAAAGTGCTTTCTGGGAGCTTTACAGAGTTCATTTCCCTCTTACAACAAAATATATTACTATGCCAATTTTGAAGATAAGGCACAAAGAGAAGTGATTTACCAAAGGTAATTTAGCTTAAAAGCAGGAGAAAAGGGATTTAACCCCAAGGCCACCTCTTTCACCATGTTCCAGGAACTAGGAGTTAAAAATAGAAATAGTAAACTAAACTATAAACTAATAACCAGAGAAAGATAATCTTTAGTGGAATTAACTAAAAAGGCTATATAAATGAAGGTAAACAGCTTGTTCTGAGATATGTAGAATCAAACGAGTTTAAAGAGTATAGATTTCTTAATCAACAAGATCAGATGACACATATGATTGGTAATGAAATGGATCCCAACTTCTGGTAATCTTAATAAGATCTTTAATGTAAAATTCCACTTTATAAGATAAGGTGCCCAAGAGAAATACTATTTGTAATAGCAATAATGAAAACGAGTAAAGAATATAAGAACTCAGATATGCCTGTCTAAAAGTAACTCAGGACAATATATAATGGTGTTGTTTAAAATATTAGGCAAAGAGAGATAAAGATAATTATTTAACACATTGACAATAACTCACAGGGCTGACAATAAGACACAGTAGTAGCAACAATGCTCTACAGCTGTACTTCTCAAAATGCAATGTGCATGCAAATCACCTGAGGATCATGTTAAAATGCAGATTCTCATTCAGTACATTTGGCTTAGACGTTAAAATTCTACATTCCTAACAATTTTCATGGGAAACCAATGCCGCTGGTCCGAAAACCATACTTTAAGTATCATAGGTCTTCTTGTCAACAAAAGCATTTCAGTATAACTATAGGGCACTTGCTAAATGAAAAGGAAATATTTATGGCTGAAAAACTCTCTCTCTTGCACTTACACAAACACACACATACACATACTATCACACACACTTTCTCACATGTATACCTACACACATGTATTCCATCAAAATATATATGATAAAATGTGCAGTAGGATTAGGAAAATAATTGAAACACTATTGCTAACCACCTAAATAATTAAATTTGGTAATTTAAACCAGAACAAGAACTGAACTATTAGGAAAATATACAAGTTAAACAGTTAACTTTCCTGATTGGTAAGTAGAATACATTATTTATTTATACGTTTCGATTATTCACAAGCACATGCCTTTGTTTCTGGAGTTTTTTCATTTGGGCAGTGGATTCCATTATATTTTGTTTTGGTCAGAGAACTCACACACTTCAATACCTGTTACACAAGTGGCTTCCTGACTGAGGACTTTTATATAAATAGTTTCAGGCTGGGTATGGGTTATATAGTTAATATCTACAGAGAATTCTACCTCCTTTACCAGCAGTATGCCTGGTCACCAGTATGGATTTAGCTTATAAATAAGTAGCTCTTGAGACAGATACCAAGTATTAGTCAAACAGGTCATGCCAAGGTAAGGAACACATATGGCTAACTTTCCTCAAAAAGAAAAAAATGTGGACATGATAGGCACTCAAAGCATAAGAAGCTGCTCTCCAATATATTTTCAGAAGACTGTCAGCAAATAGGACTGTCAACAAATTTCCTTGGGTAAATTAGATGGATTTCAAAAGAAAGAAAAAGTATGTTACCATGAGAATCCTTCTCAATCTCAACTCAGTGATTATGAGAATAAAGTAGAACTATGTCATAAAGAAAAATGTGTTCAAAGAATCCCAATGAAAGTTGTATTTTCGCTAAAGACATACATTTACTTCTATGTTATAAAGAGATACACGCCATGTAGGAAGTAGAATCAAGAATTTTGTAGCTAAAAATAACTTTTGAAGTTATCCAGGATAATCCATTACTTTTAGACTAATAAATTAAGTCCTAGAAAATTTGTTAAATATGCCTAATTATAAATAAGAATTCATAGTAAAGTCAGGTATTTTTTTATTCATTCAAAAAAAAAAAAACTTCAGAACTTACTACATACAAGAAACTATGGATAAAAACTATGAATAAAAAACTTCTTATTTCAGAGATATTTTTGATTTATAATCACACAAAAATATGGACTTTGAAGATAGATTGTGTGGGTTGAAATCTTAGCTCTACTATTTATCAGCACTGACTTTGAGAAAGTTCCTTACTCTCTCTCATTCTTGGTCTCTCTAATTCTTGGTCTATACAGTAAGAACAATAGTACGTATACTTCATTATTACTGTGGAGTTAAATTAAATATCAATGAAAGTGCTTAGTACAGAGCCTGTGACAGAGTAGGTAAGTTATTAATCTAGTTCACTGTGTATTCTCATATACTTACCTTCAATGTTAAAAGTTTATCTAAGAAATAAAAATAACAAAACAACAATGGTGATGATGATGATAATGATAATATACTAATTTACATATAATGACCCATTACATGCAAAAGCAGAAGGAGTAAGGAGATTGAATGCAGACTCCTTTCTGGTGTTTTGGTGGCATCAATGATATACACAGTTCTGAAAATGTAGAGCATGTAAAGCAAAATATTTGAAGAGACTTAAGAATTATGAGATACAGTCAGAAAGGTCTTGCTAACATGCAAAGAAGGGGCAGTGCCTAGTACAAGAATGGAAGGGAAATTTCCTACATTTGTAAGAAATATTATGTTGTGAATGTAAAGCAAATACCAGTCCTTGAACTGACTTGGGTAGACCCTATAGTCCTGAGTAAAAATCATATTTACTAGTAGTTTGAACCTTAATAAATTAACTTTTTAAGCCTCAATTGCCATATCTATAAAATGAGAATAGTAAAAGTAAATAATTCTTTTAGATTTTTGATAACCTTAACAAATATATTTTAAAACACCTAGTACCATATCTAGCACAAAAAGAAGTATTTGACATATGGCAATCAGTTTGCCCTGCCCTGCCCTGCCCTGCCCTGCCCTAAACAAGAGAAGAACATGGATTATTGAGAATGCTCCATTGAATTTATGATGGCTTTGGGAAGCTGGTTCAGGTGTTAAGGATCTGGCCATCTTGTTCTTGTAGACAATATTAAGACATCCTGACTGGGCCAGATGCCCCACCATTTCAGCTAGGCTGTGTATATAAAAAGGTGTGTATGATTTAACCAGCTAGAAAAATTTTCCCCCAACAAGAAAATGAGTTGTCCACATTGACTACTGGGATTCTTGCATAACGAATGCTTTTAGGGATAATTTTTATTCTCTTAAGTATCAGAGAAATCATCAAAAAATAAAAATAAAACCTACGGAAAGCCTAAAATGTTAAAGGAGGAAATCTCATGAAACATAATTGCAGCAAATTTAAAGATCAAAGTGGGCAATTATAAAGGTAGAGAATATACTGGAGTAGGAACCCTATAAATTCAGTGTCACTCTGAGATTTTCAAAAATGCAAGTATAGCCTTAAGTTTGTTACCTACTGAAGGGATGTTAACTACCATATCCTATCAATGAGTGGAGGTTTTAAGCTACTTTTATAAGGGAACATTTAAAATAACTTTAGTTTGGATCAAAAGATAAAAATTAGATAACTATCAAGTTTAAAGAGCATCTAAGCAACAAAATTATGAATATAGGATTTCTAAGAATTTTTACATTTCCAAGTCATCTTAAAATCACTAATTTCCTCCCAAGTGATTATGAGTAAAAGCTTTGAACTTTAAAAAACTAAATAAATAAGTTAGAACAAAAACATGCTAATGCTGGGTTTAGAGACAGCAAGACAAGGAATGAAGTAATTTATTTCGATTTCCAAGATGTTAAGATATAGGTGAAAAATCAGAATTGGGAAATAGAGTGAAATCTTATTGATGAAATTGATGAAACGGTATTGGTAAAATTAGTGAAAGCACAAGATTCTTTGTTTGGTACATAGTATATTCTGTATTTCATGCTATAACTGAATTCTACTTCATAGGCTATTTGGAGAAAGCATGTCTTTAGTTGCAATTTTCCAGGAGAAAAATGAAAGCAGATCGAGTCATTAGCACCAGAATCAAGGAAACCGAGACCTTGATTTTAGAAGTATCTCTAAAGCTTAACTGCTTAACTGCAAGAGAATAGAGTAATATAATTTCTCTAAACCAGTGCATGATTCCTCATAAACATTAAAGAAGGAGAACTATGTATATACATACATACATACATACGTACATACATACATACATACATACATACACAAACATATTTTTCAACTGCAGACTTACTATAGTTCCACGGACCTAGTATAATGCTCAAAAAGGATTTCTTGTTTGAAAGAATAAGGATCACATTGGAAGAGTTGGGGCAAAATTTTGCGTGGGGGTAAATAGAGATTTTACTAGGCTATGTAGAGTTTAAAAACAATGAGACCTTGGTGGCATGCATGATTTTATTTCACTTGGTTTTGCTTTGATAGGGTAGCTAGAGATGGACATTGGAAAATTCTCAAGAATGAACAGAGCTCTAGACTGAATCTCAGACTTAAGACTGAGATGTATACAGGAAGAGTATTGGAAATTAATTATATGTCTTGCATATGAATATAAATTCTACTTGAAGATTTAAGCCAAGTGTGCACTAATAATTATTAATGGGAATGTTTCTATATTGCTCCTTGTGAATTTATGATGGCATTATGCAGCTGGTTTGTGTTAAGAATTTGGACATTTCTTTATCTAGATCCACTACTAAATTTCCTGACAAGTCCAGATGTACATCTGTCTTATATTAGTATTAATCTTCACTGGGCTGTGTTCATGAGAAACTGTGTATGACTTAAAATACATAGTTGAAGCCACTTACATCTGAATCACTGGAAAATCTAGTAGTGTATAGCACTCTCTTGTAAAGGTAGCCTTTATTAAAAGAGACACACTCATTTATCCTCCCAGGAGCTCAATATTAATTGATAGAAAGAACACTGCCATCAGAAATTTATTTCTGAAATATATGAAATGCTTAATAAAATTTAGAAAACCTGGGGATTTATGGAAGCATATGTTAATTGCTAATGTAAGTGGAGAAAAAATATTACATCATCTGGAAAAATGTCAAGCGTCAAAATTATCTTTTATTTTAAAAATTGTCGATATTTTACAGTGGCAGGTTATATAAAACCAGGTGGAAGGGAGAAGGGATGATGGGAAAGCTATCTTTCTCTGTCCTTGGTGCTGAACAGTTAGGGAGGAAGATGAATGAGTGCCAGATGTCTACACACTTTTACTGGGCCACTTGAGACTTTAACAAAGTACCCAGTATTGTTATGTTTAAGTTTTGTGATACAATTCCTGTTGTCCCAAATCTTGATAAAATTGGATACTCACAAATATCTTCTGTAAGAGATCTAAGAGGAAAAGATGAGTTTCACTTTTGTGTTTTTAGAGAGAAGAGAAAGGAAATAACCACGAGATGAAAGATGCATTAATTGTTGAGATTTTAGCCACGACAAAAAACTCTAAGCAAGAGTAAACATGAGACTGTAAGTTCCTCGAAATTCTGGAAATCTTTACAAGAGACTTTGCTTGACACTAAAATTGAGATAGATAATTTGAGAGAGTTTATATACATTACAAAAGATAAGATGATACTAGTGACAACTAGATATGCGCAGAATGAAATTTTGGCTCTCTTTTTACAAATAGCTGGAGATATTTTTCTTAATATCACTTTTCCTAAATAGCTCTATTGGATCTTAGGCACAAAGTTCTTAAAAAATGATGAAGTTTTAATGTAATACTACCAGGTGGCTTCAATTTCATTTTATAAATATATAGCCTTTCTCAATTTAATTTAGAGAGAGAAAGGCTGGATAGTTGACCTTTACTTTCTATCAATTCTGATATAGCTAAATGAGAGAAATAGTTAATAGTGTAAATTAAATCATTCAACATGAAGTAAACAGACATATGTTAAACTGCTATACCATGTCAGGCTATTTACTAATTCTAGGCATAAAGTGATAAACCCAACAAATAGGGGCCTCGCCTTCACGGAGCTTGACGTTTAGTGAGGAAAAAAATAACTAAGTACATTCTTTTTTATTGTAAGAAAAAATACAGGGTGCATTTAGCATATATGATGGAGAAATCTAAAGTAAAATGAGGTGATGTATATTTTGGCTCAGGAATGCTGACATATGTAGATGAAATTATGGTGCAGTGGATGTCATGTAGTCCTGCACAGATTTTCCTTAAAGAATGAAGAACTTATTTTCCAAGCTGCTCGAAGTGCTGTCAGGAGTCTAATCTCAAGTCTCCATCATCTTTGGAAGTTACTTCACTCAAGTTCTCACCTTATTCTAGAAGAAGCCCACCCTAGCAAATTGTCAATTTAAGACTGTGATGATGCAGCAGGTCACGCAGTATGGTGCAAATCTAAAGAACCATTTCTGCTCCAGACATTCCCTTGGTATTGGCTGAGGTCTTTGTTGGACTGTGTTACAACTCAATTTCTCCTACACAATCCTGTTTCCTTCTCTGCCTTTCCAGAGATATTAATCCTAAGAGATCTCTAGTCTGCTTTATTTAGATAAAATTTATTGTTAGAATATAGTAAACTTAAAAATATTTCAAACACAGGGACTAAAATATTTTATGATTGGAAGATAATAAGGATAGTATAATACATTAAGATAAAAGATCTTTGAGGGAAGATATTTTTGTCTCTCAGGTACTATCCTTAGTAGCTAATTAACACCTGAAGATTAAAAAAAAAACATAAGAGAATAGAAGAGTACCTTAAAGAATTCAAGGGCAACAATGCAAACAATTGCATTATGAAACTAGAACGATAAAATAAAAAAGCCACCAGTACTGTCTCTCATTCTCTTCTCATTATGTAGGTAGAAATTTTCCTCTGCTTTTCTGTTTCTCATGGTTGGATATTTTTACTTCAGACTCCATAGTATACAAGTAATTTTATACAAATTAATTAAGTAATTTTATCTCACCCTTGACTTTAAAGTTCTGGGAAACAATCTGATTCATCAACCTGTTACCTAATTAGCTGTAGCCATAAGGAAAAGGTTACATGACACATCAAGGCTCTTGTCCCTCACATATGTAAATGAAAGGGCTTTGGAGTTCCTGGAAAACATGAATAATTGTGAGGTGGGTCAGTGTGAAAAGTAGACTACTTTTAGAACAGTTTTAAATTCACAGAAAAATTTAGAAGATAGTTTCAAAAGTTTTCATTTACCCCAAATCAATTTCCTTTATTTTTAACATCTCACATTAACGTGGTACATTTGTTATAATATTATATTAAATGCATAGTTTATTTATATTTCCTTAGTTTATATCTATTGCTCTTTTTGTGTTCCAGAGTCCCACATTATATTAAGTAGTCATATCTTTTTATGCTATACTTGAATGTAATAGTTTCTCAGACTTATCTTGTTTTTGATGACTTTGACAGTTTTGAGGATTACTGGTGAGGTATTCTGTAGGATGTCCTTCTATTGGAATTTCTCTGTTTTTCTAATGATTAAACTAGGGTTATGCTTTTGGGGGGAAGAAGACCACAGGCTAAAGTGCAATTTTCATCCCATTCTATCATGGGTACATAGTATCAGCATAAGTTTTCACTTTTGAAGTTGACCCAATGACCTGACTGAGAATGTGTTTGTCAGATTTCTCCACTGTACAGTTAACCCTGCCATACTCCCTCTTCAAAATCTTATCTTTGTAAGGAAGTCACTGTATACATCTCACATTTATGGAGTGGTTTTTTGTTGTTGTTGTTTCTCCTAGAGATCAGGGCATTATCTCTATAATTGTTTTGAATTTTTCAGCACAGGATATTTGCCTCATCTCAACAGGCTACTAATTTATTCAGTCATTTATTGATAGCAGTATGGATACATGAATATTTATTTTATACAATCCAACACTACTTATTTATTTTGTTGCTCAAATTGTTCCAACTTTGCCTTCTGGAGCTATTTCAGTTGACTCCTGTTTTCCTGTGACATAGCCCCATCTATGTGGAATTTTTCATTTGTTTGCTTTAAGCAATTTCTTAATTTTTGACATGCCAGGATATCCCAGGCATATCTTGTACATTTCCTGCCCCAGTCCTACTATCAACCACTTCTCCAAGAAAATCTAGTTCCTTTTATTGAAGAATGATAATGCAGTCAAGATACGGGTACTAGGTGTGTCTTCTCCCCTGACAGTGTAAGGACACAAACACACACACATTTCTGTATGTAACCATTTGTATCTATATTAGATTAAACATGAGTTTTACAGATGTCTTGAATTCTAATCCATTACTGCACAGATTATTTTAGCCACTTCTCCTTGTTTATCTGCAAATCATCACTACAACTTGAGAAACCTGACTCCTATATCTGCCATCTTTTTTCTTAATTGTTCAGTTCCAGTATACACCTATAGCAATATCACAAATATTAACCTCGATCCTCATGGGAAATGACTTTACAAGTAGGATGCAGTGCTTACATGTAGTACATTCACCTTTATTCTTACTCATTTCTGGTTACTTAAGTCAGTACATTTCCCCCCATTCCATTCTGTGAGCTTGTTTCATACATTTGTAACACAATTAGATTTGATTATTGGTCTGTATTTCTTCCTCATATTTCCTGACCTCCTAAATGATTTGATTTTTAGAAAATATGCATATGTTAAAGTTCACTATTTGTGCTGTATAGTTATTTGTTTTTTGACTAATGCTTATTGTCTTGCAGTCACCATTAAAATATCATACAGAGTAGTTTTACTACCTCCAAATGGCCACTGTATTTCACTTGCTCAATCTGCACTTTCTCCTCCATGAACTTTTGGCAACTACTGATCTTTTTATTGTCCCCCTAGTTTTACCTTGTCTGTAATGTAATGCTTTGAAAGTGACACAAACCCAATTTCCAGCTCTGAAGTACAGAGTTGAAGAAATGCAAACAAACCTCATGAGAGAGCAATAGAAAAAGTGGCATATTTCTAAAAAGAAAAAAGGATAAAGAGCACACATTCTCAGAAAATATTAATAAAATTGGTCTCCAGAGTAGATGGTTACAAAGTCCCAACAGAAGAGTTTGAGGTGGTAGAAAATTGAGTTTGAGTGGAAATGTGTAGAATCATATGGGATGAATTACTGAGTTGTTTGATAACGGAGATAATTTGGCTTCTGGCAATGACTAAGATAAAGAGGTAAATGAGAATGGGTTTAGTCCAAGGAGTTTCTGTGTAGAAAGTGAGCCATAGACCTGCTATAGTTCAATAAATTTCCCTTAATGGCATAATGTATGGTGGGACCGTATATCGTATATCTCAAGATTGTAGGTCTTAAGAAGACAGCTCCTTGAGTTTGGGTATCATATAAAAACACTAACTGACAAGTAGTATATCTATACATTTCCTAGTCAGCATTTTGATTTCTCAAGGAAGAAATATTGCATAGAGTTTTGTAGTTTAAGTTGTAAACTCAGACATATCTTGTTTCAAGTCATAATTGTTTTTTTTTCTTTCTGTTTTTGTTACCAGCTATTTAGCCTTGAGCAATTTGCTTGAACATTCCAAATCTCAGTTTTCTCCTTTAGAAAATGAAGACATTAATAGTATATCTTTCATATGCAATTCTTGTGAAGAATTCATTAAAAGTAACACTTAGCAAAATGCCTGGCACATTTCAAGACAATAATAATACTAGGACTAGTACTGTTACTGTCTCTTTAAACTCAAAAGAGTGAATTCTGAATTCTCTTGTCCATTTCAACCTTGTCATTCTAGACTTTAAAAATACATTGATGTTTTTTTCTATTAGGAAAGAATATTATGGAGAAAGTAATTTAGTCTCTCCATTGACCCCAGGAGGCCTGTGCTTAATATGAGTCCTTGTGCAACAGGAAAATTATTCATTCTGAATCTATCTCATATCATCTTTCCCAGTTTCCCTGACTGCATCTTCCTACTTCTTTGAAAACTGTATGAAGAATTATGGCACTTTCTTCATTATCATATGTTTTAGCTAAATGTAAAGTCAGTATAATCTCTATACCAGAAATTATGTAAGAATTTCAGAAATGAACATCCTCTACCAGTGAAAATTATGAATCAGATATTTAGACAAAGAGAGATTTACCTAATGAAACCAAAATATCTGCTGTTTTAAACTGACAGGTATTTAAAACAGTTAATTGGTCGCAAGTTTCTTTGGAGAAAAATCAGTGACTACACGACAACTTTTTATAGTTTAAAGTTGCCACTACTGCCTACGATTAATGTTATTTAAATGGTTACGTCTCTCTAGCTTATGACTGACTTTATTTATTTGTATATAGAATATCATAATAAAACACTTTTAATTATAAGTTGCTTTTATTTGTTTTACAATTTGGATTCTATTTTAGGTCATTTGTTTAACACTATCATTAATACTAATAAGGTTGTTTTGGTATGTCAGTTTCTTTCTTAATGTGTCCTATGCCTCTTCTCTCGCAAGTATAAAAAAACTTTTATTCTTTGTCTTTTATTTCATTTAAGAACCTCATAACACTCTGAGCACTGTGTCTATTATATATTAATTACTGCATACTTGCTGAATATAAAACAATGCCTTATTTTAAGTTTTAAGGAGTGGATTTTCTAATACCATGATGCAGCATGTATTTAAAAAAAGCAATTTTAGATCTGAAGTTATTACTGAAGACACTGATAGAAATAAGTTTAATATTCTAAAGCTATAAAAGTTTAGTTCTAGTTTAATTTTTCATTTCAATTTCAGATAATTATCTTTTTTACCATTCTATTAGAGGTTAATAGCCACTTAAATTCCACTTCCCTTTACACTCATGAGTATACTGTTTTCTGTAAACTATTTAATGAATTAATTCAAGTAACTTAACCAGATATAAGTTTGGCAGGTAAGATAGCCTAGGATAGTATATGATCTAAGGGTGAAAATACCTAATATTTCTTCCTTGAGAAATCAAAATGCTGACTAGGATAGTATATGATCTAGGATAGTATATGATCATGTTTGGCTCCTTACCAGCTAAGTAATCTTAAGTAATTTACTAATTTATGTTAAGCCCAGATTTTGCCATTTTTTTTTTCTGTTTAATCTACCAGATAGGGTTTTGGATCATACTTCAAAGATTTCTTGTTAGAGGAAAAAATAAGTCAAATACGAGGTACAATGGCTGGTAAGAAATAGGTGCCCAATATACTGCAGTTACCCAGGAAAATTCAGCTATATTAATTATTGTGCATTGATCACTTTTAATCTTCTGGAATAGACTATATGAGGGAACGTGAGATGAGTAATTCAAATTTCCTAAGGAAGCTTATTATTTTGTAGAATATAGCACCACAAATATCATCTACCTGAAGACGAAGGTGATCTAAGAGAATAAAAACCCTGAACAGCAGTGGAGATTTGTGAATTTTTATTCCTGAGCAGTTACTCTATACCAGATTCTGTTGGAGGTTCTTGTAACATATTAGTTTTAATCTTTACATTAAGAATGAAACATAATTATTACTATTTCTATTTTATAAGTAAGGAAACTGAGATTGAGGTGGGTAAGTCACTAAGAGGCAGTCTTCATTTTAAATTCAAATGCATCTAGTTCAGATCCACTACCCTGTTTTCCTGCACTTCATATCTATTGAGAATTGTGGGTGAGGTTCATGAGAAATGTTGGTTCTACACAGGTGGACCATGTCAGTGCAAAGAAAGAGTAAAATAGTTGAGTATATAGTAACATTTTAAGTGTGAACCAGCCAAGATAGCACATACAAAGCTGTAAGATCAAGGGTAGCATCTCTCCTTGTTCACCACTGAAGTCCTAGAGAGATATATCTATGTCTATATGTCTGTCTATATATCTATATCTCTATCTCCATATCCATATTTATATCTATATCTATACTCATACTTGTATCTACCTAATCTGTTTCTACATTTATGTATACTTTATGAACAATTCAATTAAAAAAGCTAATAGGTTATAAATGGTCACATTATTTATATCTATATCTATACTCATACTTGTATCTATCTAATCTGTTTCTACATCTATGTATACTTTATGAACAATTCAATTAAAGAAGCTAATATCAGGTGATGTTAATTTTATCAGAGAAAATAATATGTTTTGTGTTTGTCAATGTTCATTTTTTTTATTCTTTCATGTTAGACATCCGTACTCCATACATTTCATTTTACTCACAGTTTTTGTATATCCAAAGAATTTTAGTGATTGTTTTGTAATGCTAAGTGATTTAGAGATGTTGAATAAGTCATTGGAATTTAAATTTAAATTAATAAAATAAATAGGTGACTAAATACTTTCAAAAGTTGCATATTTATAAAAGTTATTTTAATTTTCTTCTTTTATTAAATGTATAAATAGAACTAATCTTATTAAAATCAATAAATTAAGTTTCTATATTTTATTTCTTGCTCTGAGTGATGTAAATAAGCCATTTTATATTTTTAGTCCCCACCATGCTGATCTATATAATGGCCTGTGTTGTCCATCTCATTCAATAATTATATGGGTCAATTCGGAGAGTGGATGAACATGTTTTTGAAAATGATAAAAAACTACAAAAATTATAGATTCTTACTTTATTCTTTTTGTTTTGTTTGTTTTAAGTTTATTTTTTAACTTTTATTTGTCAATTACAGTTGACATTCAACATTATATTATTTTCAGTTGTAAACACAATGGTTAAATATTTATATAACAGGAAGTGATCCCCCCTCCAGAACAGGTCTAGTGCCCACCTGACACCGTACATAATTATTACAATATTATTGACTATCTACATTCCCTATGCTGTAAATGCCAATTTTCTTAATTAAATTTATTGTGATAACATTGGTTAATAAAATTATATAGTTTTCAAGTATGCAATTCAATAATACATCATCTGCGTATTGCATGTACGTTGACACCTAAAGTCATACTTAATTCTTTTAAGTCCAATTTATAGTTTGTAAAGCTGCATTTATAGGTATGTAGTAGATCTAGGCAAGATGAACATTATGATTTCTGATAATCAAACATAACTGCTCCAGAACACAGTAAGATGAAAGAATGGTCAAGAGAGATCTGTCTTCTGAAGCACATCGTGTTTGATTTTAGATGTTGATTATGTCACTAAGTTCAAGCAAATCATTAAACATGTGTCCTAAGGCCAACTGAACAAAGAAAATAGTCACACAGTTCAGGAAGTAAGAATAGTAATTTCTGCTGCAGAACGTGCAAATGGTCACATAAAACATACAGGAAATAGGAACATGTGTAGCTGGTATAGTTTTTACAAGATATAAAATGTTATAATTTCTTAAATTATTATCAATATTCTCTCTGGAAAGTATAAGTCTCAGAGGCAATTTATATCTTGTAATATATGTGCTTAGTGAAGTAGTCTATTATAGTGAGGAAAGTCCAAAAATTGCCCGTAATTCAATATAAGATTAATTTACTTAAAATTTTAATTCACTTAAAATTTGGGGACAGTGGCAAGAATCAACACAGATCTTTATGCTATTGGTTCGCATATTTGAAATTATGAATCAAGTTAATAGATTTTTTTTTTTTTAAAAATCTCTATCCTCCTACCTTGACAAAATTTCTTCACAATGAGACTAATTTAAAAATTATTTAAGTATACATGTTTTTTATTTGATTGAAAATAGGCAAAATCTGACTGAATAAATTGTTATTGCACATGTCTAGGTTCTCTTGATAAGCTAGTAATAGTTTGAGTAAAAATATAAAATATAATATAAAATATAAAAATATAAAACATAATAAATTATTAAGTATATTATATATTTATTCCATAGTATTTATTTTTCTTGGCTTTGTTTCAGCAAAATCCTTAACAATGTTGCTATAATTAATGTTTTTCACATAATTTATGTTCTACTGATAGTAATGCTAAATTATACCTTTCTTGATCTTTTAAATTCTTAATTATTTTTTAAATAATCTCAATGTAGGTAAACTTACCAACTAGAACTTCTTAAGCAATAGACTTATAAATAACTAATAAATTTTATTATGTTTAAATGTTATGGATTGCATATAATAAACTGTCATCGTGGAAATATTATGAAATATTTAAACTTATCATAGATATTGCTATCAGTAATATATTGCAATTTTCACCACTTCTTAAACCATTGTTTAGAGATATTATTTAAAAGTTGTTTGTCTCTCAACATTTTAATGCTGATATGTTGTCATGAAAAATAAAAACAGGAGAAAGTTATTTCATATGCTTAAGTTTTTCTTTGATTCAGATCATACCATGATATATAATGTCAGTGGTGTCTCCGGCAATTAATTTCAGGATTATTTTGTGAATCTTCAAAGTTATGCAAATATTTTTGTTTCAAAGCTCTGATTTTCGTATATTTAATTGGAATATTTTGTTGTTGTTGCATTGTTCACATGTAGTTTCTTTTGATTTGGAAAACCATTTTTCCCCTAAATATTTGCAAATCCCTTTAAAAATGATATATTCAAATTTATATCTATTTGGGTTTTTTTTTTTGGTTAAGCATTTCATAGCCTTTTTAATACCCAAAAAACAATTCTGTGGGTAGGTGAAATTCAAAATTAACTCTATGTTTTTGTTGTTGTTCACAATGGTTTACTATTTATTTGGGGAATCTTCAATTATTTTGTTGCATTCTCGGGTACATCTTATATTTTCTCTAAATTTAATCTAATTTCTTTAAAGAAAACATTTAGTTAGCATTTCTATCATGTCGACTTTGAAATGTGTTCTATAAATATGTTCCATTTTTAGAGAGTTTCAGAAACTCTCATACATAAACTTTGAATTGTTCCAGAGGATGTCATCATTATTGGCACAGTTGAGGTTCTGTCTCCAGTAAAAATTTCAAACTGTATGTCATTCATAACCAAAGAGTGCTTTTGGATTTTGACAAAAATTCTGTCTTATACACTCTTTTCATTACCAGTTATGTTATCACCAATATTATATGTTTGCGCCCAATGACCTTTTAAATTATTTAAAGGAGATCAAAATGTTTTTCTATTTAGTTTTAAAAATTAAATAATATTAAATATTTTTAATAGAGAATATTGTAATTCTAGTGTTTGATGTCTATGTAGTTACCAATGTGAAGAACTGGTGTCACGCTTCTTAGATATTCTGTCTAGATATAGTTACACACACACAAGGTTAAAAGTAACATGTAATTTAATATTGCACTATGTTCTTCAGGCACCGTGCAAATATGATGCTAATTCTTGTGTGACTTTATAAGTTCGAACCCAAATAGAAGCAACGATGTGGGAGCTCAGTCATATTGAAAAATATTACTTCACTTGAAATAACCTATTCAATTCTTTTATCTATGCTGACAGGTTAATCAATTGGGTTTTGACCTAAAAAGCTCCTGCTAGTCAAATCCTTACCACATTCGAAAGCATTTCTTTTGGGCATGAATAGTCTGATTTGTGAGACCCTCAAAAGTACAAGGCCTTTCCTGTTCAATATCTGTTTCAGTATCAACCATGTTTAAAACCCTAAATGAGATGGACCAATGAAAAATGTCATTTGTATGTATGAAGGAGAATCATTCTGAAGAGCGACACTGAATTAAGACTCAGGCTGCATACAACCTCTTTTGCGGTCACACACACTTGGTTACAATATTCCAGCCAGACTAGTGCTCTATCTGATTTTTAATTCCAAGCTTTTTATTATCTTGCCAAGATGATAACATTAATGTAATAATGTCACAGAATAATGTCACACAATGACTCCATTTGGTCCTCACAGCAGTTCTGTAAGTCCACTAGAGTAACAATTAACATTCACCTTAAACGAAAGGGAAAATGAGACTTAGAAAATTAAGAAATTTGTCCAAGGTGACATGGCTTGAAAATAGCAAAACTGGAATTAAAATTGAGGACAATTAAAATTGAGGCATAACAAATATATTTACTGTATTATCTTGTATTCATGGTATAAAGAGTACTTGCAGCAACAGGAAAACTGTATGTAAGGAGAAAAGGCAGGATATGAGGTTTTATGAGATAGGCTGGAAAAAGTAAAAATAAATTAATAAACATATTTTTAAAGTAAAAATAATTGTCACAGCTCTCAACTGGAATACTTTAGACTGCAAGACTAAATAGCCCTAGCAACTCTTTGTGTAAGTTAATATTTTTCTAAATTAACAAAATGTTTGATACTGCGTGGTTTACTCATCATTCTCATAAATATGATTTTCAAAAACTCACTAATTTAGGTGTAGCAAGGTCAAATAAGTATGCTGATGGAAGACTATGAGTCCATATCCCCTCAGGAGGCATGTAGTTAGTGTCTATCAAGTGTCATAGAACTATTCTGATCTGGTAAATGCACATGAGCCTTGGTTTTTAAATTGTAGCTTTCATGATTTTTACATAGAATTTTGGATAAAGTATTTAATCTCTTTAAGCCTCAGTTTACTCTTCTATAAAATGGGGATTACTAGGCCTACACTATATAAGGTCAGCGGTCAGGATAAAATGAGGTAAATTTTTTATCTTGGCCAGTTCTTACCTGTGATGCATGATATTTAGATGTCTACCTTGCTTACCTTTAGTTTGTGTCTCTATATTATATCTTCCTCTAGTGTCCTTTAGGATGCAACTGAAGAAGGATCAACAACGTTCACAGTATAAATCAACAAATAGATGACAGTAATGATTTTTTAAATTTTATTTTCAAACTTCCAAAAAAAAGCACTTATATATTTAAAGCAAGAAAAAATAGTTCTGCAAACAAAAGCCTAAAAATTGGGAGAAAGTCTGACTTTCATACTTTCTGCTAAGAAACAAGTGATATTCGTATAGATTATCTTCCATAAGATTTAAGTTCATCAGAGATATAGAGTGATAGGTATCTTCAGCTTGGAGCATGTAAGTATAAGATGGAGAACATGGAATACATATATACATATATATATGATATATATGTGTACATGTATATATGTGCATATATATCATATTAGTAGAGAACTACTCAAATATTTATGCACCCAGAGTATAAAGTCTTCAAAAAATATGACTCTCATAAGCATTCTTCCCTACTCTCACTTGTTTCATTTTTTATTTCTTACTATAATGATGTCTATCTTAATATTGTAATTTTTTTTAAATGTTGAAAGACTGTTTTTTTTGCTGATCATGTAACAAGCTAATGGATTTTGCAAGAAAGATAGGTATAAAATGTCAACAAGAGATAAATATTGTACTTATCTAAAGAGACTATCTCACCAGAGTTCTGATATACATCTGTTAATATCTCATTCTAAATATAAAGGACTGTTTCTTTTAGAAAATCAGCTGATGACATCACCTAGCAGTTTTGTGTTGCTATGCATAGATGCTAATATTTTCTATTACAACAGTAAAATGTACATCTATATTATAAATAAGGTATATCAAGCTCTGGGCAGGGTTAATCTAACTGGCACAATTTCCATTCATTAGAATATGAAATCCTTCTCTTCGAAGCAAATATAAATTAACTCAGTCATTCAGTAGACATATATTGGGTGCCTGTTCTATGCCCAGCATGGCAAATTAAAGGCAAACAATTTCTGTTAGTCTTTCAACTTGCCGTACCTGTTATACAGGTATTGTAATAAAGTACCTACATGATTAATCCGAGTACATGTTGCATGCATGATCCACCAATTTCTAAAAAAAAATGGAGCACAGCCGACCAGGATATTATGAAATAGATTTTCGTTTCTAAATATATCACCATTTTGTAAAGAGCAGGGTGGTGGAAAAAAACACTCTCCTTATTTGGTCCTCTTTTTCTGGAATTCTTGAGGCTTCCTCATATTTCCAGTAGTCTGAGACCTTGAAGAGGGCAGTAGTATGCCCTCAACTTCTTTTTCCTTTTCTCGTTCTACTGGCACAGTAATTATGGTGCTGGGGAAGACAGTATTTCCCTTCCCTCTCCAGAACTTACACTCCAGAGAATAGCTTAAGAATTGGATTTTTTTTTTTTTGCCATGAGATGATTTGGATTGAATTTGTGACTCATTGAAAGCAACTGTTAGTTGATCTCTATTACAATAGATCCCATTGTTTCTCTCCTCCTGCATCATCCCTGCTTGCTTCCAATCTACCTCAAGGCTATTATATTTTTGTTAATCTATGGAAGATGTTGGGGCTACTTTTAAAACTTCAATTTTGAGAGGCATGAAATCTATATAAGCATAAAATACTATGAAGAAATATTTATTGAAGACTACTCCACAAGGTCAGAAAAATTTTCACAAACACACACACACAAAGTGACTCTGAGCTTTCAGTCAACATGTATGTCAATAACAAGGTATTATATCTCAATAGGCATTGATTTTAAAACAGTGAGTTTTGACAGTGCTGTGTAGTTTTGGCCAAGATAGGCATAAAGAACTCTGAAGCTATCCTGTAAACTAACAAGTGAGCTTGCCATAGTTTTATGGATATGGGTAGAAGACAGCTCCTGAGTCAGAGATTAATAGCAACTTATTGCTCACAGCAATATCAATAGCAGAGGATAATCATTTTTGCACTATTTCCTGAAGCTATTTTCAACAGAACTGCATTAGAGCAAAGAACCCTGAGTTTAGGGCACCTGAATCTTTTATAATAGGTAGTGAGAATGTTGGTTCTTTGTTCTGAAAAAAAAAAATCTTTATTATATCAGATAGTGAGCATGTATCCCCTTTTCTCTGGAGAGAAATACTAACTATATTTTTGTTACACAAACATATTTGGAAAGATAATCTGGAGCAAAGGGTAATAAGTACTTCACTTGCAAGATGTACAGAAATGCAAACAACCAAACGATATCATCAAATCTTAGAATATTAAACAACTTTAAAAGTGTTTTAACTATACCTAAAACAAGATTTTGACATTTATTAATCTTATCAGATTATCCTCTTGAACATTTTAGAAAAAAGATAACGTTATTTCATGAGGTAAGTTATTGCATTTTTTGCACAGTAAATATCCAAATCCACTTTGCAAAGATTCAGTCTTCTATCTATAACAATATTGTATTTTTCAAGCAGATATAGTATAATTTTGGATCATGTTAAACCTGTAGTCAACTATATTCTTAAGTGATTTTTTTTCCTTAACGTTCATTGAAGTTAAACAGCAGCTTCATTCTTTTTATATGAAATTTTTGTTTTGAAGCTATATACAGGATTAGATATTAATTCACAGTTCTTTGATTTTAAAATGTCAATTTGCTGATCACTAACTTTAGTCCTATGAAGAAAAAAATGTCTTTCATCATGGATTCATCAAGAGAATTGCTAGTTACTGCAATGAGAAAACTTCACCAAGAGTTAATAGGAAGCCTCACGTAGACCTTTCCATTTCATTTGATTATCAAAGAGAATTCTTGGCTACAAAAAAAAAAGAAAAGTAAAGAAAGAGTTCCTTTTTTTTTTGATACTGGGTATTACCTTACTTAATAATAATGAACACTTGACTTGAAAAAAATCTGCTTTCTTTTAAAATCTCTAGGCAAATAATTGTATTTAGAATGTATTATGAATATCAGCCATGTTCCATTTATACTTATGAACACTTTTTTCGTACAGAAAAAATATTATGTTCTTAACTAAAATGCCCATTGGACAAGGCAATCTTTGCTTAAATTAATAAATAGTCAAAAAGAATATTTGTAACATTTCTACCAGATATGCAGTGAAATTGTTTCATTTCACAAACTTTGGTTAGATGCCTTTCAGAATATTTCACGGCAAATAGTTCATTTCTTTTTTTTTTTTTAAATCTGACTGATCACTTATAAATCATTATCAATTACTTGGAATTAGTTTTCCTCCTCTCTTTTGGTTAGCAATTTGAAAGAATAGTGAAAAGAAAGATAATTACTGGCTTTAATTTTGAAAATAGGTTTAGAATTTAAACATTTTTATTTTAATACTTATCTAGCATGATCATGATCATGATGGTGATAATTATTTGCTTTGAATCCACATTTAAAACACGAAATAAAATTGAATTCACATTATCTTCAGAAAGTCATGATACTAAGATATGTGGAAAGAAATACAATTCTTTAGTGCCTGTGATGGCTAATTGTATGTGTCATCTTGTCTGGACCACATGATGGATGTCCAGATGGTCTGTCAAACATTTTCTGAGTGTTTCTGTGAGGGTATTTTTGAATGAGATTAACATTTGAATGAGTAGACTGAGTAAAGCATATTGCCCTCTCTAATGTGTGTGGGGCTCATCTAATCAGTTGAAGGCTTAAACAGAACAAAAAGGCTGACCCTTTGGTGAGAAAAGAAGAATTCCTCCTGCTTTATTGCCTTCAGCTGGGACATCATTTTTCCTGTCTTTATACTCTGTCTGAAACATCAGCTTTTCCTGGCTCTAGAGCCTGCCGGCCTTCAGACTGAAACTATACTCTTGGCTTTCCTGGGCCTCAGGCTTGCTGACTCACTCTGCAGATCTTCGGACTTGTCATTCACCCCTACTAAATAGGCCAATTCTTTATAATAAACCTCTTCTCTGGAAAAACCCTGACTAATACTGTGTCTTTTGTGAATTCTCAGTTAAAATGTTATTTATAAATATATTCTAGAATTTTATTTAAGGATCTATCTGGTCTTAATTCTTTTTTCCTTCTCATGAGTCCTTAAGTTATATGTAAGTAGATTATAATAGAATAGTACAATGCTACTGTCATATAATTAATATAGGATATAAATTAAAGCATTATAGTATCAATAGATTATAATAATTTCTATAAATCTCTAAAGCGCATTTAACTATTCCCCTCAAATTAGTTTTTTTTTTCTTGCTGTGCACACAAACAGATAATATTTCCTGCCTTTCCTTGCAGTTACATGTAGCCATGTGACAAGATCCGATCAAGGAATTGTGAATGGAAATAACATGTGCTACTTTCAAGCCTAGCTCATGCAAACTTGAGCTTCTCATTTTTTTCTTCCATTTTAGCTGACTAAGACAGAGCCAAACACTTAGGAAAATATGCGATGAAATGTCAGGCCCTCAATCAGATGAAGTTCCTAAATGGATACATGGAGCAGAACCATCCACACTACCCTCTAACCTCCACTCCTGCTGATCAGGAATATCTAACTGGGAATGTTATACGAGTGCAGAATAAACTTCAGATGTGTTTGAACAATAGCATATTTGGGATTTGTTGTTTTTGTTTTGTTGCCACAGCATAGCCTACCAGAGATAGTATCTTGATTAAGAGTAGATTAAAATTGGCTTGTATGACAGAAGAACTGGTGGAATTTATCATGCAATGTTATTTTGCAAGGTTTAACATATTTAGATTTCAATATAGACTATAAAATAAGAAGAAAAATAGTTATTTTTTATTTTACATCATAAATATTTTCTGTTTAATATGCATAAGATTTTGTGCTAAATACCATATCGGGCATCTAATACAAAAAAACAATTACTATCCTCAAGATACTGCTCTCAAGAATAAAAGCACAGTTCATATGTGTTTCATTTGTATATTTCAAGAACTGTTGCCTATGGGAGCTAAATTATTATTATTACTTTTGAACCACTGAGGAAAGTCTTGTAGGCAGGAATCAATAGAAAACCAATAATAACTGATGTGGTTGTTCAGAGAGAGTGGGCAGTGAAAAAGTTGCAAAGATGAGATAAGACTTGGATGATTATGTTAGATAGATAGGTGATGATAGATAGATGATAGATTAGATAGATAGATAGACAGACAGACAGACATAGCAAATGTCCATACAATTAGCCAGGTATGGAAAAATACGAGCTTGGATACTAAGAGAGAAACAGAAATAAGAGTGAACATAATAAGGCAGTGTAAACATCTTCCCAATCAGACTTGTGGGTTCACATAGATGAGTCACCAGAGACTGGGATCGAACGGACACTTAGTGCTAGTCAGATGCTAGTGGATTGCTTATGCAGTTTGCTAAGGATTTTAGCATTTATTCTGTAGGTAATAAAGAAGCTATTAAGATAAGCCAAGCATATAAAAAACTTGAGACAATTATTCCAAATGCCTATTTTGAATTAAAAGTTTAGGGAAATAAACAAGATTTTCTTTCTTGAGTCTTCTGAATTTTCAGTGGCTATTTTTTGTTGCTGTTAAATCACTATCAAAGAGTATTCTATAGACAAGCCTTGAAAGTCAGTAGAATAGAAATCTCAGAATCAAGTGTTTAAGTGCTTTCATAAAGTAGAAGAGGGCCCTAATCATTTCCAAACTCCTACTGACTGTTTCTTTTTATGTTTTCAGAACAAGTGCAAAACAATTTTACTCTAAAAAAATAGGTGTTAAGAAGAACATAATGTTTCTTTTAATCTGTCAGATGCATCCTTTTGTTTAGATGATTGCTCCCAGACCGTCCAGCAGAAATCTCTTCTCAACAGTAGGAAATTGACAAGAGCTTGGTTGAGGCTTTCCACCTCCCTACATTTCACCTGAGTGAATTCATCCATCAGACCGTGTAATTTCCTTCAAAAACTACCAGCTTCACTATCCTATAATAATTAGTACCACAACCTCTATAATATTAACTACAAATCAATGATGATGATGATGATGATGATGATGATGATGATGATGATAGCTGGTTAGTTTTTTTCCCCCGAATATTTTCAAGCAAATATTATTATGCAAAAATGCATTTTGACTTGAATTCTGGGAGCGAAAAATAGCATGAAAAGTAGAGAGAAATACTGCTGGGATGCCAACTGAATCCATTTTGAATTTTTGTACAATGGATGTTATTACTGTAGTAGAGGATTTAGACCTCTGAAAAGTTGAGGCAAGAGAATAATGTCTGAGGTTTCTGCTTATAGTAAAAAATGCTACTCTCTCTCTCTTTCTCTCTCCCCCCTCCCCAAATCTCTCATGAAAAGAATTAAAGTACTACAAAAATATTCTTACTTTCAAACTGAGTTATGAGAACAGACTCAAAAATGACTTTGTCATTGTATGAAGCACAAGTGAACTTACAAGTGTGATGTTTCAGGCAGGTTTCAAAGTTCAACCTCGAGCCCACTTATGGAGTGAGCAGGACTTTAAAAAGTACTCACAATTTTTGTGGACAAGAATTTTGTGCCACTGTCAAAAGAAAGAAAATATCAAGTAGGCTCTGCTTCAAAAACATGTGTAACAGTCTCTATTGATGTGAAACCTCTTGGGGGGCTTTCGACTGTGTTATACTTGCCATTCTTAAGAGAAAGTTTGCACAACAGCCACGTAAATATGGCCCATTAAGAACGGCATAGGCAAAGTACTTAATGTCACTTAACAAAATTCAAGGCTGTTAGGCTTGTATAAGATTGAGAAGTTCAGACTACGTGCAGATTCAGACAGGTTGTAGCAAATAGTAGCCGAGATTCAATAGATGGCGCTCTTTCCCCTCCTTTGAGCTCATTCCTTAGAATGGCTCACATTTCCAGGTTTCCAGACCACATGCTGGATCCTCTTCCCCTACCTCTTCAGCTGTTATCTCTAATCACTCACTTATATTTAACTCGGTGATTCAGCCACAGAAAACTAACAACTTATGAAATGCCTTAATATGACATTCTTTCTTAGGTCTTTTTTCATTTAAAAAATGTATTCTCTCGGGCTGGGAAATGCCCTCCTTTATCTGTCTAACCATTTTCTCATCACTTTGAGCACCATCTCTAGTGCTGAGCCTTCTCTACTCCCCCACATCACCAGTGCTTTTCCTCACTTCTCCCATAATGTCATGCAAATACCAGAGCTCTCATCTGTGACTGTTATACATACTATTAATTGTGTCTTTCTCTTTTATGGGGTAATGGACTCCATAAGGAGGGACCATTGTATTCCTAGGATCTGCTACATCATATTCACTTTATAAATCTTTGCTGAATGAATGAATGAATCTAAGCATCAGTATCTTTTCCAACCTCGTTTTATATATTAATCACACCCTATGAGAAATCAGATCTTGATGCTTTATCTACATGTCCAGTCCCCAGCTCTGTTATGCTTCTTCATTTGTTACTTTTAACATCCATTTCAACTCTCCCCTTAATTTTGTTTTGTGGGGTTTTTTCCATTTGCTTGTTTGTTCTTTTGCTGCCACTCTAATTCATAATTCTTGGTGAGTCTGATTATGTACTTTGTTTTTTAACCATTCTTTTAGATTAATTTTTACTCTTAAGGTTGAAACAGAAATGATAATGAATATTTAGATATGATATTAAGTTTTATAGGCTATGAGGCTTAATTTTTAGAATTAAACACCTGAGTTTGAATTCTGGCTCCATTCAGTCCTTAGTTATATAACTTGAACATGCTTTATTCAATTCAAATCAAGGCAATTCATTTCAACAAACATTTATTGAATCAATATTACGAGCAAAACTCTCCTCAACAAGTGGGGTAAGCCTTGACTAAGACAGACTCGGGCTTTGCCTTATTTCCAATATCTGTCTTTCAGGAAACATTCTTTAACCTCACACATTAGGGAAGTTAAAAGAATGAGGACCACAAAACTTATCCTACTGGAAAAAATAAATAAGATGATGTACATGAAATCTGCAAGTGTAGTGCATGGTAAACTCAACGTGTTTAATGAATGACAACTTCTTTCTCTGATTTCAACTTAATAGAAGGTAGCAGAATAATCCTGTCAGAGTTGTATCAGACTACTCTTGATTCCTTGGTAGTGCTTTAAAATACATATATACATAAATCAACTGCAATTTAAGTGAAAGTACTTGGGGCAAGTGCTCTAGAGAATGATTTCAAAATCTAATGTTATTATTTAATTTCTGGTAACTTTAGATAGCTTAGCTGTCTTCTCTGTTATTCAAGTCTTTTACACTAACATTTGCCTATAAGTCAGATAATCGGTTACGAGCAATGGTGTTTAAGTGAGACACTTGAGCAGATTGCATGATTCTGACATGGACTCCTGAATGACTTTGGTCAAATACTTTCTATCTTTGTAAAATAGGAATAAAAATACCTAATAGTGTAAAAAATATGCATAGTATATGCATAGTGTTTTCACATAGTGCTTAAAAATATGATGTGCTCTTATTATTGCTACTCTTATTCAGTACTGTCTTCATAGGAATAAACATGAATTCAATTTGAAAAAAACTAAAGTAAAAAACTATAAGAGATCAACCTCAAGCCTGAGAGCATGAGGAGCCCCTCATGCAAAGCTGTTGAAAATTTATATACAGGAAGTAAAGAAGCATTTATTCAAGAAAATCTACTAAACCTATATAAGGACTGTGAGATTCTGTGATATTTGAACCAAGACTCACAGTTTCCCTTCTCTCTCCCAGCTTAATGAGACAAAAACTCTAATATAGACTGGTACAGTCAAGAACAACTAATTCCCTCTCCCAGTGGGAGGATGGTCCTACTAAGAAGGGCAGGACATCAACCTTTCTCTAGCTACATTTCTCTGAGGCTAAGTTCCAGGCAAATGCAACCAAAAGGGAGGTGATTCCTTCTTCTGCAGGCCCCTATTCATAGGCTGGAGGCTGTTCTTCTGGTGCAGCACTAATGAGAATACTAGGGCTTCAACTACTCTTGACTAATGGGGAAGGGACAAGCTAAGAAAATCTGGCCTCACCTCTTCATTGAGCTTTCAGTTTCTAAGGCAGAATGTCACTCAGAGAGAAGCACACCATTGTCTGTCCAGCCCACAGCACCATCATAAATGTGGCTCAGAGATTTTGCTTAGGAGAAGGCTGTAAAACAGAGAGCTCCAAATTCCTGCCCAAAGGAACCGAATTCATTTGCAGCCAAATGTAGAGACTAATCTAAGGTCTTTCTATAAAAAGTAAATGTAGTAAAAGGCAACTGAGAGAAGATTGATGAATTCACTGCAGATATGGTTTAAATTGTAGGTTGGCTAGTTTGCCGGATGGAAATGTGAGAAGAGACATCTAGGAAGAAGCTTCCTGGGATCAGAACAAATATCAAACAATGACTGTAAGAAAGAGTTCAAGTTTGATTGGATTAGTCTGTGAAGCAATTAGTGCCCCCAGAGTATTGTAGAAAACAATAGAGTAACAATTAGTAGACAACTGGGTTTTTCCAAACCTCTGTATTCCCTGGGCAACTGTGAGCCTACAAAAGGACCTGGCTGATAAAAGCAACCTCAGTGGCTTTGCACTGTGTTGGCAGAGCTGGGCGGAGGGCTGACTGCACTGGAATAATCCATCAAGTGTCTAAACATTGAATACACAAATACCATTAACAAGCACTTGGAGGTGGGAGGGGAATGAGAGTCTCTAAAATATATTTTCTAAAAAGATCCAGATCCCAATCATCAAACGGTTCAAAGAAGAAATAAAAAGGGAAATTAGAAAATAATTTGAAATAAATAGAAATGAAAACGTGACATACCAAACTTATGGGATTTAGCTACATCGGTGCTTAGAAATTTTTAGCTAAATGCCTATATTAATAAAGAGGAAAGCTCTCCACCTTAACAAAAAAAAGAAGGGCAAACTAAACAAGAGTCAAAAGGGAGGAAATAATAAAAATTAGAGCAAGAAATTAATGAAACTTGAAAGTTCAATAGAACTGAGAGCACGTTAGCGAGAGTGACTAAAATAAAAAAAAATTTTAAAAAGTGAGAGACAACTCAGATTACTGGAATCAGGAATGAAAGAGGGGACTTGCTATTAACTTTATACAAATAAAATGGATTAAATACATATTATGAAAAATTGTATGCCAACAAATTAGTCAATTTATATGACACGAGTTCTTAGAAAATACAAACTACCGAAACTTATGCAAGAACTAAACAATCCGAATACAATTATAACAAGTAGAGAGACCAAATTACTAATTGAAAACGAAAAAGTAAAGCCAGAAAGTAAAGGCTTAGATAGCTTCACTGGTGAAATTTACCAAACATTTAACAAAATAATTGTCAGTTTTTCTCAAATAGAACAAGAGTGAACACAGTCCAATTCATTTTATGAGGTCAATGTTACTCTGATAAAAATCCAAATAAAAACATCACAAGAAAAGTACAGACTAATGCTTCTTACAAATATGGACACAAAAATCCTAAACAAAATACTCATAAATTGAATCCAGCAATATATGAAAAAATTATATCCTATAACCAAGTAGGATATCCCAAGAGTGCAAGGTTTGTCTAATATAGAAAAATCAACTAAGTGTAAGATAATTTATCAATGAAACACACACACACACACAGACACACAACACACACATATGCTTATATAAATAGAAGCAGAAAAAAACTTTTTAAAAAATCAACACCATTTATTAATAAAAAAAACACTCAACGAAATATGTATAGAAGGGAACTTCAATTTGATAAAGGGCATCTATGAATAACTGACAGCTAAGTGCCTACATAATGTGAGAGACTGGATGATGTCTCCCTAAGATCAGGAGAAAGATAAGAACATTCACTCTCGCCAGTTTTATTTCTCATTGCACTAGTCTTTATGTAGGGCAATTCAGCAAGGAAAAATAAATAAATAAAAGGAATCTAGATTAGAAATAATGTGACTCTATTTGGATATGGGACTTTAAAGAGGTGATTAAGCAAAACTGTGGTCTTAGGGTGGAGTCTAGTCCAATCTTCTGTCCTTAGAAGAAAATTTGGACACATAGACACTGGAGATTCATCTAAAATTATCATCATGACATAAACCAGAAATCTCCCCAACCCTCAGCTTAAAAACTTAGATAATCTTGTTGAAATCAAGGTGAGAAGCAGACAGTTTTTTTTTGTAAAATAATCCTCTCTCCTTCTCTACCTCTCCCTCTCCCTCGTTATCTAATATGATTCGTGAACCTGGCTTTGAATAGGATATTGTGCAAAGCGAATTCAGCTGCTGCTCAGAATTGATTTTATCTTTTTCTTTCAGGTGGAGCACAGTTCTTTTTGGAAATGGTTGCTTTTATTTTGTTCTTCCTTTATTATGATTGCTGTTTGACCTTGTTTCTTTTTTTAAAGTAAGAGTGTAGCTGGCCAAAGCCTTAGAACTAAGCATCCTCTTGCTTCTTCCTTTGCTGTGTTCACTCTGTGTTTGCTGCAGTGGCACTTCTTACAAAGGAAAGAGCAATGAGAAACAGATGCAGTGCCATCCTGTGCCTCCCATGCTTAAATGGCTGTTTTATATTCCTTTGAAAACAAATATCACTTTATACATCATTTCTCAGTAGTGCAGATGCATCCTTACTTTTTCCTCATTTTTCTAGACAGTCAATGTCTTGTTTGGACCTAAACCTTAAAAGGTGATATTTAGATAGTTGAACTCATGTATTTACTTCTTTGAATAACTTCAGAAAAATGTTTCTTACCCTTTCTGATGATCTGAAGCTCTTGAGAACATGGGCAAATTAAACAGATGCATGGTATAATAATTTCTGAACTACCTTCAAATAACAAAAATGTCTCTCATGAATTCAGCAATGATTTGATGATTTTATACTGTGTTCATTACATTTACAAACAAATTAAAACATATGTAACATATATGTAACACATAATCTCTAGCCTATTTACAGATGTGTTTAGTGCTCATGTGAATTCACAGTAGCCTCAAAACAATTCTGTAGTCTTACATCCATAGCTTGAGAATCACTGCTCTGAGCCATTTGATAATAGGGCATAGCTAAGATGAATTCAGTACTTCCTAATGAGTATATTTTCCTGTATTCTTTTGGATTTACATATCTATACAGCCTATGCTATGCAGAGCTTTTATTTGCTTGGAGTACAGAAAGTCTGTTAAATTTGAACTGTCTCATTCTGTTAATCCTGTGGTCCATTTATACTGCACTGAGATTCATAGTTGTTACTGTCGGTTCCCCATGATGCCAAATCCCATATAGGTAGGGTTTTCAGATTTAGCTAATAAAGAGAGGGTATTAGGTTAAATTCCATGATATCTATAGCTATGTGTCACGCAATATTTAGGATACACTTACCTATATCTGACAAGATTCCTTCCTAGAATTGGCAATAGGGTTGCTGAGAACTTGGGAGCATAAGTCACAGTCCTTTGAAAAAGGGGACATTCAAATACCTAATAGTTCAGTTCCCGAAACACCAGTCCAAATTTCACAGACCTCGTTTGACACCTTGTTATAAATATATAATCTCAGGCCCCACCCACCCTAGTCCTACTAAATCTAAAGTTTCATTTGAAAAGATTCCCAAGGTGATAGGTATGACATTAATGTTAAGGAAAACTTAGATTAGATGTCTTATGTCTCAGCATCTCAGTTTTTGTTTATCGTTTTCTTATTATACTATCTTAATAGTATCTCCTTACTATTCAATCATGCCTCTATTCTTCTGTTCAGATTCCAAAGTAATATGATTAGTTTATCTAATCGCTATAACTTCATTGTAAGGTCTTCTGTATCAGGCCTTGCCATGAATCATTTTTAGGTTTGTAGGAACAACCCCGAGTCAAGAGTACATTGGTGCTCCAAAGAGTGACCACTCATTTAAAACAATAAAATATCAAAAAGATGTATGTTTGCCTTAATAGACAACTGCTTGGAAGGTTTTAGCTGGACATGAGTTTCAGTACAGCTGGTACTATAATTACTTATCTAACATAGTATTACAGTGGAAATTTATTTTTTTTTCTTCCCAGAAAATCTCCCAACTCTGTAGAGTACTTTCTTGAACAGTAAAGTAGGTCAAAAGAATGATTATGTCCCAGTTTGGTCCAATCAGAGTAATTCTTCAAGATTCTAAAATTGATTATGGAAGAGAGATGTGCCTCTCAAGTCTCAAAATTGAAGTTGAATCTAAAATACATTTGCTATAGATGAAACTGGAGCTAATACACGTAAGGACACAATGATAATGAAAGGGTAGAGGGAAAGATTTTTTTTCTGATAGAAATTAAAATTTCAGTTCCAGTTCCTGAAGTCTGAAGAACTGTCGTGGCATATCCCCACCTTCTTTTCTTTGAAAAACCAAGTATACAGTAAACATAATTTATTGCTATGATTTTTTTATTGAGAGAAAATGTATAAAATGTGAAGTAGAAAGATCCTAATCTTAAAATTTGGTGAATTTTGACAAATGTAATTAAAATTTCATCACCTAATAGACTGGTGCCTATTCCAGTCATTTTCAATTCCCATAATTTCTCCTTTCTAAAATAGATTAATTTTGCTCATTCTTAAATTTCGTATGGATAGAGGCATACATTAATGTAATTTTATGTCTATATTTTACTCAACAACATGTTTGTTATTTTTTATTAAAAAATTTTTAAGCATTTTATTTTATTTTATTATTAGTTTCATGTATACAGTACATTGGTTAGACATTTATGTAGTTTGGAGTTTACATTGCAGTGGAATATACAGATTTTAAATGTGAAGTTTACATTTTTGATAAACAAATACCTATATAACCATTAACTTTAAAAAATTCAATACTTTTATTACCCCTGGAAAGCTCCATTGTGCCCACTCTTAGTCAAGTTTTATATCATCATAAGTCATAGGTAACCACTATTTAGCTATTACCATAGATTATGTTGCCTGTTCTTGAATTTCAGGTTGAATGAAATAATATAGTATGAAGTCCTTTGTGTCTGACTTTTTTTTACTTAACGTATTTAATAAATTTGTTATTTTATGTATCTGTAATTAATTATTTTTACAAGTGAGTTGCATTGTGATTATAAATACCACAAATTATTTATACATTTTCCTCTTAATGGGCACTTGTTGTTGTTCTTGCTCTCCCACTGTCCTTTGGCTTGTATGAATCAAGCCACTGTTTACTGCGAATATTTTTATATAAGTATTTTTGAGTCTATTTGTGTGTGTGTGAGGGGGGATGGGGAAGGAAAGAGGAGGAGAGAGAGAAAGAGAGAGAGAGAGAGAGGCTAGGGAGGGCGGGGAATGTATATATTTATTTTTTGTGGTTAACTACCTAGGAAAAAAATTATTGGGTTTTTGATTGGATAGATGCATTTTTAGCTTTATAAAGGTATTAGTTATCTATTGCTGTGTAATCAGTTACCAATAACTTAAACAATAAAATTTTATTCTCTAATAATTTATGTGAGCAGGGAATCTAGTCATGACTTAGCTGGATCCCTTGACATAATATTTCTTTTCTGACAAGTCTGAAATCAAGGGGTCAGCTGGGGCTTCAGTTATCTCAAGACTAGAGATAAGAAGGATCCCCGTAACAGCTCACCCACATGGCTAATGGCAGCCCTTTGTTTTTGCTGGCTGTAGATTGTGAACATCAGTTCCTTGACACAGGCATCTCTCCATAGCTTGCTTCCCTCAGAGTGAGAACTCTAAGAGAAAGAAAGGTAAAGGTGGCGAGCAGACAGAACTCAGTATCTTTGTAACCTAATCTTGGAAGTAACATCTCATCCTTTTTGCTGTATTATATTCTTTAGAAGCAGGCCACTAGATTCACTGCACAAGCAAGGTGAGGGATTACATAAGGGCATGAATTCAGGAAGTTAAAATCATTGGAAATTTTCTTAGAGGCTGCCAATCACCATAAGGCACTGCTCGATTGCTTTTCAAAATATCTGAATTATTTTATACTCTTATTTGCAAGTTGCTCCACATATTTGCTATTACACATCTTTACTAATATTTAGTATCTTCTTTTTTAATTTTAGCTATTCATTCAGTAGTTTCCATTTTCATTTTTTAGTGAGCAATGATTTTGAGCACCTTTTTCTATGCTTAGTGGCAACTTATATTTCTTGTTTTGGGAAATGTTTTAAATTATTTTGGCTCATTTAAAAAAATAGTGTTATTCATTTTTATATATTGATTTCTAAGAGTATTAGAGTATTTACATATTCTGTCTTTTTTTTTTTTTAACACCTACAGCACCTGATATTCGTAGGTTACATATTCTGGATATAAGTTCTTTGTCAGAAATATATATCATAATTCATTTCTCCCAGGCTATGCCTTGTCTTTTCATATTCCTAATGGTTTTCTTAGATGAATAAAAGTTTTATTTTGATGAAACATTTTTTAATATTTTTCTTTTATTATTAGATTAGTGATTTTTATATTCTAAAAATTATTTGCCTAACCAAGTTTTCAAGGTCTTTATTTTATTCTAGAAGCTTGGCAGTTTTAGTTTTATGCATATATCTCTGCTTCAAATACATTTTCTGTATATGAGATAATGGGTCAAAATTTATTTCATAAATAAATTTATCTAGTTAATTCAGCATCCACTGTTGAAAAAAAACTTTCTTTTTCCTTTGTACCTTTTTCAAAAGTTTTTAATCTTTATACGTGTGGTTTTATTTCCAGATTCTCTATTCTGTTACACTGATCTATATGTCTATACTTATGTCAGTACCACACTGCCTTAGTTACTGAAATTTGACATTAGGTAAGTAGCATAAATCTTCAGTTTTGACTTCTCTTTAAAAATTGTATTGACTATTTAAAATCTTTTGATATTTTTAATACAAATTTTAGAATCAACATGATAATTTCTACCAAAAAATCTTGAGATATTGATTCTATTCATCAATTTGGCAATGATTACTATCCAGAAAATATCAAAAATTTCAATCCATAAGTATAGTGTATTTCTTCATTTCCTTAGAGTGTCTTTTTTATCAGCAATGTTTCATAGTTTCCAGTGTGTAGGTCTTACACAACTAAAAAAATTTATTTCTAAAATTTTATGAATTTTGATACTGTACATCATTTTTAGAAATTTTATTTTTAAATAGTTTATCAATAGCACATAAGTACACAACAGATTTTTGTATATTGACTGTATGCTGATATTTTGCTGTATTTATTTGTTGGTTCTAATGATTCTTTGGTAATTATAATTCTTTTACCTACACAATTATGTTAACTAAAAATAAGACAATTTTACTTCTTCCTTTCCATACTTTATAGTTATTCCTTGCCTTATTGAACTGGCTAGGACACACTTACTCTATAATGTTAAATAGAAGTGATTAGAGCTGACACGCTTGCTTTGTTCCAAATCTTAACAGGAAATTGTTTACTATTTCAATGTTAAGGATAGTGTGAACTGTAGATGTTTTTGTAGATGCCCTTTATGAAATTAAGGGAATTCCCATTTTAGTTTGTCAAGGCTTTTTATCATTCATATTGAATTTTTGTCAAATGCTTTTCCTGTATCTGTTGACGTGATTAAGTAGATTGTTTTCTTTTATTCTGTTAATGTGGTTAATTTCCTTGATTGCTTTTCAAATGTTAAACAGACATCACATTTTTGAGATAAATCCTGCTTGTTTGTTATGTATTGTTTTTTATTATTATCTGTTTGCACATTGGACGATTTAACTTGCTAATATTTTATTATGAATTTTTGTGTGTTTGTTTCTGGACGATATTGGTTTATAATGTTCTTTCCTTGTAAGATTTCCTTGTAAGATTCGCTTTTAAAATTTCATTACCAGAATTATTCTGTCCTAATCAAATGAGTTGAAAGGGTTCCCTCCTTTTTATTTTCTGAAAAAGTTTGCCTAAGACTGGTATTATTTATTCCATAGATATGTGATAGAATTCACTAATGAAATCGTGTGGACCTATAATTTACAGAGTGTTTTAGATTATAAATTTAATTTCTTCAACGGATAGAGGATACTTAGCTTTTATGTGTTTTCTTATTCAATTTTTAGTAAATTTTGTTTTCAAAAATTTCACTGATTTTATGTAATCTGAATTTATTGACATAACAATTTTATATTTTTTGTTATTATCTTTGTAATATCTGTAAGATTTCTGAGGATATACTGTGTTTTTAATCATTATTTTTTAGAGTAGAGTTCTTGCCCTAAAAAACTTACCCTAAGTTCAAATACTGTCCTTATTCGCTGCTAACTGAATGCTTTAGACATAACATTGAGGCTCAGCATCCTCGTGTTATATAAGATAATAATATCTAGATATCAGGGCAATTGAAGTTATTTAGAAAGGTGTAGAAAAGCTATATTGTAATAGCCTATTTATCTTTATAAACCTCTATTGGATTTTATGCTCAGTGGTGGACAGATTCTAAATTGGCCCTCAATTTTTTATGACTTCTGGTATTTTCACCTTACTTAATCCTCTCCGTTAAAATGTAGGTAAGACTCGTGACTTGCTTCTATCCAATAGGATCTGGCAAAGGTGATGACTGTCATTTATGTGATTAGGCCATATTTAATTATGACTTTTGTCTTGCCAGCAATATCTCTTTCTCATGGGATTTGATGAAATTAGCTGCTATCTTGTGATTTTTTTTATGGAGAGACCAATGCGGCAATGATCTGTGAGTGGACACTGCCAATAGCCAACAAGAAACAAAAGCCCTCAGTCCTACAGCCTATAAGGAAATGAATTCTATTGATAGCCATGTCACCTTGGAAGTGCATCCTTTGCCACTAAAGCTTTGAGGCATCGGCTTTCAGATGGGCCCCTGAAGCAGAGCACCAAATAAGGCCATATCCAGGCTCTTTACCCACACCACCTGGGATAACAAATGTGTGTTATTTTAAGGAGCTGAGTTTCTGGAACTATTGTGACATAAAAATAGTTAAGTGATATATATTTAAGAAACCAGAGATCTTGATGTATTGCTCATTGTTATATCTATTATATTTATCCCGATTTCTAGATAAATGTTGATTCTCAATATTTATTGAATAAAAAAAAGAAATAGGTACATACGTTCTCTCTTATTTATGTCAAGGACATTTACAAATCATGTGAAGAGATGCCTGTATAAAGGAAACAAACTTAAGAGGCCCATGTTTTTCAACTTCCTGAATAAGCAGATGGATTCATTATTCTAAATGAGCAACTTAAAATGTCAAGTTCATGGGTCAAGTGATATGTCAAAGGATATGTCAGGATTTCTTTCTTCTGTTTAAAAAGAAAATTGTTAGCAAATGAATAGCAGTGGAATGAAGGAGAGGATACCACACTCTCATTTTAGCTGACATTTTGTGATAATCAGAACAAAGTCTTCACTACAGTGCTTGCAAAACTGATATATGTTAATTTCTGAGAAGCTGAAAATGGCATCAGGGAATTATGATGGCCAGGGGAGGTCAAAATTTGTCAGTTCTTACACCCTGAGCAGCAGAGAAAGAAATTTAAGTCTTGAAATTAGATATGTTACAGGCATGTGGGCAATTAGCACTCAGCTAGAAGGCAAGTAAAGAGAGAAAAAGTAACAATTAAAATCAGCCTTATGGTAACTTCTTAACAGGTTCTTTATGGCAAGAGATTTTAAATGATTTTTTTTTTTTTGGATTGCAATGACAATATTATCTATACCTATAACTAACACTCATTGAGTGCTAACCTGTGCCAGCTCTTAAAACATCTCACTAGTCTTCACAAGTGTTTGAGGTAGGTATTATATTCCTATTTTAATGAGGAAACTGAGACTCAAAGAAGTTTAATGATTTATCAAAGATTACAGAGTGTCTACATGGCACAGCTGGATTCGAAACACTCATTTCAAGCATATTCACCCTATCTCTTTATTTTGTGCCCTACAGAAAAAAATTTGTTGAATTTGGGTTTACACAGAACTTCAGTGGATATCATCCTGTACATCTTGGCTATGTCTAGTCTTCAGAAACATGTATCAAAGTTTTATGTTTCTAATTTTGGCAAATTTTAGTGTATAATCTGCTAATGCTATTCTACCATGATAGCTGTTGTTCCACATCTTCCTGTGTAGACCATTCGTGGCAAAGCACACCATTTACGTGCCATCATTCTAGTCTATTCCTCACATACTAGATATTTCCAAGAATAATTATTAAAAAAGGTAAGGGAAAATGATCACTGAGTCACAATCAAGGATGTTTCTCTAATTAGAACATTCATGTATCAATGAATGGAGTTATTATAGATTTCCTTTTATAGAAGGGTTTACTGACATTCTCATGATGTTTAAGTGCTGGTGCACCTGTTCAAAACAGTTTAAAATATTCTAACCCTATTCATAGTAATCATATTTTAACTTTATCTTCATGCAAAATTTTAGATTTTGATGATTAAAAATAAATCATCTAGAAGATTTATAGTTTTCTACTTTACATTAAGTCTATGATATATTTTGAATTATATTTCTATTAGGTGTGAATTTTAGGTCAAGGCCTATTTATTTATTTTTGTCAATGGATGTACAATTGTCCTACACCATTTATTGAAACAGCTATCCCTGTCCATTGAAATGCTTTTTCTCCCTTATCAAAACTTGATTGTGTATATTTGTGTAAATCTATGAGTTCTTCATTCTGGTCTATCTATGTGTCTATCTATCCACCAGTACCACACCATTGTGGTTATTACAGCTATATAGTGAATTTTAACATTGAGGAAAAAATGATTCCTAACACTTGGCTCTTCTTTTTCACAATTGTTTTGCTATTCTTGGATCCTTCAATTTCCATATAAATTTTAGAGTAAGATTTCTTAAGTTTTTCTATGTAGACAATCATATTACCTGCAAATAGAGGGAATTTTGTTTCTTCCTTTTTAATTTGTATTCATTTAATTTATTTTTCCCAACTTAGTGCAGTGGCTAGAACTTCCAGAATTATATTAAATAAGAGTTGTGTGAGCAGAACCCTTGCCTTTTTCCTGATCTTAGAGGAAAAACATTTGGTCTTTTACCAATAAGTATGATGTTCTCTGTAGGTATCCCATGAACACTCTTTATGAATTTGAAGAACATAGAAGAAAATCTCCAGAGTCTTTGCTTGGCAAAGAGTTCTTAGACTTGACATCAAAGCATAGTATATAAAAGTAAATATCGATAAATTTGACCTTATCAAAAATAAAAAAAAATTCATCTGTGAAACATCTTATGTTAAAAGAGTGCAAAGACAAGCTATAGACTTGGAGAAGTATGTTGCAAAATACATATTCAACAAAGATATTTAGACTATATAAAGCTCTGAAATTTTACTAGTAAAACAATCTGATTATAATATGAGCTAAAGACATACACAGACATTTCATCAAACAGGATAGACAGATGGAAGATAAACACAGGAAGAGATATTTAACATCATTATTCATTAGGAAAACACAAATTAACTACAATTAGTTACTACTATATGCATTGCAAAATGGATAAAATAAAAATTATAATAACACCGAATGCTGGCAAGGATATGGAAGTACTGGCTCACTCATACATTGCTGATAAGAATGTAAAACAATACAGCTGCTTGAGAAAACAGTTTGGAATTTAATTTTAAAACAGAAAATAATCTCGCAATAAGATGCAGAAATTGCACTCCTGAGCATTTATTCCAGAGAAACTAAGACTTATTTTCACGCAAGAATTTACACATAAATATATACAGCAACTTTACTCAAAATAGCCCCGAATTGGGAAATACTCAAATGTTCTTTAATGGGTAAATAGGTAAACAAACTTTGATATATCTATGCTATGAACTACCACTCAACATCAAATTCTTGATACATATGACTAATACTATGAAAATTATGCTGAATTTAAAAAAGCCTACTTCAAAATGATACATACTGCATGATTCCATTTTTATAACACTCATTAAATAACCATAATGATGAAGAAGACATTGATTGCTAGAGGTTAGGGATAAGGGCTTGGGGATGGGTGTAATTAAAAGTAGTAATGAGAGGGAATTCTGTGGTTATAGTACAGTTGAATATTTTAATTGTGCTGGCTGTTATACAAGGCTACTCACATGTTAAAATTTTAGAGTTATACAAATGAATAAACAAATAGAAATGAGTATATGTATTATTGATGGATTTTGAATGAACTCTATGGATTTTACAAATGTCAATTTTTTGCTCTTGATACAGTACGATGGTTGTATAAATCGGTAACATTTGAGGAAACAGGAGCAAGGGCACACAGGACTTCACTGTACATTTCTTTGCAACCTCCTATGAATCTATAATTATTTTAAAGTAAAAAGTTGAGAAAAAAATCATCCTTTCTCTTTCACACACAAAAAAAGTCTTTAAACAAATATTTAAAACACTTAATTTCAGAGGTTTTTTTTTTTTTTTCAAAGAAATACTAATCATAAGTGTGAATTAATGGATTATTTATCTCTGCTTCTTCTTAGAATATTTGTTCTCCTAAACAGTGGAGGCTGGATTATGACCTTCAATCCCTTGACCAGACTGGTAAGAATGGACATAGATTTTTGCCTTAAATCACATTAATTTAATACTCTTGGGAATTTGAAATTGTGTTACAAAAATTCTAGTTGGCCCATATAAGGCAAATCTGTGTTCATGAATGATCATAGCACACCCAGGTAGGGACAGCCTGTGGTACCATTCCAACAATTACCAATGGTCATTAATCGGCTGTCATACTTTGCTCTGAAATTGGTACATGCCCCTTAGAGGATAAGGTAACATGATTTTGGTTTCCACTACTTGCTATAGAAAGATTTTAAAGCACTTTTTTCATATGTGTGGAATTAATCATAGTTATATTTTTCTGAATTTCATAAAACTATTACTTTTAGTTATAGATTTTTAAGAGTTTTGATATAATATACATTTTAGTACCTAATATATTCTAGAGAGGAAAAAAACTCAATACTCATATGTATCCCAGTGAGGTTGTTGGTCATATCAATATTAAGAATAGCATAAATGTTATTAAAATATACATGCTTTTTAATTCAGTCTTTCTACTTGGAAGGATTGGATCCTACAGAATTTGCTAAGGAAATGCAAGAAAAGATTTAGTTTAAAGTATATTTGTATAGCACTGTTTTTATAGCATTGTTTCTAAATAGCAAACAAGCTGAATATCCGACATTATACTATTGGCTCACTACATAAATATATACGTAAGCAATGAAAAAACTCAGCAAATAATACTTATGTGGTATTTAAAAAATACACATTATATCTGTCTAAATGAAAACCTAGAATATAGCTATTAAGCACACCTGCTTTGACATCAGTCAGAACTGGACTCAAGGGCTGATTCTGTTTCTTAGTCATATTAAGCTACTTAATTATACTTTCGTCTTTCTGTATTATTTTTTTAGACTGTTCATATGCTGTGTACTATAGACTTGGTGGCATAAAAAGCACATGGTTTTTATCTTACAGTTTCTGTGTGTCCAGGGTCCATGCTGAGTCTTTTGTGCAATGTCTCAAAATGGAATGATCTCATCTGAGGCTCGAGGTCCTCTTTCAAGCAAATTGGTAGTTGGCAGAATTCAGTTTCTTATAGTTGTGTGACTGAGGCTTTCTAAAACTAGAGGCTGCCCATGGTTCCCTGCCACGTGACCTCCATAACATGGCATTTTGCTTCCCCAAGACCAGCAAGACAGTGTCTTAGTAGTATAGGTTACGACCATCCAGGATTATCTATCTATAATTAACTCAACATCAACCGATTTGTCATGCTGGCCATATCTGCAAAATCTCTTCCCCTTTGCCATACAAAGTAACATAATCATAGGAGTGAAATCCCATCATATTTCTGCCCACACTCACAGGGAATAGGTTATAAGGAGGGTGTGAGTCATTAGGAATCATCTTAAAATTCTGCCTACCAAACCCTCTAACACGTAGTGTGTTTGTAATACTGAGCTTATAATTTAACAACTTAATTGAAATTATGTAACAAATAAGTAAAGAATTTGAACCCCAAACATAGTGTCAAAAATATGATGTTTGTGTTATGGTTATTATAATTAATAGTATTAATGATATCATTATTCAGAAAAAGGACTTACAAAATATGGAAGGTGGCAAAATATGAGAAAAGCGATGTACTAAAATTTATAATGGCTATCTCTGGTTGGAAAGGGATCATGTGTGACTTTTTTTTTCTGCTTATCTCTCATTGTATTAATATTATTAGTCTTTTGTGTTTTGTGCAATAATTACTGACAGTTATAAAGCATATGTGCCAGGGCACTGTTATAAATTCTTTTCGTAAATTAACTCATTTTTGTTTTTTAGTTTCCATGCAATCCTATGAGTTAGCTACTATTAATATCCTTAGTTTACAGTAGAAGAGACAGAGGCTAAGAGAGTTTCAATGATATGTTCAAGGTTGCCGAAATACTAAATATCACAAATAGACAGACTGGCTTTTGGTACTACTCTATTTTGCCTTTCAATGAATATTCATTGTTTTAGTAATGACTTTTTAAAAGTGCAATTTACATTATTTAAATAAAAGAAAAGCTATTGAAAAACAAGGGTAACTAGAGTTTATCAATCAGAGCGAGAAACTGAGCTTGGAGTTCCCTGAATCTTCTTCTTTCTGTCCACAGTTTTTTTTTTTTTTTTTCAAATATAGTCTTTTATAGTAAAGCTTCAAACATTTGGTGAGCCACTGCAGTGGAGTAGGGACCTGCTGGAGACTGAACACATCGCAGACGGATAGAGGGGCAGGCAATTCCCGGGAGAAAATGTGCTCTTTCCCAAAAGCTGAGCGCTTGAAAGGGCTTCCTCTTTGTTCTAAGTTGGTTTCCCTCCTCTCCAAAGGCTGTCTTTTTCTTTCTGTATTTTTTTTCTCCTTTGCAAGATCATTTCGCACAGAACTCCCACATCGAAGAGTTTCAGCTAAAAAACCTGTCCTAGTAAATGGCTCCCACCCAATCAGATAAGGGCATCTTCCAACTTGTTTGACTTCCTGCTGTGTTTTCTAGGTTTTGGAGTATGTCTGACTCAGGCAGCACCTGCTGGCACATATTAGGTCTCCTGCTATGAGGCTTGATTCACTCTCATCCCTTTCTGTGCATATTTAATGTGTTAAGCAACAAAACAGCTTTGGTCTTCTCCTCCAAATTGTGGTTCACATGAATCCCCTTGAAAACAGCTGCTCAGCATTTGTTCATTCTTAGTCAGTACTGTCAGAGAGAACCTTGCTTTCCCCTACAATTATTATTTTGTTTTCAACTGCTTCCTGCATTGTTTGCTTTCCGACCTTTCCTTTGTCCTTTACAAGTACACATATTAAAATAAAAATACCAAGGCCAAATGCCTCATTCTTGTTCCCTCACAACATGCTCTGATTTAGAATTTTTTGAATTGAGCTTGAACTCAGTGTGGGTGTTGGAATGGGTGCAGGCAGAGAAGGAGAAGATGAGGGGGCAGGAAAGGAACAGTGATGGCTCTCTCCTTTTTCCTTTTTCATCTTCTTGTTTTTCTTCTTGCTGTTGTACCATGGCATATTCATAAAAGCGAACTGGGATATCTATGATTTCATCCATTTGTTCACTCATTCACCAGATATTTACTGTGCTAGGCCGTGGAGCTAAAATAATATTCAAATGATGAAGAAAAAAAAAAAACAAGAAAAGCAGAAAAGCACCATCGTTAGAATCAGGAGACCTTGGTCCTCCCTGGCATTTAAACTTAGTACTGTAAAATCTGGCAAGTTGTTGAACACTCTTCAAATATTTATTGATAATCTTTTAGGCCCTGTGCCAATTGTAGGAGTCATATTCATGAACAATACAGAAATAATGCCAGTCTTTGGGGAGATTTTGGTCCAGGGACTATGTCATCTCTTTGATCCTTACTAAGATTGGTACACTTCGACCTTATACCATATTTTTCTTCCTAACCTTATTGTAGTTCTTTCTACTTAGTGCACTCTATTCAAATGTAGATATGCTTACCTTAGCCCTTCCCCTGCGAAGAGCTCCATCCACCCCTTCTTCTCCTGATTACCTATTTTTATATATGACACCAAATCCATGAAGTAGGGTTTAGAATAAAGCAATCTAATGCCCATTAAGTTGTAGAATATAGAACTCCTAACTACTCCTGCATTACCTTTATTTTCAATCAAGAACACAAATCTCGAATTGTTAGAATTTGAGGTACTGTAAAAATTTAAGTAGAAAATGTAAAAGCAGTCAGAGGGAAACCGATTTAGTGTAGGCTACTACTATATACATCATTAATATCTTCCTTAGGTCACAGAATGTTTGATTTGTGAGAAAACATTAGAAGTCATTTGTTTCTACCTTTCATTCAATTAAGAAACTGAAGCATAGACTATAGTTAACTAATGGAAGAGAATTGCGTGGATGATAATGAGAACAAAAATGATTTTAATTAATTGAGCACTTATTATATGGGTGTATTAAAATGTTCTGTGCAGAATTATGTCACTGAATTATCATACAATTCTGTGACATGAGTAATAATGTAATCTGCACTTCACAGACGAGAAAATTAGAATCAGAATGGTTACACACATGTTTAATAAAGATAGAGTGGCTGAGTGATCCAGTGAGCTAACAAACCTAGGTGTCTTCCTTTTTTTCCTCTAAGAAAATAAGAGCATAATCTCAATTTTCACCTATATTTCTGCCTTCTTTCTTTGTCCATGTGTCTATCCATTACGATTTTATACTTGTCTTAATTTGGTCTAGAAAATGTTAGCATCAGGGTTAAGTTAGACTGGTTCAGTAGCTTAAACAAGATAAAGTTTTATTTATTTTGTAAGTAGAAGAAATCTAAGGTAGGCACACTGTAGCTTGTATGAGGTTCGTCTGCTTCACCTTCGATAGGCCCTGATCTCCTTTTATCAGCTTTACCTTCCTTGGTGCGACTTCCATCTTTCAGGACACTCCATGTTTGAAAGATGGACATCAGAGCTCTGGCCATTGCTTCCACTTCATGTGAGCAGGGGCAAGACTTTGAGTTGACTAGGACACTTTAAAGAGTTTTCCCAGGGTCGATTATAAGTTCTATTTCCCTCTCACTGCTAGCAATATCTATAAGGCTATAAAGGAAATGTAGGCTAGAACTGAGCACAGTCCACATGCCTTCTCTCTTCCAATGTAGGGGTTTTGTTACTAAGGTGTGTGTGTGTGTGTGCGCGCGCGCGCGTATGTGCGCGCACATGAGAGAGAGAGAGAGAGAGAGAGAGAGAAAGAGAGAGAGAGAGAGAAAGAGATAAAGAGAGAGAAATAAGATGTGTTGTATAAATAAACATATCCAGATAGAATAGAAGATAGACAATTCTTTTAGCTTAAATATTCAAAGACATCAAAGTGAGATGTGGACAGTGTTTTAGACATTAACAATGGTTTTCAAAAAATATTTAATATTTAGGAACCCATAGATTTGCCTCAGACATTTCTTTAGTTTAGTGGTGAGATTTTGTGGAGTAACAGGAGATGAATTAAGAGAGAAACAACCAGATAGCATCTTCCTAGATCCTAGCCTGAAGAAAGAGGTTCTGCATGTACTGATTCATATAGCTGAGATGAGCTTGATTTCTTTGGAGGGAAAAAAAGAGATACTACTACAAAAAAAATTAATGGAAACTGTATATAACTGTTTTTTTATATTTTAGTTGAAAGTGACTTGCCAAACAAATCTATAACAGGTGTTAGGCTAAAAAAAACCAAGTCTCTTGATTACCAATTTAGTATTCATTTTACTACATTTCATTAGAATTAACTAGAAGGATTCATATACATGTCCGTAAGCTTTTGAATTTGTGTTCTTTTGGTAGCTTATGCTCTATGATCCTAATTGATTTATTGATTTATTCAATAAAGCAAATGTTACACATAATGAGCAGTAACTATAAACTAAATGAAATCAGCACAGCTAAAGGAGAAACCTCGCTCTAATTTAATACATAATACATATGCCCATATATTAAAATTATTCTTATTTTAATAAACTTTGTGAGACATATGGAAGGAATAAAACAGTATTACTTACTCTGCTACATTTAAGACTATTTTTATACAAACCTTTTTAGAACAATTCCATTTTGATGATGTTTCCAATGTTTAAACAGCCAGACAAATTATTTCTTATTCATTATTACCTTCATTTTTGCAATAAGGATACTTATGCTTAAACTAATTTCTGAACGGAATGGTCACATATTTTATTGCTAGAAAGCAATGGATTCAGGATAAGATGACCAATGATGTCTATAAACTTCTCTTCACTCTGGAAACACACACAATGGTAGTGTCTTTTAGTGTCACAAATGGCCTTCCCTGCTGGTATAGTCTGATCTGCCATGCTGTTTTCAAAGTCCACAAACACATTTGTGCCCCACATAGAAAAACACTGGTGATTTCAATTCTTCCCTTCTTCTTTGGGATAATGGCTTCTTGTCTTGGAGCATTTGGCTATCTTTCCTAGGTCAGCTTTTTCAGTGGGTTAGTCCCCTTGACCATGGCTAGAATGTGCTCGTATCTTCTCAATTGGAGTTTTTTTCTTCTTTCAGCCATGTTCATGGTTTAAAACTTATCGTGGCTGAGCTCAATCTAGTTTAGATAGAAAAGCATCATGGTGAACCAATTGACACATGGTTTTCCCTGAATGAAATTCAAGACATCGTAGGGTATTTTGGTGGTGTTTCAAACACAGTAAGATAAAACAGAGAAACAAACAAATAACAACAACAACATAAAACAGCCCCTAGAAATTAAGTTTTTAACCCTGAATAAGATATATCCGATACTACCTCATAATTCTAAAAATAATTCTTTACCTCACTCAACTACTTTTTCCAAGTTGGGCCTACACTCTTGATGCTGTATTGTTTGTTTTCTGTTTTGGCATTAGGTGTGGTACCCTGACCACCTGTAGTAGAAATATCATATTCTGAATCTGGAGACTCAGGAATCTGCATATTGCATATATTCACATGATTGTTATGCACATTTAAGACTAAGAGCCTAGTCCTATTTGAAGGATCTTTTTATTTTGCAGAAGAATTTTTTCTTTGATTCTAGAAGTCTCCCTCATTCCTTGCCTCACAGCTCCCTTCCTACACTTTCAAAGGCAGCAAGAATAGGTTGACTCTTTCTCATGCTGCATATCTATAGACAAGTGTAAAGTGATTTGCAGTCATGTAGGTTGGCTTTCAATCTGGCAATAAAAGTACTTTATGAATGCAATGTAGCTGAAGTAATACTGCGTTGGAAGTTTCAAAGAAAATGTTGGTCCCTGAGCAGGTGATTTCTATTTTTGTTACCTTGAGAGGTTAGTCAACAACATATTGAAGGTTTATTGTGTGGTAGGAAAAAAAAAAAACAAATAAAATGCTATGTTCTATTAAGAATTAGTTTACCATTGGCTGGAGGGTTCAAGAAAGAAAAAAACAACAACAATACAATGACATAAAAAAGATACTTGTGTAATAACAGAAGCAGGCAAACCAAGTACACTTATATATGAGACAGGCAGATGATGCATGCAAATGCATATATGAATATTTGGGTATGTTTTGTGGAGAGAAATTATTTACTAGTTCTACCAAGGCTTATGCTTTCTATGAAAGCCAGAATTTTAATCATCAGTTAAGAGTTTTAATCATCCATATCTAAGTCATCTTTGATTCAAAACTAAATTAGCTGAACTGTCAATTCTTGGCCATTACTCTTTTATAAAAGATTCAACTATTTTAATAATATTTAAATGTTCTTAATACATTTTGGCTCTCCCAAATACAAAAATCACAAAAACAATTAGAGTATTTTACAAAAGGTTTGCCCTTTCACTATTTAAGATACTTGAGCAAAAGAAAAATGATTAAGACCATGATAATGTTTCTATTTTATTTATTATTTTTCCTTAGATATAATTATTTTTTTCCAAAGACAAAGAAGAAATATACACATATTAAACTCTATTCCTTTAAGAATTTGCTTTTGCTTTGTTAAAAAAAAAAACAGGCTATTTATCTAATGTCAAACAAATCTATTGTCTACCTTAGACATTTAGATTCCATCCATATTTATACATAATATTAGATTACAGTATGTGAGAGTAAAGAAGTATGTGTGTATGTGTTACATTTGTGAAGGTTATGTGAATATTAGTTTTCTATTACTGTCATAACAAATTACCACAAATGTGGTAGATCAAACACTACAAATTAATTATCTTACAGTTCTGTAGTTCAGAAGTCTGACATGGGTCTCACTGGGCTAAAATCAAAATGTCAACAGGGCTGTGTTCTTTTCCAGAGGCTCTGGTAAAGAATATTTCCTTGACTTTCCTGGCTTCTAGAGGTCTTTCTCATTCCTTGGCTCACACTTTCAAAGGCGGCAAGAGTAGGTTTACCCTTTCTCATGCTGCTATCTCTCCGTTTGCAGTGAAAGAGTCTCTACTTTTAAAGACATGTAATTAAATTGGGCCCACCTAAATAATACAAAATATCTCTTCATCTAAAATTCTTTAACCTTGATTATATCTGCAAAGTGGTTTTTTTTTTTTTTTTCTTTTCTACCTCAGAAGGCAATATATTCACAGTTTCTGAGAATTCATCTGTGGACATCTTTGAGGTCCATTATTCTGCCTATCACTGGGGTAAGTGTTAAGAGGAGAAAGGGAAATAGAGAATAAATGGAACGATCTTCCTTTGCTGCTTTTTTTTATATTATTATTATTACTTAAATAAGTGCAAATGTTTTTAAACCACAAGTTTTAAACCACAAGTTTCTCTTAGAAAAAAATACTGATAGACAATGTGTAATTAACACTAATGGATGGATTAGAGAAAGATTTTTGCAGGTTCAAGAACTCTTTAGGACCCTTTCTAATAGACATCAGGCATAGGACTTTCGTATTTTATTTTCCCATGAAATGATAAGCCATGAACTATCAATTATAATTAAGGAATTTTACCCAAAAGTCACTATAGGATTTTCCCTGGAGACATTGGCCCAATTTTGCATGGTAATGAAAAAGATAGACACTTATTAGAATAGTCAAAATCTGTAACACAGAAAATACCAACTTCTGGTGAAGATGGGGAGCATCAGAAACTCTCATACATTGCTAGTGGGAATACAAAAAAGTACAGCCATGTTAAAAGACAGTTTGAATTTTCTTATAAACATAATCTTACCATATGATCCAGCAATCATGCTTTTACCCGAAGAAGTTGGAAACCTATGTCCATGTAAAATCTGCACACAGAGATTTTTAGTAGCTTCATTCACAATTGCCAAAACTTGGAAGCAACCAAGATGTTGTCTTTCAGTAGATGAATGGACAGGTAAAGTGTGATCCATCTAGACAAGGGAATATTATTATTCAATGCTAAAAAGAAATGAGCTATCAAGCCATGAAAAGACATAGGAAAATCTTAACTATATATTATTAAGTGAAAGAGGCCAATCTAAAAAGACTACATACTGTACACATCCAACTATATGACTTCTAAAAGGGCAAAATTATAGAGAAAATAAAAATTTAGTAGATGCCAGGAAAGTCGGCTGGAAGAGATGACTACACAGAGCACAGGGCATTTGGGGGGCAATGAAAATATTCTGTATGTTATTTTAATGATGGATACATATCATTACACTTTGTCTAAACCCATAGGGCATACAATACTAGGAGTGAACCCTAAAGTAAATTATAGACTTTGAATATGACATGTCAATGTAGGACGCAAAAGAAGTTTCTTGTAGATGTTAACTCCCTCTGGAAACGTATTATTTGCAGAGTATCATTTTCCTTGGCTTAGAATAAGTGCAAATGAAAACATAATTAGAAACTTGTCCTTAACTCTTGCAACTATCCCTGAATCTACCCGAGGCCATAGTTGCACAACAAAAGTCTCTACACTCTCTTGCTAAAGTGGTTTTAGATAACAGAATTACTTTATTGCTTATTAACTGAATAAGGTGTAGTATGCACCATAGCACATATTTCCTCCTGTACCTGGATCAATACCTCTGATACAGTAGAAACTCAAATACAAAAAATTAACAAACAAGCCACTTGGCTAAAACATGTCAATGCCTCTTCAGGTACATTCTTTGATTTATTTGATATCATTTGGTTTGGTTAATGGAGTCTTGGCTTAGGAACACACTTCAGTCTCTTGGTATATTCCTGATGGTCACCACTATAGTGTCCCCAGTATACTCTGTTCTCTCAAGTGTCTTAAATACATGTACACATCCATCGGCAGTACATCAGGTGTTCTCACTCACTGCACTTGGAGAAACAGAAGTAAGACTAACAACAAGATAAACAGAAAAAAAAGTTTCCATGAACCTAAAATCAAAACTTGAGTTTTACAGATGTAAGAACACGTTAATCCTGTCAGTGACAGAGAATGGCACAAATACCAATTTTTTTGTCACTCTTTATGTACATACAAGAGGATAACCAAAGGGAGGAGTTGTTAAAGCAATTCAGCAAGGAGATCATTAAACTGAGGTGGCTCTAATGCCTTCATAATCTAAATAAATAAAAAATGAAATTTAAGAACAACCCATTATAAACACCCAACTAGACTTTGCTGATAAGGCAAATGCTTAAGCTATAGCCAACAAAATAATGTCCTTGCTTAGATCCTGCATCTACTCTATAAAAGCCTTCTTAGCTTCTTCCACAGAGCTCTCCTAACCACTTTCAGTTAGGCGCTGCTCAGTTGGAATCAGTGTTCAAAAACCTCTTAAAACTTTTAATGTGCCTCAATCTATCTGTTAACATAGGTCAATTCAAAGTTTTAGGTTTTTTTTTTTTCTTTTCCTAAGACATACTTAAAGGCTAAAATTTCAAACTAAAATATTTGGAAGGACATAGTGTAAGGAAATATTTATACCACTAATCTTCTCACATCCTTGGATGATTGATAATGCTTTCACCCTGGACTTTAGTATAAACTTGTATTCAAACAAGATCTTTACTTACATTCATATTCCTTTTCATTTATGAATTCAGCTTCTACTCTTTCCAAATAATGCTTCTTGGAGAGTCACAAGGAAGTTTTAGGGTCTTAAGAGTTGCTCATATCCTCAGTTTCCTTTTTGTTTAGATTGAATGATAAGTTGTAGAGAGAAACAGAATTTGAATATTTAATTTTTTTTCTATGGCTAGTTCTTAAATATTTTCTTGTGTTAGGTCTTTTGCCCTTTTCCCATTTTCTCTATTCCAGGTCTTCATTCCTGAGAATAGTTTTACATAAACCCAGGAAACCTATTAGAAGATAATTAAGATTTATGATTTTCTGGGCAACTGGTATAAAGTTTTCAAAAGAAAAAAATTAACATATCAGAATTATACATTGATAGAGAACCTAAAACTAGTCCTGAGAAAACAGATTTGGTGAGAATCTATTTCTAGTACACTGCATTAAATCACAAGAATTTGTGCAAAAGTGGGAGAGAGAAAGCCCCTTAGGAGAGGCCCTCATCTCTTAGTATTTCTAAATTTCTTCTTTTCTCTGTCCTCCTCATCCCCTTCTTTTTTTTCTCTTTCTTTTTAACGTTCTTTTGTTTTCACATATGCGAAAAAAAAAATCCTCTCAGATATTTACTTTAAAATACACAAGCATATTTGAGAATAGCAAGGTATATGCTTCTAAAAGAGTCAAATTTAAAGATGACTATGTCAGTATTGGGTCCCAAATAGTTAAAGAAAAGGTTTCCTTTCACTTACTCTATCTAGGCCAGGCTTTCAGTGTATCATAAGCTGTATGTAGGTCTTCCATTTTTATTAGTTGCTGAAATAATAAGAAACTTGGGAAAATGCTAAGAAGAAATTGTTTAATAATTTCTGCTCTTTTTGCTGATCCACATTTCTCTTTTCAATAAGAAATATTTTTTTATTACTAAAATCTCGGTATTCAAATACCATGAGAATTATTTGAATTTTTTTGTCTTTTTTTTGTTAAAAATTGACAATTAGCTTGTATTGACTGATTGAGATGTGATCTTTTCCCACAAAGTAGACTATTAAAGGATTTGAAGGCCCTCTAGCCATATTGAACAAGTGTATTTACATAATCCAGGAATCCTAGGTGGCTTTAAAAATCTTGACTAAGATATCAGTTGGTAGATAAAGTAAAATATAATAAGCAAGAGTAAGAATAAAAATTACATAGAATTTTCTTGTTCCACTAAATACTTTTTCAACTTTCCACACACTTTATCAATGGAAGTTTGTGTAACATTTTCTTTAATTCTTTTCTGAAAATACTGTCAAAACTATTTGGAAGAAAAATATTTTAATATACTTTAATATTTTAAAGAAGGACTTTTTGCTTGTATTAAGTGTGTACCAAAAATAGCATATTGCATGGAATAACCATAAAGGAAATCTTGCAGAAACAAAGAAAAGCAATTTTCAAAATGTTATTCCTTTAAAAAACTGATTTTTGAGTCTAAAATTTTTTATACTTACTTTAAAAAAAATGCATAGGTTTATTACACCGTACCAGAAGAAACAGATATATTTGTATTAAAATGATTAAAAAAAAAAAAAAAAAAAAGATAGTACATGGTCAAGGGAGAAAACTAGTACTCTCCCTTCAAATGCAGTAATTAACCTTAAATAACAGATTTAAAATTATTTCATTTCACGTTTTTATTGTCAAGAAATCACTAATATGTATAATGTATGACTTCTCTAAAAAAATAGAGTTTTTGGTAAAGCAATTCTGACTTCCTAAATTGATTGCACATCTTATAATCCTTTTCCAATGTGAAAATTAAGCTGGTAACCAACTTTCTAATTGTAGAAAGCCACATGACAACAATGGAGAAAACTGATTTGTTGAAAGTAGTTTATAATTTTTTTCTCTGTAGGATTGATTGCAATAACCATAAACCAATCCACAGTTTATGTCAGCAGCTCTGAATTTTGAGTGTGCTTTAGAATCACTTGGACATACTTGATGAAAATTCAGTGTTCTACCTTATATAATAATAAATGACCATTAAATATTCTAATTGAACATTCTACTGGTTGTAAACTAGACAACATAGTAAAGACTTTTTCAGAGAATCATGTAACGAATAACAGCGTTGTTTTTTCCTTTAAATTAAACATTTTTTTCATAGAATGAAAATTATTTTTAAAAATTTTCTAATAAAAGGTTTTGTTTTGTGGGACTTGTAATTTAGGGACACATTTAAAATAGTGTGTTTTATACATTATTGCTAATAACAGTATAATGTTACTCATTTGTAGACATTTGGTCAAAATGAAATGATAAATTTTGAAGATTGAAATAATTTTGCCTTAAAGGTAGAACGATTAGAAAAATTCATCAACAAATCTTTGATAAGGGAGACAAGAATACTCAATGAAGAAAAAATGGTCTCTGCAATAAGTGGTGCTGGGATAATTGGATGTTCACATGTAAAAAAAAAAAAAACTGTATTTATATTTTACATCACTCACAAAAATTAATTCAAAATAGATTAAAGACTTTAATGTAAAACCTGAAACCATAAAAACCCTAGAATAAAACATATAAACAAAGCTCCTTGACATGGGTCTTAGTAATCATGTTTTGGATATGACACTTAAAGCATAAGCAAAAAAGCCCAAACAAACATAAATAAGCAATACTACATCAAACTAAAAAGTTCTGCACAGCAAAAGAAACCATCAACAAAATGAAAAGACAACCTATGGAATGGGAAAAAATATTTGCAAACCATATATCTGATAAGGGGTTAATATCCAAAATATAGAAAGAACTCATATGATGCAATAGTAAAAAAAAAAATAAATAAAATAAACAGACATTTCTCCAAAGAAGATATACAAAAGGCCAAAAGATCCATTAAAATATGTTAGAATGGCCATCATCAAAAATAAAAGAGATAATTGCTGGTGTGGGTTTGGAGAAAAGGCAACCCTTGTGTATTGTTAGTGAGGTTGTAAATTGGTGAAGCCATTATGAAAAACGGTATGGAGCATCTTCAGAAAATTAACAATAAAACTACCATATGATTCAGCAATTCCACTTCTGGGAATAATTCAAAGGAAACAAAAACACTAACTTGAAAAGATATCTCCACACTCATGTTCGTAGCAGCATTATTTACAATAGCCAAGACATAGAAACAATCTAAGCGTTCATTAGTGGATGAATGGATGAAGAAGATATTTTATTTATACATATATATAGAATATGTAATCATATACATACATAATTCAGCCATTAAAAAAACAAAGAAATAGTACCATTTGCAACAACTTAGATGTAACTTGAAGGCATTATGCTAAGTGAAATAAGTCAGACAGGAAAGACAAATACTATATATTTCACATATAGGTTACCAGAAGCAGAGGGAGGGGGAGGGGAATTTGAGGAAGCTGGTCAAAAGTACTAACTTCCAATTATAAGATAAATAAGTACTAGGGATATAATGTACATTATGAAGAATAGAGCTAATGTTGATATGTGTTATAAAAGAAAGTTTTTAAATCCCATTAGTTCTTATCACAAGAAAACTTCTTTTTCCTTTTTTCTTTTCTTCTTTCCTTTTTATTGTATCTATATAAGAAGATGGATGTTATCTGAACCTACTGTGGTAAGAATTTTATAATATATGTAAATCGAACCATCATTCTGAATACCTTAAACTTAGACAGTGATGTATGTCAATTATTTCTCAATAAAACTTAAACAAAAATAACTTGACATTGTAAAAAGGCGACTTTTTAAGTCAGATATTCTAAGTTAAAATAGACATACAAAATTGGAGCTTTACAAAGAGAAAAGAGAATTTTCTAACATACAATATAGAAGGTAAAATTTGTTGAATGTCCTGCTGTAATACATTGCTAGAATTACTAGCAGAAATGAGATATGTTAATAGTCTCAGTTTCATCAAGGCATCAGTGCGGTTGGAGTTGATAATTTTTAATAGATACTCTACTTCTTTTCAAAATAATGAGGATAGGATGGAAAGGCTGCTATAAACCTTTGCATCACACTAGGAAATTATTTTTATTTCCTGCTCCCAGGAGCCTCAGGAGGACAATTAAAATTGTCAAGTTGCTCAGGGTCTACTGCTAGAGAAAGAAGGTGAGGAACATGAAACATGGCAGGTAAATGCCCTTTTGGGAGGCAACCTGGCCTTCAAATTTGGATTCGATCAGAATTTTTCTGTTGCATTTTTGTAGCATTAGTTTTCCATGTGAAATTCCATTTGAGGAAAATTGCCTGAAGTAGAATGAATTTGTGTGTGTGTATTTACTTTTTGCTGAAAGGAGTGAAAAAGGATTCTTTACTTTAGATGGTAAAACAACATTTTTTCTTTCTATATTTTCCTTGGAAAACATACATAATGATTTGTATGAACCAAAGCCAAGTATAAGAAGATTCTGAAACATGAACCCTCCAAATAACCCTATACTAATAAAATTAATATCTAAAGTGTGCTAATTACTCTAAAAAGTTTACAAAAATGTTGTCTCAAGGTACATTCTTTCAGAAAGTGTAAGGTAACTATAAAATGAAAGCCCAATCTTTCACCTGGAAACCAGGAATAGAACAGTCATATCTAAGAACAGCTTCTGGCTGATCTCTAAGCCAAGTAGCAAAAGAGATCAGATAATCAATTTCTTGTCAAGTGTCTTTGGCTTTACATCCATCTTTTTCACCCATAAAAAAAATGTAATCGGGTTTAACTGGTTTGCTCAGCTGTTTCTTTCCTGTCTTTTATGTATTACCACAATCGCTGCCTTCTCAAAAAAGTCTTCTCAGAGTTAGTTATCTTAAGTTATTTCTTGCCAGAATTTGATCTCATCACCTTGTGTATTTCCTTCAGGGTCTTGTTGTAATCTGTAACAATAGGATTGGTAAATTGATTGAGTGGCTTGTTAGTTTATTTATCTACATTGTCTACAGTTCCCATAAAATATAATCACCATGAGGGCCATTTTATTAATTGTCTTGTTCACCAGCCTCATCCACAGAATGTACCCATGGAAGCACTCAATAAACAAATGTTAAGTAACTGAGATGCATTCAGTAACCTAATATATGAAGGAGGATAGATTATATCTTGTCCAAAATAGCAATATGGCCTTTTCTTTGGTTGCTTGCAACAGCATCTTCTTTGGTCTGTGCTTCTTAAACTGGGGATGAGCTGGCAGTTCAGGAGGCCACATACAACCAAATGATAAATAATGATAGTTTTTTAAGCAGATGTTTTTCTCCCACAAAGATGAGAGAGAAAATTAAGCTAACTTATTTTAAACATAATTTAAAAATTGAATGTGGATACCACTAAGGAACAGGATGTAATCTTACATAAGTCTTTAAGATAAATTTAAAGGAATTTGTTGTTACCTGGCCAGATCACAGAAGGGTTATATATTCTTTATTCTCACTAGAATATTAGTGGGTTATACATTTTGAATATATTTTGGGCATTTGTTCTCTCTCATACATCAATTAAAACTTGTAATGCATTTTATTTCCTTGGAAAACCAGTCATTTTGAAGATATTTCTTACAATGCATAGGAATTTCAAATGGCACAGTTATCCTGTTTTCTGCTTTTAAAAATAGAAAACTCTAAAAACCAACTGATAAATGCAAACCAATATGTTATTTATGCATGCTGTCTTAAAAGGGCTAGATTTCTCATTGTTAACCTACACTTTAAATGGCCTTTGCTAGAAATGCAGGAATTGCCCTCAGAGTGTTATCAATACAAAAGCATCACTGTGTTTACCGCTGCAGGAAATCTTTTTGTTCATGTCAGTTTCTTGTGCTCCTTTAAGCAGCTGCTTGGGCAATTTGAAGTGTTTTGCTCAGAGATGACTAGGGTAAGACTTTGAATGCCTTTTTCTCAGGAGAAATCATCAAACATCACTGAAGACAAATTTTTCTGAATAGGAAATCCTTATTAAGTCATTTTCACTTATATTTCAGTCCTTTTTGTGAAGCCTGGTAATCACAGAGGAGAGGAAGAGCAAAGACAGTTAAGAGTAAAGAAAGAATATATTCATGCTACATAAAGAAGTGAGATGGGACTATGAAGAAGGGGGAGCAGATGGAAAGCAAAGAGAAAGAAAAACCAGGTGATTGAAGTAGAAGCTTTGAATAAAGACAGGCAAATGAGTGCTAAAGCCATTTCCTTTAACTTTCTTTTTAAAGAATTATTTTTGAGAAAGAGACCTTTTTTTAGCATTAATATTCTAATAAATGCATGTATTGCCGTGTGATGAAAGCACACTTTTGAAATCTTCTTAAGAGCACTTTGTCATTTTTGTCATTTTAGACTTCTACAACAAGGACAACATACATAGCTTTATTAACATTATTTTAAGAAGGAATATGAAATGTGCTACATTCTGAATTAAGGACCTTGGTCTTAATTTGAAGTCTGGCTAACCAGAAGGCATGCCTGTTCTTTTAATGTCAATTCTCCCCATAGTTGACTGAAACTTGGCAAGGACTGTGCTTTAGATAGATACCTTATCAGGACTTCAACGTTATGTGCAAGAACTGCTGGCTGACTCAATCCTCAAGTCTCTAGGAAGATCCATGAATATACTCTTCCTACCACCATCACTTACAGAAGTATTCTCCATTCATATGGAAAGATATGGATGGGCTAGATAATTTTGTTAACCAACCTTTCTGGATCGAGGACTCAAACTAAAGTCCTTCTGCCCGGAGCCATTCATGCCAAAAGAATTAGACTGAGCTTGGTGAAGCAGAGCAGAAACTATTCTTTGATGAAGGAAAGCAGAAGGGTAAGCTAATGCTCGAAAGGGCACCTTCTCTCCAACTGGGGAGCAGCCTTCTGTATTTATAGGCAGTGGCATGGAGAGATTAAACTCTTTTGGGAATGCCTAGTTACTATTCTGTTGCATTTGGCTCTTTTGCACAAAGTCCTTTTTGCACACAATGCCCCATCGCCACCTTGGATTTTGCGCTTGGCCCTCTTCATTTTACCTTTGGGAATCCTTTTTAGTTCCTGTATGTAGGCATAGCTCATGACATAGTTTAGGTAATGAGAAACATTAAGACCTTTTGGATGATAACCCAGTGGCAATTTTAATCATAGTGATTAAGACAATTAAATTGTCTGCTTAAATCTCTTAGAATAAATGAAGCACAGAATGAGTGAACTCTCCCTGAATTAGTTGCAGGTAGGCACAGGTAGCAACAACTGCTCTCTACATTGATAATAGGTGGGTGACCACTATTATTGTTGGATTCTATCTACCTCATCCAGGATATTGACTTTACTTAAGATTAAAATTCCCAGGGGAGGATTTGATTGGTTTCTCTAGATCATATGCCTACAACATCTCTAGGGCAGAACAGGAGGTTTCGATGTCAAGCTCACTCAATTGTCCACAGAGGTGCTACTGAAATTCTCTAAAAGGAAATTATGATACCCTTTTAAGCAACTAAAAAAATAGATTCTGAGCCACCAAAAATCAATGTAGTAAGAAATTAATATACCTTAGTATGGAGGAAAATTGGAAACCTAAGCATGTAGATCATGTAGAGAAACCAAAGTTCAAATTCAGATTCTGACACAGTTGCTATATTATTTGGGGCAAATAAACTTACATTACTGTGTCAAAATTTTTCTTCCCATTAAACTTATTTGAAAACCTGCAATGTTCATGTAAAGAGCAAATTAAAAATTTTACTTCTAAAAATATTTATTGAGATTTTATATGTTCAAGACTTGTTTTCATATGGCAGTGGGTAGCTCTGATTTATCACTAAGTTTTGTATTAAAAGTTTTCCTGCACTCTAAAGATTAGGGAAGCATTTCTATCTGAAGCACTGTCATGCACAACCAGGGAATAACAGTCAAAGTTACTCTTCTTTGGTGTCACACTGTGGCACAGCACTTTAGGTGAAAACTTGCCATTAATACACACTTCTGGCAATTAAACACAAATGCCAAAGCGTTTTTGCTAAGGCTATGTCACCAAACTGAGACTTAACGCCTAATCTCATTGCAGTTTCAGCCTCTCCAAGGAATGTAATTTTAACCAGTCAATCTGGAATTTCTGGTTACCACTAGTGAGGTGATCTGCCTCATCATCCACTTCTATCCCCCACAGGTAGATTACCTGAGCCTGAAACAATCCACTCTTCTCTCCCTTCTTCCTGTAAAAGCCTTTCATTTTGTACAGCACCTTGAAGCTCCTTTCTGCTTGCTGGATGGGATGCTGTCTGATTCATAAATCATTCAATAAAACCAATAAGATCTTTAAATTGTACTCAGTTGAATTTTGTTATTTAACAGGTATTTAATTCTAACTTTGAAAGGGAGGATTATTTAAAAGTAAATCCTCCAGTTATTAAAAGTATAGAACCACATAAAGCTTTTTCATCTTATTTTGTAGTACTTTGGGAAAGTAGACAAAATTATTGTTTTCCCAGTGTTCGCTATTTTACAATATGTAATAATTACCCATGACAATATTCTCATGTCTTTTATAAAAGAGCCAAAGTTACTCAACCACTAAATATATTTACATATTTAATCTGAGACACTAGTTGAATCTGAGACACTGGTTGAATTTTGAACCCTACTTCTCCAATCTGATTTTTAAAAATGAGGACTAATAAAATCCTTCATTAATTCAACAGGATTTGATGTTTTTGCTTCATTTATCCAAACCTGGATTTATTTTTATTGATTGGAAATGTGGTCATTTTATAAAGGTTATTGTATTTCATGTAAAAGTTTGAATCGTAGAATGGCTAGACTGATGAAACATGAGTTAAAAAATATGAGGGTCGATGTTAGTGAAAGAGACATCATTCACTTAGAAATGAGCATATTAGGAATATTCAATACATAAGTTGTTGTAAATTATGCAACCTAACATCTGTTTTCCTTGGCAAATTTTCCCTTCCCCAATTGTTAAGTGTGCATTGCTCAGATGCGCTAGATAAGTAATTATTATAAGATATAATTGGTGCTAAGTTTTCAGGAATACTGCTCACGTTGCACGACTCATGCTTCCAAAGTCGTGGATAAACTGAAAGAAGGACAAGTCTCCTGAGAAGCTAGGCAGCATTTATTATGCACCTGTTCTCTGCGATATTATAATTTATAAGAAAAACATATAGATGCCCAAAACATATATATTTGATCTTCCTCCTGGGTTTCTGGCTCATTGCTCCCCAACCCTTTGGAATTCTCGAAGTGTTGACAGTGATAAAGGTGTCCTTTGGTGACTTTTGGAAACCCCTAAGGATGAGGGCTGGTTGCCACTGGAGCCAACCAAGTGATTAGAGGATTCGAATTTTCAGTCCTACCCCTGACCTCCAGGGAAGGGAGAGGGACCAAAGATGGAGTTCAATCACCAATAGTCAATCATTCATGCCTATGTAATGAGGCCTCCATAAAAAAATTTTAAAAGGATGGGGTTTGGAGAACTTCTGGGTTGGTGAACATGTTGGAACTAGGGAAGGTGGCATGCCTGGAGAAGGTATGGAAACTGTGCCCTTTGCTCATACCTTCCCTATACATCTTCCATCTGGCTGTTCCTGTGTTAGACCCTTTTATAATAAATCAATAATCTATTAGGTAAATATTTCTCTGAGTTCTGTGAGCTGCTTTAGCAAATTGAACGAACTGAGGAGTGGGTCATGGGAATCTCTGTTTAAAGCCAGTCAGTCAGAAGTACAGGTAACAAACAACCTGGGCTTATGACTGGCATCTGGAAAGGGGGTGGGTGGCAGTCTTGTAGGACTGAGTCCTTCACCTATGGAATCTGATGTTATCTCCTGCTAGATAGTGTCAAGATTGAGTTCTAGTGTAGGACACCCAGGTGTCCAGAGAATTGTTAGTGGTGTGGGATCTTCTCTCACCCCAAACATTCAAGCATGCGCCAGCGCACGCACGCGCGTGCACACGTGCACACACACACACACACACACACACACACACTGAAATTGGGACCAGGGACCCAAAAGACCTCCTGATCCCTAGGCTCTGCTAAGCCAAGTGGTAACTAAAACTGACTTGATATGCTTTTAACTCCATGCATGGAGATTCCATGCAAACTGGTGTTTATCTAAAGATGACCAATACCTCTGAGTGCCCAACCCTGGCAATGAAACTAGTGGTCCTGATTCAATGTATGACTTTAACACGTAGCCCCAGCACTCTATTCAGTTTCTCCACAGCCTTAACCCTTTCCCTTACTCGTCATTAACCCACTGAAGCAGCCAGAAACAATGGCTGTGCCTTGATTAATGGTCATAAGATATGGGTTTCCCTTAAGCTAAAGATGACATCTTGACCAACGTGATTTCAGCTCCTGAGTCCTAAGGTAGAATGACCTCCTGCTCACTTTCCATGAAACCAGACAGAGGGACAGTGGAGCAGACTTCAGGGCTGTCCTCTAAACCTGAAGAAATGATTTAGTACCCTCATTTTACCTCCAACCAATCAGCTACCAATATGAGCCCCACCCCTAACCCACAGTGTTTCGTGATTTTGCCATATATAATCTGTAACCTAGACACCATTAGGGAGTTCTGGCTTTTGAACTTAACTTCCTGTTCCCCTGGGTGGTGCCTTTCATAATAAAAAAGCCCAGAAATAAACCATGTTTATATGGGCAAATAATTTTTGACAAAAAAAGCCAAAAACATAGAGTGGAGAAAGGAAAGCCTCTTCAATAAATGGTTCTGGGAAAACTGAAAGCCACCCGCAAAAGAATAAAGCCAGATGTTGTCTATCACCACATCTAAATTAACTCAAAATAAATTTAGGACTTGAATATAAGACCTGAAACAATAAAACACATAGAAGAAAACATAGGAACTAAATTCAAGGACCTTGGACTTAAAGAGGATTTTATGAATTCGACCTCAAAAGCAAGGGAAGTAAAAGCTAAAATAAATGAATGAGACTACATCAAACTAAA
>NW_006433024.1:14304478-14336936 GCF_000325575.1 Pteropus alecto | reverse complement strand
GACTGGCTAAAGAAGCTGTGATACATATATACAATGGAATATTACTCAGCCATAAAAAGAGATGAAATACTGCCATTTGTGACAACACGGATGGACTTTGGGATAATCATGCTAAGCAAAACGAGCTAGACAGAAAAAGTGAGAAAGCACATGATATCACTATTATGTGGGATACTAGTGGTTACCAGAGGGTAAGGGGGAAGGGGAAAGGTAGATGGAGTAAAAGGGATCAAATATGTAGTGATAGAAAGAAATCTAACTATGGGAGGGAAACACACAATGCAATATATATGCGCCTTACTGTTAAATTGTACACCTGAAACCTACTGGATTTTGTTAACCAATGTCATCAAAAAAATAAGTTAATTAATTTTAAAAATATTAGTTTCTATAAAAAAATAATAATCAATGAATAAAAAAGCCAATCTTTCTCCATTGCAATCCTCAGTGTTTAGTATTTGGCTATGCTAGTGCCTGGGGGACAAGTACTTCTGTTTGCTAACAGCATCAATCTAGGGCTAATATTAAAGTTCTGATCTAATGAGTGAGTAAAAGTTGAGAAGCTAGGGACTGTAACTTTGTTTATCCAAGTCACTTATTTAAATGAGGTGACATCATGTGTTGTAAAAACAGACTCATAAAGAGTCAGAAATGTATCCCAAATCTGCTGTTTCTCTTTTTATTAGACGTATCTATTATATTTTCCTTTATTATATGATGAAAAAATGTTTCTGTATACATTGTTTTTGTGTTTTTGAAAGATATAAAATTGACAAAGGGAAAAAAAAAAAGTTTTCTTTTCATGGAGAAAACAATTGTAAGAACAGCAGCAGATTCTGTGTTGCTTCCGCAGTGCCCAGCCAATATTGTTTAAACCTACCCAAGAAAGGCTCTACAGGGCATTAAAGGAAGAATCAGACATAAGTCTTATTTCATTTCCTATTCACCATGAGGCCTTGCAACTCCAGGGTAGCAAGGACTTTGGATACCTTGAATGAATGATTCATGCCACATCAGTGACCTAATAATGTCTGTTGAGAACATGGTCCTTTTGACTGCTATTTACCAAGGCAGTCTCCCACAAAGAGACCTTGATGAGACTGACTACTTTCTCATCAAAAGTCTTCCACTAAATCCCCTTTGACGTTAAAAATCCTACCTTTGGTGAGTTTTTAAAACTGCCGACCTGGCACCTCCTAGTGAATAGCTATACCCCTATTCGCAGTAAAAAATAATCCAACTGTATTTTACAAAGTGTGAAGTTGAGAATTTTTTTCTGGGCTTGGTGTATAAATCACATTTTATAAATACAGTTTACATAATCTTGCTGATCTCTACCTTGCCATTGAGGACCTTAACCTATTATAATAGCACTTAAAATGATTTATTCCTTAATGTTACAGCTATCCCAGTTTAAGCGAGAATGGTATTGAAGTACCTTATGCAAGAGTCTCAATTTTGTGGCACCAGTGTCCTTATTAGAGTTTTTCATGGGTAAATCAAAAATCTAAAAATAATCTGCTTTGATCCATTAAAGATTTTTCTCCCCATATTCGCGCTTCTCTCATGATGCCCAAACTCCAGCCCCTCCCCCAAGGCATGGATTTGGACAAAACAGTTACCACTTAAGCTATGCATTGTTTGTCCAGAAGATGATATAAAGTCAAAAGAATATTCTGAACACTCAGAAAACAGCCCAGCTCACTGATTCTCCTCTTCCCTATCAAGCCACTGCTGCTGCCACCTTACTGTGCTATCAGCAGTCTTATATTTCAGTTGTTGTTGCTGTTGCTCTTATTCTTCTTTGCATCCAGGCAACCCATCTCTATTCTTAACTTGCATCCTGGAAGGCTTATCTCAAGAAAATAGGACACAGCAGAACACCGTGCAAAGCAATTTTACTAAAAATTCTACATCAGTTCAAAGACATTCTCTGTTCTCACTAAGGTTTTAATTGACATATGTATTTATAAATTCAAATTATTGATTTTCAGCAGTCCTCAATCATACTAACTACCCACTTGGCCAGTCTCAAAATTAAGATCCAAGAGGAAGAATTTTCATTTATTTGACACATGTGACATATTACGTATTATTGACGATATTAGCAACTATGACTTTGTTTAGGCATGACTGTAACTGTATATTTTCATTGGATGAGTTTTAGAGGTGAGATAGTTTCTTGCTAACCACATAAATTTTGTAAATAGAATTTTTTTCTGGAACAACTGTTCTGTGTAAAATTAGCTTTGTTTAAAATTCACAACCAAATACCATGTGAGTCTATTTATCACATTATCTTCTTTTTCCACATCGAAAAATCATCAAACATACTAAAGCAGTCATTTTCTTTATCTTCATTTTACAATCAACTGTTTAATTTGCATTAGCAAGCTAAATAATCACAATTTTATGGAAATAGAAGAATTTACAATGAAAATATCTGCAAACCAACTATTCACAATTGAAGTATTTGTGGACAGCTACAGGGTAAAAAAGCAAAAAAAAAAAAAAAATCTACGAGTGATAAAAGTTTTCAGTCTACGAAATTATCCCTTGTTTTTCTTTTTCTATTTTGTTGTTGTTGTTGTTATCAATCGCTGTGTAAGAAAAAGAAAACAATTCTTAGAGGCTCAGAAGAATCACCTTATTTTCCTCATAACTTTCAAGGTGAGGAATTTCAGAACTCATCTAGGTAATTTGACTTACCTAGTGTTAGATGGACTGATTGGGAATAGAGATGCCTCTTCAAAAGTAGCTTCTTTACCACATGATATAATAGTTAGCTTCTTTGACCTCTCTTTCTCTCCGTGAGGCATCCCATTTTCCAGGGTATCTCTTCGTGGCTTGAGCATTTCTTCTCACGGTGTAGACATTTCAAAACAGTTGTACTTCTTACTTTATAACTGGTTTCCAAGAGAAGTGTTATAAAAAAATCAGAAAGTGGAAGCTGCCAAAGCTTTATGGCTCAGATCTGAAAACTGGCACAGCAACACTTTAAATTTATTCTATTTGTCAAAACAGAGATCAAGGGGTAAAGACTTAGACCCACTTCTCAATGGGACAAATGTCACAATCTTATGGCTATCATCAATCTCCCACAGTGACATATTTCTCTCACTAGTCTTTAATGTCCTGTAGAATTATTCTAAATGAGACCTGATGAATTGTAGTTAGATATTGGAGGCCTTCTCTTACAAATTGTTGCCTTTAAGAAAGGACTGTACCAAAAGCTTCGAAAACTCATAACTGGCTTTGACAAAGACAAAATCATGAAAATTCAAAAAAGAGCTGACTCTTGGGAAATTTGATTATCCTCATTCCTCCAAAGAGTAAATAGACAGCTTTTCAATTGCTGAACTCTCTTTTTGCCCTGCCTCCTTGCTTTTATGTATTTTTCCTTTCTACATAGTTGCCCAGAAGGAAAGCAGTCTAATTCTATTTTCAATGTATCCTCAAAGTCCATCAGACACATAAATATGTCTCAAAAGTTGCTTACTACCATGATGCCATTGATTCCCCAAAGTTCCACAGTTCGGCATATATCCAGCCCAGTTGGGTAAAGCCAGTCTCCCTTTCTGACATGTCCTTGTCATGAAAAGGAAGAAACCCTTTTCTTTTCAACATGGAAGAGAGGAAAAATTTTGACACTCATCTCCTGTGCCTGTAATTCATAACTCAGTCTTTCCTTCTTCAATTAATCTCTCTTTTAAATAGAGTCTGGCAGCAGGTAATGAAACTTTTGATTCAAGATATTATCCAGCATATCTTTGTAATACAGAGATGTGTACTGTCTACTTTTCTTAACTTTGGGGCTTCAGCAAAATTCTGAGACAATATCTTGTTACATTAGACTGGAGCTCAGAAAAGTTTGGTGTAAATGTTCAAAATATATCTAGACAGAATTTATAACCATAGTAAAGAAAAAAAATCATCTAGAAAAGTTATGTACAGAGAAGAGAAAAAAGAAATATTTATGAGCACAGACTGGGAAATTCCAACATTTACATTTCTAGTGAGAAAGAGAAGGAGATTTGAAAAGAGACCAAACGTGACTTTAGTCACAAGTAAACATTTATGAGAGTGTGGCATCATGGACATTCTAATGCCTAGTGTTCTCAGTTGACGATAAATACATATCCTCTAGTTTGTTTAAGCAGAAGAAGATTTATTTAAAAATATTATGTGGTTTATAGTATCTTTGGGAAGATAACAGAATGGAGTTTAGATGTATAGCAGCCCTATGGAGATTAACCAGAGAAAATGCCCACGCTCATCTTGATGTACTATAGCAGTTATCTCACTAAATATGGCATCTATGGCATTAAGTTGAGGAAAGCAAAAACTCCACTACACTCATCCAGAAGAAGTAGATGTATCTGCTACCATACTTGTCTGTATATCCAATATTCCTGCCTTCACACATGACCTTGAAAACCTAGAGGTCATCAGTAAAATGAAGAGCCATTTTGTTGTATTGATGGGAACAGAGGCTACTCTGTAGCTTGTCAAGAGGTGAATGGGATATGAGAATGTGGATAAAGGTTATGTATAAAACTCTTGAAAGCTTTCACACTGAAGGAGAGCAGGGAAATGGGATTATAACTGGAAGCAGGCATTTATTAAATAAAGATTTGCTTTCATTTGTTTTTCTTTAGGATGGTAGACATTAGCATATATTTATGTACTGATTAAAATACTTAGAAAAATAGAGAGATTATTAAGGTATAGATTAAATTTCAAAATCCTTAAAATGGCAAGAGGTAATGAAAACAAGATTACATATTGGGGAACTGACCTTTGATTGAAAAAAAGCTTCCTTGGGCATGAAAAAATAGATGAAGGTAAAAATATGCATAGTTAATTTTTTAGGTGAGGATAGGAAAATAGAGGTATGTCTGTTATATGTACTAATTTCATTAAAATATAAATTCTTATCTTCAGCTGATATAGTGATTGAGAGTGGTAAGCAGGGTGATTTGGGAAATCTGGAAGGAAATATGAAGTTTCTTAAGATATATAGAGCTAAGATTACTGAGCTATGTTTAGAGTCTATTTGGCACATGGAATTATAATTTTAATGTAAATCCAGTCTGCTAGGTTATATGTTTTGGAAGTGATTAAAATGACGGATCATAGACTAACCTGGATAGACTGAGAAGTGAAGATAGGAGATTTTCGATAGATATAAGAAATTGATGACATGAATAAAATGGAGGTCATTATATGTTTCAAAAATATTTAAGCAGACATACATGAGTAAATAATGAGGAAAAATAGGAAATTGTGGTGATAAAATAAAGTGCATGCTTTCAGAATTTTGACATTAGTTAGAATTTGGTGATGATAAACTCTAAAATGTGACCTTGGAATTGAGTGTCTGAAATGAAATGTGTTGAAGAGGCAGAAGTTCATTGATAATTGATGGTACAAATATACAGAATACTGGCTGGATCGTACGCAGAGGTGTCTGTGGCTCCAGGATGAATTACTAGAGTTCATAGGAAAAGAAAAATTGTAAACCAGTTTGATCACAAAAATTTTCATTTAATCAGTGGGGTCACTTATTGAAACCATGGGGTGAAGGAGACCAGGAATTCTGTAGATGAAAATTGAAAAAGCCTGATATCTCTAGTTGTGAATATCAGGCAAGCAGAAGGTTCTTTTGCAATAAAGTAGAAGGTTAGCATTCAGAAATATAAGTGGTGAACAAGGAATAAGTATCCTACCAATTTATGTAAAAAAAAAAAAAAAAATAGCACTTGAAGTGGTGGAAGAGAAGGCAGTGGTCCCCGGCTGCAGCCACATGTTTTGGTTAAAGAGATGATGGAAATATTTTGAGGTGTGATTGAAATGTGGCACATTGAAAGGACTTACAAGGGAAGGAATTGTATGGGTAAATTATTAGGTCTCATTAAAAGAATAAGAGTGAGTGTCTGGAAGACAACTGAATGAAGGAGAAACGGCCTTCCAGCAATGACTAAAGTAAGCAGATCTGGGAGGCACAGTGGTCAAAACCCTAATCGTCTTTCAGAAGGTATTTGTATCAGTCTCAGTTCTCTCAGAAGCACACACTGGTACAGAATTAGATGTGAAAGAGAATTTTTTGAAGAAATGTCTGTGAAGAATAAAAGGAGAGCGGGGAATTAATAGGTAGAGAGACTCTTCAGACCTCAGTGTGTGCCCAGCCTGTGAAATAAATGATGGAAAGAGGGATGTTTTCATTGAAATAGCCTCAGACAGTAGCACAGTGCTGAGAAAAATTTGGATACAATGATAAGGAGACCCCAAAAAAGACTGCCCATTAAAGGAGTCCTATGTTGAGCAGAAATATTGCAGTGCTAGAACCTGCAGTGCTTAGTTAATGGCTGAGAACATTGCCCCAGTACACTGAAGACACCAAGGAATCTCAGCTTCCAACTTTAATTCCTTACAAAAGCATCTCTTGAAGAGATCTTAGAAGCATACCTCCATGACTGTCACTGCTAACTATTCATTCCAAGGGCCAACAAACTGAATAATTCTTAATTTCAGGAACATTTCCTTTAAAGATGTCCCCCGAGATTGCACATTTTTCTTCCTATAATAAATCATGTTATAAATGTTTTAAAGTTTCCATTAGACTTACATTTTAGTGGAAAGGAATGGGGAAAAGTATTCAAAAATAAGTAATATAATTATGCAATGTGGTAAGTTCTATGAAATTTTAGTATGATGACTCTGAAAAATAAGATGAAGATAAATGACTTTGTTGTCGTGTAAATTGATTAATTTACAACTTTTAAATGTCCTTGCCCTCCAAATATTGAATTATTGATCAATGTTAGCACACAGAAAACTTTTAAGTGACACCAAAGACCTCATCTTTAACTGTGCCCCATTCGACTCTTATTTTTTTAATCAATGACTTGAACATACGAAAAGACATCAGCAGGTGGTGGGAAGCAGATAGGGGTCACAACTGTTTGAGTTGTGAGAAATAATAGAATCAGAATCCAGAATGATCTCAAATGGTATAGAAATTAAATAGAAAAAAGATTTATCTCACATCTCCAATATTGTAAGTACGAGATAGTGAGAATCACATTCTGTTCTGCTATGTCCAGAAAAAGTACAGGTGTCACTGCATTCAGATTCAGATGTTACATTTTGAAAAGCTCATTGACAGTTGGAAGAGCTTTTATAGATAAAAATAGGACAGACAGGTGACTTCAAGCTATGTCACATACTTAATGACAATCATTTGAGGCTGGCATCTCTTTGGTCTTAGAATTAAATCTTACACTTGTGAGCATGTGTCATGAGGCCTTCTAGCTGCTTTTCAAAGACTTTCCTGCATCATGGACTTTAAGCTTGCTCCTCTTTCTCACTGAATATTCTACTCCCTCTAACCCTGGCATCAGTACGGCCAGTCGCCTCAGTGCTCCTGAAGAGGTGCAAAGGTACATGTATGCATGCTCGAAGTCCTACCAATTTATGTACAGGCAGGCAGACAGACAGACAGTCAGACAGACAGACAGACAGACACACACACACACACACCCACACACACACACACATACTCTTGTGTGTAGCTTGCTTCTCTGATGTCTAACATCGAACCTGTCACATATGACTCATCCAGTAAGTGCTTATTTAAGAACTGATTGAGAAATATTTTCTTAAAGACATGAACATCCTTAATCTGAGAGAAGACTCTTGAGAGAGGAGAGTAGAAACTGAGCGATTGTTTAAAATAATTGGAGGGCCTTTTAAAAGGTCTATTAAGTAGTTGGGGTAAGATGGCAAGTGGCAGCACTAAAGGAAACAGTTTAAAGCTGCTGGGTCAGAGTTTAGCTCAACAATTGGAAAAGATTTTTAAGAGGAATAATCATCCAAAAAAAAAAAAAAGGTCTACTTTTTGAAATACTGAATTTTGTCACCACTAAAAATTTTCAGAAAGCTTATTTTTTTTATTTCATATAAACGTTTTCTTTTTCAAATTATAATTCTGAAATCAGAATGTCTCTTTCATGTGATATTGTCTTAAAATTACTATTATAATTATTATTTTCCACGCAGTCCTGATCATCACTAAACTTGAAGAAAGTTGTCACTGTTGAAAAGATAACCTTGATTATTACCTCCCAGGAATCAAATGGCTGTGGGAAAAGGAGTGTTGGTAGTGATTAGATGTTTAGTAATATTGAGAAGTAGGCTAATAATGTTATCTTGTCAATGCTATTGATAGTGCAGAGGATGATCTGGAATGAAAAATAAGCATCTTTGACTTTTGAGTTGGTTGGCTCAAAATAATATTTTAGGAGTGTAGAAATTTTAGAATTTATTAACCAAGTTATTTTGCTTTAGTTTTTCTTTCAGTGTATGCACAAAAGTAATGTATGGGAAAAATATCATGCCCAATGAAGTCCAAAAGAAGGCTTTAATAAATATATAACTTAAACACTGAGAAAGCACTATCCTGTTGATTAATTGGCAGTGTGTTTTTGTTGTTGTTGTTTTTGTTTTTACTTTCAAATGGTACATAAACTAACACGTGACTAGCAATCAATTTTATCTTTTATTCTATAAAGTATGATTTAGATTCTACACTATGCTATGTTTTAAAGGGGGTGTTGAAGACTGTACACTGGAATTATGTGGATAATTGAGACCTAACATATTTCACTTGCATTTCAAATTGTATTTCAATTGTGTTTCAAATTTAACCATAAATTTCTTTGCTTAGTATTAAATTATTATGACCCAACAAAAGATATTCTGAAGTCCTACCCTCTGTACCCGTTAATGTGACCTTATATGGAAGTAGAGTATTTGCAGATACAATCAAGTTAAGATGAAGTTATACTGAACTAGAGTAGGTCTTAATCCAATATGACTGGTGTCTTCATAAGAAGAGAAAAGAGAGACACAAGGAGAACACCATGTGAAGACACAGAGATATAGAGGGAAGAGGGCCAATTGAAAATGGAAGCAGAGATTGCAGTTATGATGCCCAAAGCCAAGGAATACCCGCAGCTACCAGAAGCTGGAAGAGGCAAAGAAGGATCCTTCTCTAGAGGCTTCACAGGAAACATGACCCTTCCAAAAACTTGATTTTGGACTTCTAGCCTCAAGAACTGGTAAACAATGTATTACTATTACTTTAAAATATGTATTAGTTTCCTAGAGCTGCATAATAAAGTATGACAAACAGCATGGCTTAAAACAATGGAAACATTTATTTTCCCCCGGTTTTGAAGGCCCGAAGTCTGAAACCAATGTGTTTGCAAAACTATGACTTCTCAACAGCTCTAGAGAATCTATTCTCTTAGTTTTGATGTCTCCGAAAATTCAGTGGCCTTCCTTAGTTTGTAACAGCATAACTCCAATCTCTGCTTCCATCATCACATTCTCCCCTGTGTCTTCATATCTTCTTATAAGAACACCAGTCATGTTGGATTAAGGGCCCATCCTACTCCAGTATGCCCTCACCTTAACTAACGTGCATGTACATGTACAACCACCCTACTTCCAAATAAGATAATTTTCTGAAGTGCTGTCGGTTGGGACTTCAATGTATTTTTTTGTAGGACACAATTCAACTCATAACACTTAGTAAATTTGCAAAAATTGTTATTTTTCATATTGATTAGCTGAAAATCTCAGAAACATATTTTTAGTTTCATGATATTGAAAACACACTTTCTTGTAATACCTTTTAATCTATGTTATTAGACAGAGTTAATTTATTGTTACAAAGTATGTACATCACATATTTTGAGCGTTAAACACTCATAAGAATATTATTTCACCAAGAGATTAAAACCTTAATTTCATTATACAGTCTATTTCACTGTTCCTATTACAAAGAAATAGTAGAGACCACTTCTAGGACACCAAAATTTTAATATTTGAGTTCATTATTAATGAAAAAGGTAGGCATATTATCTATTCTTTTAAACATTACATTTTGAAATAGATAACTTAAAAACATGACAGCTATACAGTTTTCTTTTAAAAATAACCATATTTTAACCTAATAACAATAAGCTGCCAACTTGCTGCAGTTATCAGCATATTCTGGCTTGAACTAATTGTTTCAAGATCAGATTGTCCAACTTTTGTCCACTTATAGTTCCAATTATAACAGTTTAAACACCTAGATATCATGTTTGTAATGTTATTTCTTTCTCTAATAAGTTGTTAAGAAATTTAATTTTTCAATATTCTCAGTACATTGGCTTATACAATGAAATATATGAATCTTTCCTATAATAATTTGATAATTTGATTGAAAGTATGTAGTATGTGTGTATACAAATCCAGTTTGATCACTGATTCTACTCATAGTAGGAATGAAAAAAGAGCATTTCATTCAAAAGTGAATTTAGAGACGTTTTATTTTCTTGGTTGAGGCACTACAAATTTCCCTGCAAGTAGACCTATCACAATTCAGACTGTACTAATGTCTAATTGGAATACACCATCTGTTAACTAAAATAAAATGCCTTGTGTCACATTTATCAATTCATTTGTCAGGTATGGGTTGAAGAAAAACTGCTAGTGTAATTCTGAATACTCTTCCATGGTTTATATCCAGTGTAATTCATAGCAACACAGAAACCTCCTGAATTTTAGGCCTGTTTCTTTATTCCTTTAAGGCCAAAATCCTCTCCTACTACTGAAAAAAAGAAGAGTTCCTTTCCATGAAAAATGAGATAAGAGCTGATGTGGGAAAGGCACAATCCTTTTAAAAGAATGATTGAACTATGATAAGGGAATCTTAACAGATTTATCCAAAAGAAATGCCATTCTGTGGTCCTGGGGAGAGTCAAGCATGTAGTTATATCTCTAAGCTCCTGCAGAGTGGGAAGGCCTTTCAATAAACTGAAAAGAGAACTGACAACACTTTCTCTGATTTCCTGTTGTGAAGAGTACGAGCCTAAAATGATTCCACTCAAGGTCCAAGAACTTCAGCTGCTCCAATGTGCCTCTATTAACCTAGCATTAAAGAAGTTAAGAAGTCTACTTTTCCCCATCCAGAAATAAAGAGGCTAGTCACACTTATTATAACGTATCCTGTAAGCTATTGAATGCTGAATACATTTTGATTAATACTTACAAGAGAAATGTCAAGAGAGGCTCTCATAAATCACTAAATTTCCTTGGAAATCAGCAGATAAATTGAATATTAATATAGATAGCCTTTGTTTATTTTCTTGAGAAATCCTTATTCAAATACATCAGAATACCAGAAGCTATCCTTTTACCATTCAAGGGGTAAACTATGAAAATAAGATATACTATTGATAAGTATCAGCTATAGAGAGCAAACTACTAGGATATAATGCCTTCTATAGATCTGCAAATACAGAATGTGAATTAATATGTGTAATCTACGGGTAAAGAAAGCAGGCTTGAAAGGAAAGGATTTTCTACCTGGTTGTATAAAAGAAGAAAGAGTCCTTTTCAAAGAAAGTGAGTTCTCAAAAGCAGACTGTTCAAGATGTATTCTCTGCATGAGCTTCTTTTCCCCTTTTCAACAGTTTCTGATTTCTTTTGGCTACATAGGTGGGAGGGTCTGTGTGGTTTCTGGGCATTCGACTTTATCTTCCAGGTGTAAAACCCATGATCTGTGTTAAGCCAGATCAATGCATTCCATTCTAGGCCATAGTGACTGGCTCATATTTGGCATGTGATCTCAGCAGAAGAGTCTAACTGATCTCAGCAGAGGAGTCTCAGGATCTTTTCTGAGAGTTTGGGGACAAATATCCTTTCTCTTTGATCAATGTGTATGACCATGACATAAAGTATGAATTTAGAGGGTATGACCAAGAATGTAGAGTATGAAAATATTTTTGCTACATAATATGAGGAGGGGGTAATCTGAGTGGGCACAGGGAAGGGAAAGCACAGGAGAGAATGTCACAGAAAAGAACCAGGGGTCCTGATAGCATGGTGAGCCTCTGGACCAAATCATGCCTGAAGTAGTCATGTCTCTAGACTTAGTGCCCATATGAAAAATTAATTCCCACTTTTTAATGTTTGTTTAAGTTTTATGACACTTTGAACCAAAAGCAAACATAACCTGTCACTTTACTTGCAGAAATATAGGTGGAAGAGAGATTTTAACAACAGCATCATGGCAGGGTGTTCTGCTGGAGGAATTTTCTACTTCTATCATTTGAATTACTAAAATTTGGAAGGATTTCTTCTTAAAATAAAGACAAATATAGGGTTTTTACATGATAACCTCACTGTCACTTAATTGGAAATAAAAGGAGTGTTTTAGTAACTATCATAGCAAGAATGGCACATATCTCATACATTCATTTTCATTGTCTTAGCTCATAAGTGCATGCGTGTTTATTGTGACTGAATATAATCATCGTGCATTGTGGAGAGAAACAGCACAGCTGAAGATGAGTGACCTAGAAGTCTATTTCTGGAGAATGTTTCCAAGGGGATGCAACTCTGAGCTAAAAACAGCAGCATTGGATGAGCAACCTTAAGACCTGCAAACCCCGAGATTTGCGATTCTATGATACCTGTATTTTCAAGTCCTAGAAATCGGAATCCTCTTTTTGTTTTCTTGTGTTTTCCACTTGTTTTTACATTTTTATATCAAAGCATTTAATTTTTTTTTATTCCTATATTGTCTTTCCACACTGCCAATAAGTGTGATTTTTATTTCTGAAGATTGTCATTGTTGCTCACAAAGATTCACTTCTCTTTTCCCGGCCTGTCAAATGAATTTGATGTCTTCACCCATATCCAAAACATGGGTTCAATTCGTTTTAATGTCAGTTTCAACATTTGGGCTAATTACTTAAGCTTATTGTGACTCAACTTTCTTGATATAAATGGGAATCATACTTTTCTGATATGTTTCTAAGAGTTTTGAATAAGATCATGCAAGTAAAGTGCTTAGCACAGAGTCTGATGCATATTAAGCACTCAGGGATTGGTTCCATGTGTATGAAATAAACCTGATAAAATATATGATTTAGATGGTCTATGATGTATCCTCAAATTTTCCTACAATATTGAGACTGGAGAACAAAATTAGCTAATATTTATATATTACAGATTATAAACATTTTGACACATATCTTTTTAATTCTGCACAGAAATGAGCTTAGCAGAATTATTTCCATTACAGATGAAAAAAGTGAGGCTCAGTGAGGTTAAGTGATGACATACAAATAGAATGTGGAAGGTTCAGAACCCAAATCCAGGTCTTCTCACCCTTGGCCTGGTATCTTTTCTGTTATAACCTCACTAAATTTAGTCGTCATGACTCTTAGGTGAATGAGCTCAGAAAAGATCTGCATAAGATCTGATAAGATCTGCATAAGATCTGTGTACTGATAAAGAGAAAGAACTTGAGTAGTGCGGAGTTAGTAGCAAATCTATGCCTGATAAATTATCAAGAGTCAATATGAATGTGTGCAAGCAAAGGCCAATGAATGTCATGTACTTATCCTCACCATGTCTTGAAAATACAAAGCTTTGGAGAATTGGGGAAATTTTACTGTATGCATAGACCTGGATTAAAAAATATGTAGAGATTAAATATAATCATAATTCAAATGAATTTTACACTTGGATAATACTTTATTTTTATGACCATTTTATATGTGTTCTTTCAATTTTTTATTTGTAGTATTGCTTTTAATGTTGCTTTAGTGTATGCTCAAAAAAATTTTCAAATTACTTTTTTACTAAATGTGAAATTTGTAGTTTTTAGATTAAGCAACATGAACAGTCTCATTTAACATTCTCTTGTATATGATCCGTATAAAACTATTCTACTGAGAAATTTCTATACTTGGAACAAAATGTATTTTGATGTGGGAAGTGTCAAGTAACTAAGAACAAACCATTGAACTATATTTGGGGGCTATGTGGATTTGGTGTGTAGGAATGGGCATGTTCTACTTAGAACAAGTACAGTATTTGGTAAAACATTTGAAAAACATGGGGTAGCGATAAATTTGTGTAAAAATTTTATTTTCATTTTGGGAAAGCAGTAGTGTATGAGACCTGCAATAATTTTTGCAACTGTGAATGCCAAGCTTTAAAAGAACTTTGATGGTACCTTTGCTCATCTGCTTATTTGCTTATTCATATACTTACTCACTAGTGACCTAGTAAAGTACAGTGGCTCAGAGTATAGGAATCTAATCTGGCCAGTTGGTCAGTCTCTTTTTTCCAGTTGGCACCATGCAGAGGGTTCCATGCCACCTGCCTTGGTGACTGAGAAATCAGTACAGATAGCTGCTAGGAAGCTAGGGCTCCAGCTAGAAAGAGAGGAAAGTTTACAGAACTGGAGGTGGGGGGTGAATAAACTGAGTGTGAAACCAGTCTAATCATTAAGGGTTATGGATATCACGCTAAAGAATTTAGAATTGTTCTGAAGTGACACAGGGAACAATTGAGGAATTCAAGCTTTGAGAATGTGGTCAATTAAGACTTATATTGTCACAGCCAAGTTAAGACTGGGTGAGTTGGTCCACTGGTCTGAGTTAATGCTAATGCAATTCATAACATTCTTAAGAATTAATAGTTGAGTTTATAGGAAATAATTAAAAGATTTCTTGGTACTTCTAATACCAATTATTAAATCTAATTTGGGAGCTGTAAACTGCTTTTAAAATTCACTGTACAATAAGTGCCTCTTTTCTTTTTCTTTCTTTCTTTCTTTCTTTCTTTCTTTCTTTCTTTCTTTCTTTCTTTCTTTCTTTCTTTCGTCTGAAGTTTGTCTTCTATTGGGAAGGGCTCACAGGAATGACATTCCCTAACTTCTTGAGTGCTTCTAATTGGTTGTGCCCTTATACTTGTGGGTCATGGTTATTGGCTCATGTTTTCTGCCTCCCTCCTTCCCTCCGTCTCTCCCTTCTTCCTTCCTTCTTTCCTTCCTTCCTTTCTTTTTTAAATCCATATATTTTATTACACATACTCAGACTGTCTCCCGGGCCTCCCAAAGGGCTACTCAAGGAGACATCAAGCAAACTTTCGTTTAATCCCTCAAATATTTCAAGTATTTGAAAGCTCTTTTCTTCACTTACCGAGAGACGCTGCTGTTCTGCTCCATCAGCACCGACTCTTTTCCTCTCCACGTCGTTGTGATTGGAGAACTCCAGCCCTGCTGTAAGGAAGAAGGAATGATAAGGAATCCCTTAGTTAGTAAATTGCTTTATGAGGTGCAAGTATGTCTGTAAAATAGAGAATTACGCCAATGAAAATGCTATTAAAAACAAAAGGTATTTTTGGGGGGTGGCGGGGGGAAGAAAACACAAAGTTGATAGTTAAATAGTAAACTTTGTAGTACTTTATATCTAGAAACAAAATTGCACTTGAATTTCTCTCCAGGTCCAAAAGCTTTTTCAGAGTAGATTCCTGCTTAGTATGCTTAGCGTATATTCAAAGCATCTTATGGGTCATTGCACAAATTGCTGTTAACTGCCCTAAGGCAATTTGATCCTATACCTTTCTGAAGTCATTTTTTTGAGAGATAAATAGTAGCCAGCCGAAAATTTTATAGATAAATGAAGTTTAGCTATGCCCCCACCACATACTTCTGGTTAAAATGTAAGCTTTAAGAAAAAAAAAAAAAAATCTCCCTCAAACAAGTGCTTATGAAACATATTCTTTAATCCAGATCTATGCATAGAGTAAAATTGCCCCAATTCTTCAAACCTCCATATTTATTAGTAAACATTGGATAAAGTCTCCGTACTTTGTCCTTTTAGAGGCTCCAATCCCATCTTACAAAAAAGTTTACTTATGGCAGATACGCCCATGTCCATAGATGAGGTTCTTTGCCTTCTCATTGACATCTGGCATTGAGGAATCTTCTATAGCTGGGCTTTGCAACTCTTCCGGGATCAATCCTTCTGATTCATGTCTGAGATAAAAACCTAGAGGCTTCACTGGTTTCTTATACTACATATGTATGAAGCTGAGGAAAACCTCCAAAATATTTTCAGCCAATCCAAAATAACCTGAATACCTTTAGTTTTACCAGGTATATTCAATCTCTAACATTTATCATAAAATACAACAGACCACTGTCTTTACTGACAAAAATCCATTTGGAACATTCATCATGTTGATTAGCCTAATGCTGGATTTTAATTGAGACACGGATAACACCGTCTGTGGATTGTGCTTTCTTTTCAGCATGTTACCTGATCTGCATTATCCCGTAACCTAAATTGCACACATGTAACATTTTAGTAAGTAGTAAGTCATGTATTTCAAAATGAATTATAGAAACTACAAAATTTCTCCCCCTATTTTACACAGAGAGAATGTAATTTATGATGACAAGGTCAAGAAAAAAAGGCTTATTAGTTAGTTGCAGTATATCAAAAACTAAGATACTTGAAGCCTAAATTGTAAAACTCTGTGCTAATTTATAATCTCTTCTGTCTACGGAGCAATGTAGTATTGTTAAGTGCATCAGCCCTCTGGAATCAACAAGACCATGGAATAAACTTGAGAAGTGACCTTGGGAAACTCACTCTCAGATTTAGTTTTCTCACTGATTAAATGAGTTGGAATTCTCACTTTGCAAGGTTGCTGTGAGAATTCAATATGAACAAGATGAGACTTAAATGCAGTGCTTGGCCACACAGGGCCCAATAAAAATGTTTGCTTTCCTTTTTGAACTGGCAAAACTGAAATAGTACCTGATAATTCTGAACACAAAGTGTTTCTAAGTACCTACAGAATAAGATGTAGTTAAAAAACGATTTAGTGGTAAACAGAAAACATCAATTTAGAGATTGTGTTTAGCTGAGTAAAAGCCATAACCTTTTAAGTTTTAGGCTATCACAAAAAATAGAGTGAACTAGACATGAGAGCTGCCTATTTCAATGAACCCCAGTGGGGGAAGTAATAATTGCATTTAAGTCTGAAGGGCTTTGAACCACATTAAATCAGTGTGGTTCTCCATTGTAAAATGGTTTAAACTTTCCTTGCTGACAATTGTGTTATTAATCATTGTATTTTATCATGTATTTTATTATCCTGGAATTGCTCGTGTAAAAAAATGTATTTCTCTCTAGTTCCTTCATCCCTTTTCCATTTTTAAAATTCTTTAAGAATATGAGGCTTGAAGAAACCTGTCACTGATTGTTAATAATTGACAAGCAAATGTTTGCACCTGTGTCTTTGAATTGATACATATAAAATGGGAACGATACTTCTGAAAATAACAGTCATTAGAATACCCGCATAATTCTTAACTCTAAAGACGTTCCTTAAACTCCATAGGAAAAACAACTCAAACATTAGTTCTTTCAAGAAATACTTTCATAAGATTCAAAATGATTCCATTTCCTTAAAGAAATCTTTAAAATCCAAGGAATAATTTCTATTCAGAGATATGTAGGGAACCACTTGGGCTTGTCCAGAGATTTTGAAGACTTTTTTTCCCACAAAATTACAACTAAAATTACTCTGGAAATTTAAAATTTTTTAAGGATAGCATATAATTCTTTATATTACATAATTATTAAATAAATTTACTTTCTATCAAGTAAATGTAAATTAATAATTTTGCTTCAATTTTATAGCTGTAGGAGTCTTTTTGTGTAAAAAATGTAGTTAAAATGAATCACAGGTTACAAGAGTATTTAGAGTATCATTTGCCATGAAGATTATTTCCTAAAATTTATGGGAGCTTTTATATATTCTGCCTTGGTTCCTCACAGTCTGGCAAACCTCTAACCTAGATTATAAGGAATACTAATCACCAGCAATAATTGAGCACTTATTGCTTGGATTACCACATTCAGTCTCAATATTAGTCAATGAATCTCATGAGTAATTTAGATTTTTTTTTATTATATCTTATTATTTTTAATTGAAGAGTTGAAAACCTGCAACTTGAGCTTCTTTACATCCTCCTTCACTGCCTTCAGTTTTAGAGGACACTGTGCCCCACCGCTTTTAAACCAAACACTCCAATCTGAGTTTCTTAAAATAGTCTCCAAATTCTATTTCTGACTCAAGCGCTATTTCACATTTCTGTCTTGATATTTCTCCCTTCTTTTCTGATTTCTTGCTCCCTATTTTAACTGCCTCTTATTCCTTCTTCTTCTTCCCTTTGTATTTCCTCTATCTTCTTTTCACAGCTTCATCTTTATTCTTCTCTTCCACCTCTTTTTTTCTTCAAAGTCCCTAAATCATGTTACCCCTAAATTGTTTTGGGTCTGTTTGTTTACCTTTTTTTTTTCTTCCCAAATCTTTTTTGGTCATCAATGTGTAACTAATCAACTGATTCTTCTAAGTCATATTTAGATAAATATTTTGTCTCATATACCTGTTTCCTCTATTTCAAGGAACAGCTCATCTAATCAAGGATAAGTGATAGCCAACCCAATTCTATGCTGTTTAGGAAGTGTTTGTTCTAATGAAACGAGATGAATTTTCAGTGGTGAGAAGACATGTTCAATAATAACATCGGCTTCTATTTCTCTGTAGCAAAATGTGAGCAAGTAAGAAAAAAAGGGGCACACAACCTGAAAGATGGAATTCTCTTCTAACTTGAAGCAATTCCTGACAATGACACATAATGACACATAAATACTATTGCAGTAGGATTTCCCTTTCATTGTTTGGATTTTATCAAAGTTGAGAATAAAAATTAGTGAATTAATAAAAATTTACACATTGTTACTTATTTTATCCATGTCATTTAGTCTTTGACCTTATGCTGCCATGCTTTGAGAAATTTGTTTGATTCATACAATCACTGTAGCTAAGAAAACTACATAGATTCAAGCCCGATAGGCTGGAAGGTTTGAATCCATTAATCTTCCTAAGCCTTTCGTACATCAGTATAAAATGAGAAGACTGATATTTTACCTGTTTGAAGGCCATTGGCTGTTTCATGATGGATGGAATGCACACCATCTACCTTATTCAATAGTAACCTGAAAAACAGATGGTTAAAGTCTGACATAATTCAATAAAGTAGCTTGTTAGACTTCTACCTTTAATAATTTAATAATACCAATGAGTTGTTATTTGTTTTAACTGAAATGTTTATTATTAGGTTAATACTGAGTTTGGACTGGGAGTGCATGTGACTCAGAGCTAGAGTTCAGCTAAGTCTCAAAGGCAAACTATTTTGTTACCTATTATGTTTCAATTTTTAGGAATGATTTTTCCACATCTCAGTTCTTATTTTGCTTTATATTGATTAAGTGCTCTTACATGTATTTCACTTAATTGGTAGAGTCCCTAGAAAATAACACAAATGGCATTTCGATGAAAACTTTTATTACATAAGCCCTTTTCCCTGATTTAATGTGTATAGAAGTCATACTAACAATTCTCACCTTATTATTAATACAACGTGTTATCATTTTCTTCTGAAGAAAGCATAGTTTTATTTGGTTTAAATATAAATGGATGATTTTTAAAGAATTATGAAATTTCTCTACTACATTTTTACTTGTGTAAACAAAGTTTAAAGAAAAGAAATGTTTGTGGCAACTTTTAATAAATTTTTAAAAATTGAATAATTTCCAAAATTAATCCCAAATGATTTCTGAGTCACATTTTTCCTATCATGCCTTTTATGTTTCTGATTCATTTTAGTCTCTTTACTATCCAACTGATTTCATGTATTCATACCTACTTATTTCTAAAAGCTAATCAGTCAAACAAAACGGTCTTCGACTTCTTGGAAAATATAACTTACAAAGCTTAGAGAAGTCATCTGTAAATTGTTTCTATTAATATTATTCTCCTTTTCTTCTTTTTATAGTCATAACTTTTATGTGATATCTTGCTTGATTTTCCCTATATACTCTAACTACTGTAGATTGTAAATATATATATATATTTTAGACTATTGACTTAGACTTAGGCTACACATCTTACTCCATCTTTCCTGTTCAAAATGTCTATGTTTAAGAAAACATCCCTGGGTTCAAATAGTCCATAACGTTTATTTGTATTTTTAGCGAACAGGACTTATACATAAACATACTATCATGTTTTCTTGGTCCAACAATTGTGTTATGTCTGTATTGCCGATAACCACCCTTCTTTCCTCAGTAGCCTAGCTGGTAATTGCATATGGGATTAAGTAGGTGGGTTGGCATGGACCAAATGTCTCCGGTCCAACAATTGTGTTATGTCTGTATTGCCGATAACTACCCTTCTTTCCTCAGTAGCCTAGCTGGTGGGTTGGCATGGACCAAATGTCTCCATGGATGTGTTGGTACAGGACCAACTATCAAGGATCTTTTGGCATGGACTCAACATCTTCGTGAGTGTTTTGGACAGAGCCAAATATCAAGGGCCTTTGCCGTGGACCTAATGTCTCAGTGGACCTTGTGTTACAGGACCAAATGTCAAAATCCTTCTGCATTGACCAAATATCTCCATGGATGCTGTGATACAGGGCCAAATATCAAAGACCTTTTGGTGTGGACAGAATGTCTCCATGGATGCTTTGGTGCAGGAGGACCAAATTTCAAGGAACTTTTGGGCATGGACCAAGTGTCTCTGTGGACATCTTGGATAGGACCAAATGTCCAGTATTCCAAACAACCTAATGAGTAAATGTCACTAGCCATGAAGAAGAAACCAAATATACTCATCCACTGATTGTGGCTAAGTAAACTGGCATAATTACATTGGAAAGAAATATAACAATATCTAACCAATTTGTATATTAACATATTCTTCAATTCAGTAATTCTATCTCTGTTTATTCACTAAAGTTTCACAAGGAGACAAGTACAAGAACAGCATTTGCATTACCCAAAAACTAGAAAAAAAGTTTTAATGCTCATCAAGAAGGAAACAATTCAGAAATATAAGGAATATTATTGCAATGATATACTATACATCAGTTAAAATAAATCAAGTTGTATGCTTAAATATGGAAAACCCTGGAAATTCATTGCTTAAAAAAGTGTTTTAAAATTTACACACACACACACACACAGTATTAAAAAAGCTATGCCATTTAAGAATAATATTAAAACATTCAAAACAATACACAAATAAGAAAATTATTAATATATTTAGGTAATGATAAGCATCAAAATCAAGACAGTGAATTTTTCTTAGAGGTGGGAGGAAGAAGTAATGAAGAAAGAGCACATATTTAGGCTTTAACTAAATTGGGGAAGTTATACAGATACATATTGCATACAATATTTTAAAAATTCATAAATGGTAGTTATATAAAGGGATGAAAGATTGGATGAAAGAGGATTTTAAAGGTTTATTCATTTTGAAGAAAAAAAGAAGGCTGTAAGTGGAGTGGAACATATTAAAAAATCTCAGAGACATCATCCTTTTAAATCTAACCCAGATTCAAGGACCATAATGCAAGAGGAATGGCTGGTTTGCCATCGGGCTGCTCTTTACCAACTGCTCTGTAAATAGTTAGTTATAAAAAGTCTTAAAATACTTCTCTCATTCTGTTGGCATTGATCCTTTTTTTCTGGCATTTCGTAAAACACTTATTTACATGTTGCACTTATACTCTAAGGGCTAATTTTGTGAGCTTTGCAACAAAATTAAATATGTTGGAAGATTATGTAAGCTCAAATATTTCATTTAAATGATCAGGAGGCACTAAGGCAAAATGTCAGCGGGATTCACAATTCTTTGCTAAGAAACTAGTTCCATATAATAGAAAATATAGCCCCAGACCCATAGCCTATTAAAATGTAAATAGACAGACATCCTGATATGTTTCTTCCAAACTTTTCTATAAAAATTGAGCTGTACTTATGCATGAGGCTGTAACTAAAATTGTCTCATTGCACATCTGCATTGTGATGACTGGAGGTTTTAGCGTTTAATGCCAAAACAGATGAAACTCATAACCAGAGCTCCATCTGGAGAAAAGTCAGGCTCAGCAGAATCAGAAAGGGTAGAGTAAGATGTGTGGCCAAGGTTCAAGGCAACAGTCTCTTATTCCTTGCATTGTGCGTTGTGAATCACTGAATCAGATCCAGAAAGTTCACATTAGTTTGAACAACTTGGAAAACTTATAAGAAGGCAGGGGCAGATTAGTTACTGTGAGATGTTTTCGATGGCAGCACTTGCATATTCTAAAATTTATTTATACCTGAAAGATATTTTATTATAATGAAGCATCTGCATATATTTACCAATAAATGTTCTCTAGTCAGATCATTATACTTTCTGAGGATTATAAGAATATGATGGTTTAGAGCAGCAGCCTGGGGGTAATGTAGCCTGACATCAAATCTGTGCTTAGTCACTTACAAACTACATGCATCACCAAGAGATAAGTTCCCTAACCACTCAGAATTTATTTTCATCATTAAAGTGGGGACAATAAGCATATTTACCTTGTGATGCTTCTGCACAAATTGAATGACATAAAATATCTGGGATATATCTCAGTAGGAAGTGAAAAGTCATAGATATTTTTACTAACAGCACAATTATTTCAAAATGGACCTATACTTTAAAGAAATAAAACTGTTCATTAAATCTTAGATCTTCATTGCATATACATATTTATTATTATTGATGTTTGTAAGAAAGAACAACTTTTTGAAGAAGTATTCATAGAGTGACCACCTCCCATTTCATCCCTATCATCTCCCTGATTTTCTCCATAATTCTCTGTAGAAATGGGCCTTTCTATGTCACATCACAGTGTTCTAGAGCCTTTTTCTACCTACTTATTATCCATTGTTTGTGAGAGCACGGGTCTGCATTGCTATAATCAGACTCGTCTTGTTGTAATTAGACTGAGATCCAAAACTTGTATTTGTATCCAGTCCTAATATGCAATATCAGAACTCTACAGAATTAATTATTTTAAGCACTATTCTGTTGTGCAATTCCAGTGAATTATGTAAGAATCTGATCTGCTCTCAGAATCTAGTCTGTAGGAATGGCTTTGGACAATGTAAAGCCTATCTAATAGTTACACTTTTAAGCAAAAGTATTATTTCGCATTAGAAGGTTTAATAAGCTACCCTGTGCATTTTTCATAAAAAAAAAAATTATCTCAAATGTACAGAACTTGTCATAGAGAAAATAGTTCAAGAGGCAAATTTGGGTCACAAATTATTATTCATATTTTATTGGTATATTATCTCAGTTGATTTAGTAAATGAAACTTAATTTCCTGATTATGGAGTAAAGCACATTTCCTTTGATTAGCCACTATTTAACTATCTCTGTTTTATTCATATTTTGAGGGAAAAACAAGGTAGAAATTGATCAAAGTAAAACAAAGATATAGGTGAGAAGAAATGAATTTATTATACAAGTTGAGGCAGAATTCTGTGCAGGGATATTACAAAATTCTGATTACGTTTTAAAATCAGACTACCCACAAAGATGACTTTAAAAGGAAATACAAAGAGAGAGAAGACGAGAGAGAGAGAGAGAGAGAATAAAATTGTCCCAAATTTATTTCTCTAGGATTCATTTAAAAGGAGGGTACCGCTGAGGATAGATAAGCCAGGACAATTTTCTAGAAACCATGTTTTCTTCTCAGAATTTGTTGTTTAAAAAATTATTAAATAAGGACCACTTCAAGTATAATGGAATCTATTTGCAAAAGCTTCTAAGCTTTTGTTGTATAACAACCGAGAAAGTTAAAATCATGTACCATGAATCAAGTAATTGCTAATATTCAGTGGAATTATTTAGTAGCTGAGTACTAAAAGAAAGGAAAAAAGAAAAGATAAATAACCTTAGATTAAGCCCTTCCCCTGCCCCATGTACTCTCTTTGTAAATATTTTATATGGGTGAGTTCATATTTGCTAAAGATAGAAGATTGTTTCAAATTTTACTTAGCTGCCAAACATGTGAGCAGAGCCATGACCCGTGAGGGATATTTAATGAAAGATGAGCTATGGATTTTATACTAATTTGGGTTCCACCAATGCCAAGGTCAGCTCCTCAGGGTAACAGTGCCACTATTCATTATGGTTTGTCTTCACGGGTGGCCTTGTTCTCTGATGAGAATCTGCAGTTCAGTAGACACTGTTCATGACTAAAGGGCTCAAACTAAATCAAATGACAGGAATCAGTTGACTTCACATTTATGTACCAAAAATATTTCCTTCAAAGAAGCAAGACCAAAGAAGTGAAGAAACTCTTACACATTTCTCTTAGAAAAATTTCCTTAAATCCAGTTAGCTGCCAAATATGACATGCTATTAACTCATGAAATTTACTCAGTAGTATGAGCTCGAATGCACACCTGAAAAACATATTCTGAAAGACTTTTTTTTTTTTTTTTTTGCTTATTTATCCGTCACTCTTTGCATTTCTAAACAAGACTTATAGGAAGAATTTTCTAAGTGTGGTGCTCTGGGAAGAAAGTTTTCACCATTCTGCACACTATTCTCACGGAGAATACACTACAATAATAAATGCAGCGCTAAAAATTATGCTCTGACTACAAAAGAAAAACAATTAGAAAATATCCCCAAATTTTTATTATTTTAGCAAAAATTTTTATCTTAAGAACACAGGGAGATTTGAATACATATGAGATACTAATTAAATTTTTATAAAAATATGTACATTTCTCACATTAACATTTTACAGAAAAAAATGAAAATGAGCTAAAATTTCATGTTTTAATATCCATAATTACTAGGTAAAGAGGCAGGCAACTATAATAAACTTTGAAATAAAATGATTTTGTTTCAAAACTAAAACTCATTATCTCGCAACTATTTTATTTCAAATAACTCATGTAAGTTTTGGGAACCTCTGTTTACTATTCTCTAAAATGAATATAATGCTCTCTCACTCACAGGGTGATATTCTCAGTTTACCCCAACCCTGCCTTAGTCTACAGCAATAATAGATTCCTACCTCAGTGTACTACTCCCCAGTCTATAAGGCAATGGGATCCAAGGCTGAAGTTGCACATTCAGAACCAATTCCCCACAAGCACACAGGGTCTGGAATTATTTCAGGACAGAATTTTCCTATATCATTCAGCAAAGAGCCAACATTCCTTTTTTACTATAACATATAAGTTATTCTCACATAAAAGTCTCTTTTACATATCAACTCAAATTATTTAATAGAAATAGACTGTATATATTAATTGTTAAAATCTTTCAGTATATCCATATTCCAAGACAAGGAAACTCATATCCTACAACTATATAATTTTAAGCACAATTTAAAATGACATTGAATATGTGATTATAGTTGATGATTCAGGTAGACTTGAATTTCAAATAGTCACCACCAAAAAATATATGATCAAAGTGATAGAATCTGAAACTATGAAAATTTCTACTTTATTTCATATTCTTTTCCAGGAATGGTGATTTTGCACATTTCTAGGAGCTATATAAACAACTTGGAGTGTCTTTCTTGACTTTTTGATGCAATCCTTCCATATCCAAGAATTTATATAATAATGTTATTAACTTTTACTCTAGGACTTGATTCATTGATATGATCTTACCCTTGAACTACTCTAACGTAATTGTAGGATTATGGAAATGTAACATATCCACTCAGGTAAAGTAAAGCCTTCTTTCTATTATCCTCTTACATTTTCTCTTTAGTTTTTGGTCACAGCATTATTAAGTGTTAAGTTGATAATATAAAGGTACACCTAAAATAGACCTTTAAATCTTTAAAATTTTCTTTCAAAATATAATTAATATCTAGATGGAATTCCATGGCTAAATAGCTTTTGAATCCTTGTCTATGTGCTCTAATAAGTCTTAGCTTTAACCTCCATATTCCGTTTTCTTACATACATGCCTAAATGATGGGTGAACACCCTAATTGTGTCACATAGCTCCAGCAGTATCCTAGTGTCTTTCAATTCCTATCCTCTGATTTATTAGATTTAGCATATAAAAAATTTATTGAAATTTAAGCTTGCTCAAAACTTTCTGTTTAATTCTTTGGATCTTTGAGTTAAAAAAACGGTGTTTATCAGGTCTTTCCTACCAACTGTACTATGTGAAAATGAATAAAGAAAACCTCATTTTAAAATGGAGATAAGAATCCTGAAGGAGAAGCTCTCACAAATTACTGCTCACGCACCTTGCAGACTCCAACAGGAAGTGGTGCTGCCGTACATTTCCTGACTGGAAGAAGCCTGCTTTAGTATTCCAGCCGGAGGATTTTCCTCCTTGCCTAGCAACAGACCCAGCCAATGAGAAACTGGCACGATTTGGGCAATGAGAAGCCACTACATTTTGAATTTCCAGTTTCCTCCAATGGATGTTATATTTATAACAGCCCCTTCCAACTCCTTCCTTTGTCTCTATAAAGTAACATTCCTTTTCTTTGTTCTCCCAACTTGCCTGTGGTTTGCTATAGCTTGCATGTCTGGAATTGCAATCCCTCTACCATTCCCAATATATTCATTTTTTTACTCGTGAAATAACTGGCTATTTTATTTTTAAGGTTGACAATTTCTAATCCTTTCTGGAAAATTCAGAATTAACTTCCATATTACAGGGCTATGTAACACTCTGCTGTTTAAGGAACTCCATTTCTACTTTAGCAGTGGGGGGGTCATGGGGGGTAGGCATTAATTTTGCACCCCAAAAGTCTAACAGTTGTGTTTTATAGCTGTCCTTACTTGCTGACTGGGAAAGTCTGGTGATCTCTTTGTCTTGGGAATTCATTCCAGAGAAATGGAGAAAATTATACCCACCTGGTTGTGGTGGAAGAGGGTGAAATATTCATATTCATCACCCACCAAGGGACAGGGCACTGAAAAATAGTCTAAGCTTTGTTTAACTTATATACTTGGATCATCAGCTTAAAACTTTTGTCTTCATGGAAATTTTTCTCTCTGAAAGCCCTTTTCTTGTGGTTACCAGAGGGATTACATTTTGTAATTGCTCATGTATATACTTTTATTGTGTTTTTTTAATTTTTATTGTTTTAGGCAGTCACCGTGTTAAGGATCTGCCTGAGGTGTAAACGTAATGTCTTCTTAGCTCTTTTCTGAACCTTTGTCTGGGAATGCACTTTCTAATTCTCTTGCATATAAAGTTGTTTTTTAATGTTCTAAACTTTACATACATACATACATACATACATACATACATACATACATAGGAATAAAAGGACACTGTCTCTTTAAATTCTCTGGAAGTCACTTTGGCCATAGAGGGGGGAATTCAACAACGATGGCTGCCTACCTGTTTGTCTGCACCTGATCAGAAGCAGCAATCAGTGACCAGAGTACAGATCCCCAGTACAGTCCTTTTTGCCCACCCTAGTTCCAGTAACACATGCACAGCCGCCTGTCAGGTGCCTGAAAGTGAGAAATAGGTAGTTGTTGTTGTGCGAAGTGTTGAAATGGACTGAAAATAACCACAATTTACGGTCCAAGTCTTCCCCTGGAAGTTGCAAGCCTTCGACAGACTTTAGAGGTCCAAAATAATTGCATCAGACTGATCCCGTCAGTGCAGTTGTTGTCGGTGGGGAGACAGATTCTTGGTGTTTCCTATCCTGCCACCTTCCCAGGATCCTCTCCTGAGTTTCTTTCTAACAAATACATTTTGAAGTGATTGCCCCATAAGCATTAAGACTAAATGTCAAGAAAGTTGATTGTAGAACATGGATTATGTCTTTAATGTTCACTGTTTTTAAAATTATATAATCTCGAAGACAAGAAATTAATTTCTTTAAAAAAATATTAGGGAAGATGAACAATATTGCTCGAAGCAATAGAAATCAGCAGCTAGACTGCTCAGATATGGTTTCTCATGCAAGTAATGTGAAGAACAAATGTCTGTGGAATTTGTGAAAATTTAGACCATAAACTCAGAATATAAAATGAGTAGCATACAATTAAGGATATAATAGTTTATTAACCAAAAATACGAAAAAAAAACAATCACAGTCTTTAGGGACTCATCAGAGTCTGGAGTTCTTTGTTTTGTCTTCAGATTCAGGTTACAATGAAGTTAAATCCATGTACTAGCTTTCCTTATTCCTGTAGGAGAGGTGCCAGCCACTGGCTTCTCTTTGATAAATAGAAAGCAGCCAGTGTCCCAAGGATGGCTATTAATCTCTTTTCAAGATGAGAGTAAGTGGGAAAACTGAGCAATGCTTTGTAATTAGTGATTCATTCACTCTCTACCTAAGAATAAAAGATCATTGTAGCAGTTTCTGCTTGGAAGATGGATACGTTTTAATTGATACCTAGTTACCTTAAGAAATCAGAATACATCCAATGGAGTCTAAACTTAGAATCTAAGCTGTTTATTTAGGGTAACTATTACCTAAATACGTATATTTTATTCGATTTCTTGTCTTGGACTATAGAAAAGAAAAACTAAACTGGTCTGTTCTAGGAGGTGTCAATTTATTGGAGTTTTTCTTGATAATAGTTTAACTTATTTTATGCCATCTACTCAGTTGTATTTTAGGGCTAAAAACCTGCAACAATGATTTAAGTTTTAAAAAATGAATTTTTTAGAAAGGAATAGTATATGTACCTCAAATTGTATAGTAGCCATTGGAAAATCTTTGTACTTTTCAACATTTTGAATATGAGAACTTTATTGTGCATATTATTTAATAACATTTATTCTATTTCAATATTCATTGGCAGAAAGAAAAACATCCAAAAGTTCTGTGAAATTACAGTGATTTATTAATCAGAACAACCATCTCACCTAAATTAGATGAGTTAATTATGTAACTGTGTAATAATGCATAGCAATCATTTTTTATTAGTAATCATTATTTTATACTTGAAAAAAATTAATAATATGAGTAAAATTATATTCAGTCAAAAGTTTTTGCATATGAATTCAATGATACTTTGCAAAATGTAGTAGCTCTCTCACCAAACCCATAATTAGAAACACAGGGCTTTATATAGCAGAACTTGTAAGGGACAAGTATATAAATGTATAAATGGAGAATATCTTTCCTCTGAGAATTCAGGACTCCTTTGTTCCCATGAGATTATAATCTGTTTCTTTAGAATCGATTATAACAAATCTATCAATTAATTAAATCCCATAAATATTTAATGAGCAGCTACTTTTGTGTAAAGCTCAGAGATATTGTTACTACCTTCATGGAGTTTTCAATTCCATGGAGGTAGATGGAGGCTGAAATTATTAGATATTTTAATACAAATTAAAAATAATTCAATAGGAATGCAAGAGAAGGGGAGGTTAATTCATACCAGTTCATCAAAAAATTTGTGGTTCTTATTTTTACTATTATTTGTAGTTAATCAGTTCATAATTGTTATTTTATGGATTTTAATGGCTAGATGCAATTCCAGTAGATTAACATCCAATATTTACAGAAAAAAGTGGGATTAAAAAAAAAATTCCCTAGAAAGTACAATAAAGGCCTCGGAAATCTAAGAAGGTTTGCCTTTCTTAAAAAGAAGCTTAAAGTGCTTTCTCATCAAACGTGAAAACAAACGCATATGTATTTTTTAAAAAGGCAGATTTATCATTGAAGCACACTATTCCACAGTTAGAAATATTTGTTTTTACAGCAAGAGTAAATACAAAATTTTGAATAATCGTGGAAAATTAAATATTCGATTTTGTTCTTAAGTGATTTTTTAAAGCCCTAAACCATTCTCTATTGAACATTTTGACAGTGTTTACAATATTTATGATTTAAAAAATGTCACAAAGTATATTGAGAAGTTACACCTAAAATTTCCTTAAATAAACTATAGCACAAAGTTAGGTATTTTGAATGTAAGAATAATATTTTCCCCTCTTACTATAATATAGAATTCTATATTTACTTTATGAAATTATGCTTTTACTGAGTACATGTATATATGTGTGTGTATATACTATTGCATGCCTCATTGATGATATGATTCAGTTTTTTTCTCCAATTTAATTATTGGTTGATAAAAATTAATAAATTCATGAATTTAATATGACATATAAAAGGAAATAGTGCCTCTGCATTGACATTAATTATTTCAATAAAGAATCACTTTTATTTATTCTAGTTAGAAAAGATAGCAGGGATTTGGTTTTATTACTTTGGAGTTCTGAGTATCAATATATTGATCAAGAATATTTTTAGATTCAGTAAACTGAAGTTTCTCACATAAATGCTCAAATACTTCATATAGTTAAATGATATGGTAATTATTAAAGTATAATTTTACTTGAAAGTAATCCTAAATATATAGTAGTTTTGGTCATTTTACATTTTCTAAATTAACAAATACTGAAATGTCTGTGTACACATATGGAAAGCTGTGAATGTTTTACAGTAAACAAATCCTTAAGTATGAAAAGCATGAGATAGTCATCCAAGTTTCTTTCTCCTAATGTCATTTCTCAAAACATTTTTTGCAGTGTCTGTCCATGGGGGGAAATAAGAAGAGAGAGCCTCATTCTTCATTCACTAGAATGTCCTGATTAAATCTTATACTGCAAGGATTATCACACAAATTAAATTCTTTGTATAGGAAGAGGCCATTCATTTTATGTGAAACTACAGAACTCTAATCACAGATTTATCAGCAAGCTACATCTTACTATTAGTAAAATAATAAAAAGAAAATTGTGTTGTTATATACTTTTGGAGGTCATGGAAGAGGCATTCTAGAATTCGAATCATGGCTACTCTTAATTTTAAAATTATGCATTTGACAACAAATGTAAATACTAGATGTCCTATATGATTGTTAGGATTGCAGTAATTATACCCCAAAGCCCAACTTGCTGCAGTTAAGAGGTTGAGTTAGAGTATCAGATGACAGTTGTCATCTAATTCTCCTTACTTTTTTTTCTTGAAGTTTAATTGCATAGATTGGATTAATCATAATTATAAATTAAAAATACACTATTATTATTGGAACATGAATGACACTTTTAAAATTCATTCATTAATTCATTTATATAAAGATAATTTTTAATTCATCAACTAAACCAAGAGCTAGCACATTCCAAATAACTTTACTTACTGGAACTACTCTTGACATACCCCAATGCTTCCCAAAGAATGATTTACTACTGTGAATTTCTGTTGTTGTTGTTGTTGCTTGTTTTTCTTGTTTCAAATTTTATAAATCAGATAGTGCTCTGGGATTATTTCCAGCTTTATTTGTTAAACAGTGCTTTATGTTTTCAGTTTCTAGCCATACCATCTCTACTATAAATCAACATGCTATATGGGCACAAGTCTGTTAGAAGCACTCATTTTGTTTCATTGGTCACTTAGTTTATATATTTACAAATATACACTGTGTTAATAAATTAAAAATAGACATTTGCTTAAGTTCATTCTAGAAGATACTCCAATTCCTTCATCTAATTCTATTAGGGAATAATAATAAAAAAAAAACAGAGTTATAGATCGTATTCTCACACTAAAAAAATGATATATTATTTTTAAAAAGAAAAAAGAAATCACTTTTGGATACTATATAACTGGCTAGCTTTTCACTGAAAATCAGAGGGAAATCTATATTCTTTTTAATGTAATAATTTGAAATCTCAGTACCTAAACTTATTCTTACAAAACTGTATGAAGAGAAATTTATTTTATTAAATGTAGAGATCCTCAAAATTTTTTCTAGCTATATTGGTATGGTTTTCATCTAGACAGTGTTTTTGCTCTAAAGTAAGAAAAGTTGGGGAAATACAAACAAAATGAAATAAAAAATAAACATGCATATGAAGGCAAAGAAGACTCCTAAGGCATTCAAGACAAGAGGCACCATAACCCTTGAAAGAGGGGAAATGTATTAAAGTAAGCCCAATAATCCACTTCACTTTTCTCCTTGGAGCCTTTTCTAAGCCTTAAGTGGCACAGAGTGAGAGGCTAAGAAACTTAGTAGAGGACAAACAGTGTGATGCAGAGAAGCTACGGAGCTTTCAGTAATTTCATACAAATGAAGAGAGAAAAAAAGAAAGAAAGAAATTTGTGTTCAGTTACCTCAGCAGACAAAACTTGTGTAGCCAAGATCCTAGAGAGAAGAGATGTACAGAAAAGATGTACAGAACATGACACTCTGCCTGGCTTTTTCCTCATGTTATTTTCCAGTTCTTATTTTTTTCTTTTCTTTTTTGCTTTTTATGCCCCTTTTATTATTTATTTTATTAATTTTTTTTCAATTATAGTTGATATTCAATATTACATTAGTTTCTGGTGTACAGCATAGTGGTTAGACATTTATATAACTTATGAAGTGATCCCCTGATAAGTTTATTACCCACCTGGCACCATACAGAGTTATTATGATATTACTGACTATATTCTCTATGCTGTACTTTACATTCCCATGATTATTTTGTTACTGCCTGCACTGGGAAAGATGCTAAGAAGCCTAATGGAAAAAGCTGATCTGTTAAATGACAGCCTCACAATGCTGGATATTTAGGGTTTATGAAAATAAATTGGAGTTCAGTACCTGGAAAGTTGGAAAGGGGGAAATATCAAATGGATCATGCCAATTTCCAAACATTAAATATATAAAAAATCCTATTAGTT
>NW_006433024.1:14281153-14304410 GCF_000325575.1 Pteropus alecto | reverse complement strand
GAATTGGGTTAGTGTTCTCTGGAGAGAGATAACGTCATCCAAAGCCTCTATCATATTTCGTAACACAATGCCTGACACACAATGAAATATTATCAAGCATTTTAAGAACTAGGAACTAAGAAAAAAAAAATAACAGAAACAGTTTCACGGTAGCCCAGATAGTGAAGTTTTTGAACATGAACTTTAATATAAGTGTGGTTAATACATCAATAAAAATGAATGACAAGAGGGAGAATTTCACCAGATTTCTAAATAACGTATAAAAAACATCAGATGGGAATTTTAGAACAGAAAAGATAAATACTGTGAAATTAAGAAATTATGAGTAGGCTCAGGCATGTATTGGAAAGCTGAAGAACTGACTAGAATAGGAGAATAGAAAGTATCCAGGCTAAAATACAGAGAGAAATGCAGTAGATATATGGGGTATTGTAAAAATATATAACTTAGTAAAAGAATTATGAGAAGAAGAGAGAAAGATGAAAAAGAATTAGTACTCAAAAAGATAATGGTTAAGAATGTTCCAAAGTTGATGAAAGATATCAAGCCATATATTCCATTTAGGATAAATATAAAGAAATCAAACCTATGCACATTGTAGTGACATTGTTAAAAATCAAAGACAGAATAGTTTAAAAAGCAACAATGAGAAAAAAAAGATGTATTTTCTTCAAATGAGCACCAGCATAATAGTGAGTTTACTAATCATCAAATAAGAAAAAAATTGCATCTTTGAAAAGCTTATCTAAAATAACTACCTACTAAGAATGCTATTCCAAGTGAAAACATTATCCACAGGTGACGATAAATAGAAATATTTCTAGTCAACAAAAGCGAAGAGGTAGAATTCATCACCAAAAATCCCATACTTCACTAATACTAAAGAGTATTTTTCAGACATAGAAAAGATTACGCCGGGTCGACTCATAGAAATGTAGAATGGAAGAACACGTAATGTTAACTATGGTAAGTCTAATGGTGACTGAAGGTAACTAATGATAAATCTAAATGAATATCAGCTGTAGAAAACAATAACCGTGAGTTATAGAGTTCAAGATAAATATAGAAATAAAATGCATGAAAAAATAACATCAAAGGCAGGAGGAAGTAAAAAGAGATAATGTGTTCGAAGGTCATAAAATTGTCTGGGAAGTGATAATAGTACTTAATTTATATTAGAAACTAATAAGTAAAGAATGAATATTGTAAATTTCTAGGATTACAATTAAATAGTAAATTATTTTATAATAAACAACCTAATAGATGAGAAAATGGAAGCTAATGATGAATAAAAAAAAAGGAGTGAAAATAAAGAACATAAGAACATGTGGAAAAATAAAACAAATATTAAAATGTAAATTATAAATTTAAATACATCAATTCACATGAAATCTAAGTAGACTAAATACTCCATTATAATGTTAACAATAAAATATATTCTGTGTAGAAGAAAAAAAATTTAAATCGAAATAAATAGAAATTTAGGAAAAGATATATCATGCAAAGATCTTTTAAAAAGAAATCTAGGGGAGCCATAGAAACATCAAACAAAAGAGATCTAGGGCATGAATTATTTCTAGAAATAAAGATAAATACTTCATAATAGTACAGGGGTCAATAAATTAGGAAAATGTAACAATCATTCATTTGTATACAACTACTAACACAGTATCATAATTGTAAAGCAAAAACTGATGGAAGTAGCAAATGCATAATCAAAACGGAGGACTTGAGCATACCGTTCTCAGCAACTGATTGAATGCGCAGACAAAACAAGATCCGAAAAACCCAATTTGCCAAAATAACTTTAGTAGCATATATAGAACATATTACACACCTGTAGAATATGCATTTATTTTAACTACATACAAAACATTTAATAAAATTGCACATTAAATATGAGATATGTGACACTAGTCAAAATATGTCATAATTTATTGCCTTAAATTCATATGACTTAATTTTCTATTGTTGCAAAATAAACCACCTCAAAACTTCATGGCTTAAACAATAAATATTTTATCTTCTAGAGTCTCTGACTTGAGATTCTTTCAATATGGTAATTGAATTTCCAAAACAAGAATTCCAAGAACAATTCGGGTGTCAGACCTGAAAGTAATTTTTCAACTTCCTATATCATTAATAATGCAATTTTCATTTAGGAATTCGGTATTTTGCAACCATTGTATTTTTTTTACTTACAAAATTCTGAAATCAAGAACATAATGGCATAGATAAATACTGGAACTACTTCAATCAATGTTATAATGCAGAGAAAGCAAAACCAGATAATCGACATGGAGTTTAGGTTCACGTGTGTCCTTTAGAACCACACCTCTCATACAGGGAAGAGAGAAATGCACGTTAGAATGGGCTCCCTTGGGTTTCAGAATAGAAAGTACATACAAATCTGTATGATTAATCTACTTTGCCCTAATGCATTTAAATTTTTCACTTTACCTCTTGCCACAGCTAGATCTTAGAGATATTCAGAGAACTATATTAGTTTGAATAACTTAAAGTTGGATATACCTTAAAAGCAGAATGCATTTTATTTTGTGAATATTGAAGAGTGTGAGGTAGGCTGTGATGAATGAGATAAAACAAAACAGTATAGGAGGAGGGATTTTTTAATGTAGTACCTCAAAAACAATATTTCATTTGTTTCACATATATAGAGTAAGAAGAGTTAAGTTGTAGCTTTGATAGAAAAGGGGAAAAGTTTTTATCTTAATATATTGATGTAGTGCTCAAAGCTATAAAATCTTGGATTGTTCTGAGTCTCTTTTCTATCCCCCTTATTAATTGTCTCAATTTATTTTTTCTAGGTGAAAGCTGAAGTGAAAGGGAGATAATCATACTAAGGTAATAGTACGATTGCTTGGAAGTTTGTATTTTTTAACTTAAAATGAAGATAAAAACTGCTGTTTATCTAATTTTGGCTATCTTATCATACAATTTTATCTTAACCTTAGGTTTTCTGCAGTTACTGCTTAGCATAAATTTAAAGTCATTACGAACTATCATCAAAATCATTAAACTTACAGTGGTGACACTGTGCTTTATTTTATTCAATATGTGTCTATTTTAAATAAAATATAAGGCTAACGTAACAGTGTTTCCTTTCCTTGAAATCAGATTTTCATTATAACGTTGACCTTTAAATGTCCCATTTCGTTAGGCAAACAACATTATTTGAAATTAGTCACAGGTTTCTTGTTTTGTGCAAGCAAAGCTTGATTACAAGCCTTTCTATAAAGCTTCTATTCAGTTTAATAATTCATACTTCTTTGCTTATCAGCTTTAGAATTTTAAAGGAGGCATTTGACTATAAATCTTTCCCACTGCTCCATTTTATTTTAGTGCACAACAACAGAACACTAACATAATTGGTGCAGTTTGTTATTTACAGATATGCGGTGAGATGCAGGTGGCAAACTCTTTTTTAGTGTTTTAAGGAAAAGGAGGACCTTCTTCACGACTTAGGTTATGGGAATAAAGATTGCGGCTGGGTTAGGATAGCAGCCATTGTCACTATGGGTGTTCTCTAATTTCTGCAGTAAATCTTTTCCATATGGAATCCTTTTCAATTCCACTCTACACCGAAATGCTTATTTTGTTTTAAGAACATCTATTCTCTAAAATATAGCCCTATAAAGGAATACTGTTGGGTTTTATATGTATAATCCTAAAAACTATGTCCAAAATAAATTGGTTTATGATTTTGTTCTAATAAGAATTTCTATAAATGCTTTCTGAAATGTATAATGCACACCACACTTTTTGTGCCTCAATCATAACTTCTGCATTTAAAATATCAAAATCAAAGCTCAGACAGTGGCTTCATTTGCCACAAAAAACTTTGCTTTGTTTCCATAAAATGAAACTGTTTCAATGAATATTCTAAGAAACATTTTTGAAAAACAACTCCAATAAACAGACTCAGTTGAATGCTAAACAGTACAAGTCCATACTCAATTAACTACAATCCTTGGGGCCAGATATAATTTAGAATTCAGAAATTCTTATATTTTATAAAGGTAATATGGCCATATATTTCACATTATATACAACTCTAGCACCCTGTAATTATGGGATAAATAATTATACAAAGAGATTTATTTTAGTTCTATCAGCATTTGCATCAATTTTTCATTTTTTTTGAGATTTGGGGTTTAGAAATTATATATAAGTGATTATATTCTTTAATATGAATAAGTTGTTAATATCTACTGAACACCTTACATTTTTTTGTTGTCATTATTGTTTTTCATTGAGCTATATCAAGTGTCTAGAATAAAGAATGAAAAATATAAATTCTCAAAAGATACTTGCTGAATAAATGAATTGAATGAAGATGTGGACAAATTTTATTAACTATCATGTGTTGAGTAGAAAGCATTATTCAGATGTCCGGGGAACTAAGGATATATAATAATATAATGGAGTAAAATATAAAATAAAAGGTTAACATTTATTGAAATTTGTATTGCACCAATGCTTCTGTCTTGTGGAATTTTCAAAAAAGTTTGGAATGTGCTTATTATTATTTTCCTTATTTTGCATATGTCAAAACTGAAGCTTAGAAAAGATAAGACACTTGCCAAAGATGCCACAAATGGTAATATCACAACTAGAATTTGAATATAGATAATTTGACTTTGGAGCCCATAAAATTAAGGAGCTAGATGTTGTGAACATGTCAGGAAGTAGATAATAATAAAATATATGTAATAAGGATAAGAACTGAAAAAAGTTATCTATACATAATAGAGAGATTATAATAACTCTCATGATGAAAGACAGCTTCACTGCAGTGGAAGGGGAATATAAATCTTGGTGGATATACGTAGCATTTAAAGAGGCTGTGATATTGAGAGAAATTACCAGATAGACTCAAAGTCCAGAATGAGCTATTTCTACGGTGGCTCCCATATGTAGAGCAGGAAAAAAATTCTGCATTCATGGTACTGATGAAAAGAAAATCCAATTTCCAGCAAATCTCAATTTTGTCAAAAATGTAATTACAGAAAACAAAACACAACACAATAAAATACCCCTGTAAATATCACCTTGTCATAGATGCCTTCTCCCAGCCACCTAATGCAAAATGGAAAACCCACCACAAAATTCCATCAGCCTCTATTTCCTTACTTCGCTTCCCTCTTTCTTCATATTACTTACAACTAGTGGTGTGAACAGAGTACTAAGAAAACATATATTTATATACAAATTTAAAAAGCCTGTGATTGTGAAGATCTTGATGATTAGGTATAATGAGAACTCTTCATTGCAGGCTTAAAAAGGACCTTTAGTTTTAAAAATTAGGTCTCAATTGATCATTTAGAATTTAAATTAGGACATCCATTTATATAAAAGCCTATCACTTAAGTATGCGTGAACTCGATCATAACATATTTATTATGGTACAGGTACATAGTAGTAGCCCCGGAATAGTTATCGCAATCTATCTGCCATGAGAGAACTGTTCCTTTTGCAGGCCGCAATCAGAAGCTCTTGGAACAGTTGCCTTACTACTACAAACCAGAAAGAATCTTGAACTATCTGTTGCAGGTTGGCATCTTTGCTGATGTCTGTATCGTAAAGAGAAATGATCAAAGTACTAATAACAGACAATAAATATTTTCTGGTTCTGAATAATTCTCAGAAGAAAATATATTCTATTTTAAAATGTGTTATTTCATTTAAGGTGCCATTGTAAGAACAGTCATGATCATAACAAATGACATCTTAAGGTTTTGCTATTATTCTCACAGAAAGATTTCTCAGAAAAATCTTATTTATTTATTCAAACTCTTTCAAAAGCAAACTATATGAGCAGTATGTTTTTCTTCTGTTATCTTACATCCACAAGAGTTGAACAGAATACCACTTTCTATGAAATAATTAGAAAGTTTTTAGATAAGTTAACATTCCCAAGAACTAAAGGCTACATCTTTACCCATCAAATATTTTAGAACAAGTTTGAGTAGGTAAAATCCACAAAAATATGGATCATAAGTGCAATTTAATTTTTCACCTCATCTTTAAGCAAATAAAATATTAAAGTAAGTACAATTAAGAATAAAATCAAGACTAAATAAATAATAATTACAGCTATTTATTAAGTACTTATTCTGTTCCAGGCACCGAGTAGGTGGTGTACAATTTTTTCCTCACTTTTATTTATATGTTTATTATAACCTATGGTATATATACATCAAGTTCTCCCCCTTTTTGATAGTTTAGGAAACTGAGACACAGAATAATTATGTTGCGGCCCATGATCATTTAATTGACAAGGGGACTGGTATTCAAATTCAGACAGGCTGACACAAGAGGCAGTCTTAACATCTACACCCTTTTAAAATTCTCATTAATTCATTCATTCATCCACCTTTCCTTCTGTTAAGAATGTAATTGAGACCATACTCTTGTGTTCGGATTGTCAATATGTGATTCCCCACCCTGCCCCATTTTAGCTGTGTAATCTTGGACAGATTACTTCCTCTCTGCTTTAGTTTCTTCATCCACAAAATGGAGATAGTAAAAAGAATGTACCACATAAGACAGTTAAATGAGATAATAGATGTTAAATAACGCATGTCATGGAAAATTATTTGGTAAGTGTAGGATAATATTTTTTTTTTATTTAAGAAATGTTTATGGAGCACCAATAAGGCACTGTGCTTATCAATAGGCAGAATACAGCTCTCTTGTCTCTTACTAAAGTCACTACTGCGTATTAGTGACACAAACTCTTTTTGCACATTTAATGCCTCTGCCTATTGGTATTTACCATTTATTCAACAAAAGTCTCCTGAGCACCTCACATGTGCTAGCTACTAGGTACTGAAAGACCAGAGATGTTTGTGTCCAAACTTTCTATGAACACATATCTGGACATGTCTGAAGAACTGATGGGGCAAATGTAATTCACATCAATTTGTGTGAGGTGAGAACAAGTCTTAAAGGAAAAATGATAACTAAAACTTACTGAGTGTTTAATAATGTCAGTTTTATTTAAATGCTGCTCATGTATATATGGTAGCCAATTTAATCCACAGACCTCTACAAGTGGTATCATTTATATTGATTTTATATATGTGGAATGTGAGGCCCATGGAGATGGAATAATTTGCCAAAGATCACTCAACAATTCTGTTGTAGAGTCAGTGTCCAAATAGTCAATAAGGCTGAGAACTCACACCCTTAAGTACAATACCATACAATTTTGGAATGAGAACAAGACATCATAATCCAGGGTTGAAAAAAGTTTCTTTGTACAGCATACTTTCAGACAATTTGTTTTGTTCATTATTAATATCCTATAGACTTTTGCTGATTTCTAGTGAGAGGGCAGTGTGAATAACAGCAAGGATCTTTTCATATATTTTTTTTAACTGAAAACTTTATAAGACTGGGATTCAAGAAGCAATTTTATGTTGCCCATTTAATGGAATGTACAAACTAAATCAGAGGGGGTATTCTACTTGGCAGTAGAGGTTAACAGTGCCAATTGGTTAACAGTGCCCAGGGTAGGGAGGATACTGCCCAGATGGAGCAGCACTGGTGTCAGATGTGTCAGTAACCAGCAGAACACACAGTGATATGTGAAATTTAGCAGAGTCAATAGACAGGGTGGCACACAGAGAAAGAAGATCAAAGCCAAATAAACAAATGATCAACAAATTAGGCCTCATGGCAACCCTAGTGAGCCAGAAGTATTAATGAGCTCAAGTATAACATCTACCAAGATTTTTAGAAATATTGTGGGATTATTTTACAAGGCAGAATAAGAGCTTTTGAAATACAGATAATAATTTTGATTATAATGCTGATTTTACATAGCATGGTGTGGCTTTCTGTGTACAGTCATTTGCTGCTTAATGATGTTTTGGTCAATGATGGACTGCATATATTTACTACGATGGTGGTCCTATGAGATTATAAGAAAGCTGAAAATTTTCTATTGCTGAGTGACATAGCTGTAGTAACATCGTAGTGAAAAGTTGCAAAAAATCCACAAGACTGTGGTTGAGATAGCAAATAACTACAATCTGGGTGTGGATGAGGATGATGTTGAGGAGCTCCTACCGGTGGTTTCTGAGGAATTGACTAACGAGGAGTTGCTGGGACTAGAACAGGAATGCATAGCTAAAGAAGAGGCAAGAGCAAAGCAAAGTGCAGGAGAAGGGTAAAAAGAACCCCCAAGAAAATTTGCAGTGTAAGATTTAGCAGAAGCTTTTGCAGACCTCAGTGTGCTCCTTAAAAAGTTCAAAAATATGAACCTCAACGTCGGATGGTTTTCATTAATAGAGAACAATATTCATGATGCATTATCTGCTTACAAGCAAGTCTATGAAAAGAAAAAGAAACAAATTAAACAAACCACCATGAACATATTTCTGAAAAGAGTGATACGTCCTCAAGAAGATCCTTAGGCATGTCCTCCAGGAGATATTCCAGAAAGAGGTGTTGTTATCATAGGTGACAGCTCCATGTGTGTTATTGTCCGTGAAGACCTTCCAGTGGAACAAGATGTGGAGATGGAAGACAGTGATATCAGTGATCCTGACCCCGTGCAGGTGGTCTGTGTCTTAATTTTTAACAAAAAAGTTTAAAAAGTAATAAATAAATAAATTTAAAAATAGAAAAAAAAAGCTATAGAATAAGGATATAAAGAAAATATTTTTTCTACAGCTGTACAATGTGTTTATGTTTTAAGCTAATAAAAGAGTCGAAAGGTTAAAACAGGTAGTTTATAAAGTAAAAACATTATAGTAAGCTAAGGTTAATTTATTACTGAAGAAAAAATTTAAAATAAATTTAATGTGGCCTAAGTGTACTGTGCTTATAAAGCCTACAGCACTGCACAGTAATGTCCTAGGCCTTCACGTTCACTCATTACTCACCCATACACTCAGAGCAATTTCCAATCCAGCAAGTCCCATTCACAGTAAGTGCCCTATACAGATATACCATTTTTACCTTTTATACCTTATTTTCACTTGTTCCTTTTCTATATTTAGATATACAAATACTTACCATTATATTATAATTGCCTACAATATTCAGCACAGTAACATGCTACACAGGCTTGTAGCCGAGAAGCAATGGGCTACACTGCATAGCCTAGGTGTGCAGTAGGCTAGACTATCTAGGTGTGTGTTAAGTGCATTCTGTGATGTTTGCACAAAAATGGCATTAAGGACACATTCCTAAGAATTTATATCCCCATCATTAAAGTACACATGACTGTACTCAGATTTCAAAAGTCAGGTATGATCTCTGCCCTTAAGAAATCCAGGGTCTCTTAGGTGAGACAGACATGCAAATATTTATGTAAAACATGTCTCTGTAATTGAGTTCTACACACAGTTCAGCAGCAACACAATCAGAAAGAAGGATGATTAACTCTCCACTCAACACTCCCCCTTGTTCTTTTCCTTCTCTCTTCAGAGTTTTATTTCTTTGATTGCTTTTGGAATACTTATATTATACAAATTAAGCCAAAATCAATTCATGACGGCAAATTCCTCCTACAAATCATGTATTTGCTCTCATTCTGTGCCATGCTGGAACAGGAAACAGCAGGAGAAATACATACAGACAATTTTTTAAATTTGTACTAGTTGTATTTTATAAAGTCACTGCAAACACTGAATTAGTGAATGCTGAATCACTTATCCTGGGGGAAATACAGGGTTAGGTTCCTTTAAACCCTGGTCACGACATTTACTTTAACTGACCAATAGATAACATTATTTTACACGTGTTTCTGTTTAAAGAACCTTATTTAATACATATTTTGATTTATTAGTATTGAACCCACAGCCAAGGATACTATAACTCATGGCTGAACAAAATGTATCTAACATACATATTTTGTCTGTAAGGCATATTAACAGCATACTTATACTTAGGAACACGGGAGAACACTTCAGCACTACTCTTGGGTACCACTTTAAACAACAAAATTACCAAGAAAAAGGCAAAAATGCAAAAAAAAAAAAAATGTGGCAAGAAAGAAACCGCAAAAGATGTGAGAGCTGAAACAAGAAGGCAAGATTGGTGCCTTGTTTTCGACCTCATCTGGAAATGCCTGCCCGCCCAGGGCAACTCAAAAGTTTTCTCACTCTGCCATGTTTGTGAATGACTTGAAAGTACTACATATACTGATTTTGGGGTCCCAAGTAAATTTTAGTGAGTGGATGAATTTGCAAATACAGAAAGCACAAATGATGAGGATTGACTGTATTGGGCAAATAATATCATGCAATTGATTTCCATAATCTTTTTCACTTAAAACTGACTCTAATTGGGACCTTAATACTAATTAAAATTGAATATATTTTAATCAATTAAATAAGAAATCTTTGCCCACAGCTGATAATACACTAGCAAACATAAAATTCTTAAAAATGTCTTATTTATCATGATATAGTCACTCACATTTACCTAATATTTATAATTAATAAGTGTATGTGTATATGTGTGCATATTTTCATGGCAAACCTATTAACTTAATATTTTTATTTTAGAAAGTCATACTCAGTCCTCTTCTAAAGAAATTTGCCCCAAATGCTTTTTTTCTGAACAAATTATGACAACATATCATTGGTGAATTAGTGAATTTGAAGCTATTTCCCTGGCCACAATTGATTATAGCAAGAATTGGTTTTATGAGTCAAGGCAACCTGGTTGGACAGATCGTAATAAAAGCCGACTAACTGCCTCCAAGATGGACTGGTACAAAACTATTTTTAATTGTGGTGGTCCATATTAAATGGCATAGTGATAAACTTACCTAGCCATATGACATATCTTGACAAAAGTAATAATAAGTTCATATGGATAGTGAGAAATACAACACTTCTGATTTTACCTTATATGATGTGTATTTTTCTATTTCTCTCCTAGCTACATCATTCAGTTTTGAAACTACAAAACCCAGGTGATTATAAAATTGCTAACAGTTTTCTGTACCATGACTTTTCATCACATATCCTTATAATAAACTCCTGTAGGCAAAGATAAACTGTGTCTATCTGTTACTGGCAATAAGTATATAATTGATTATCACTAAGGAAACTGAGATTCAAAGCATTTGAGTTAATTAGCTAAGGTCACACAATCAGAGGTGACATTAGCCACAAACCCAATACCCTGATTTTAGGACTTCTGCTCATGTATATTACACAATAGCTACTCTATTTTGTTTATTCTGATACTGTCAAGATCACAATATTAGGGCATGTTCCACATGGCTTCAGTGAAAGATTAAAATACTTTGCATGTTAAAAACCCACCAGAGGAGAACTCAATTTCACTGTTAAGCGTGAAAGCTGAGTATAAATTATTTGATCTTCATCTATAATTTGATTGTCTTTTTTCTTGTTTATCTAATCTTTTTAAATAGACAACTGTTAAATCAAAAGAGATTTACCATGCTGAAACTGATTTGTGGGGGAAAAGGTCCTCCTCCATCTATTAATGAGAGATAAAATATTCACAAATAAAAGAGAAACTCATCTTTAACCTCAGGCCCACGAAGTAAAACCTTACAAGGACGAAACACTTGACTTGATATTAATCAAGAACCAGCCTCCCTAGGCAGAGAGACCTGAACAGGTTGGACTCATGACATGATGCTTGTGAAGTGCCTCGAAATGCTGTCATCCCTGCTGAGACTCCTGATGCTGCCACTTCTTATGCCAGACCTGCTGTCTCTCCATGTTTCCCTCTTGTTCATGCCTCTTTGTGCTCATGTCCGATGAGCCAAGGAACACACTCGAAATCTATTTCTTCGAGGGAAATAAAAGCATTTTTAGCAACCAAATTATGAAATGCTGGGGCTAACGATCAGTAACCATGATTGATTACACTCCAGGTCTTGTGTCTGGAAAGGAGAATCTGATAAAAACAGAAAGCCTTGAATCTGTAGCTAAAAGGAAGTGATTCCTTAAATGATTAGAATGAAATCCAGAAAAAAATACAGTATCTATATAAATTGAGGACTGGCACGGTATTTTAATGGTTGTCACCATTACAACTGCCTAAATAACATTTAGATAGAGATACAAGAACTAGATTAGAATGAGAAATAGAAAAGTACGTTATATTTTCTATAGTCGGGTAAATAAATTTTTAATTGTATTTTATAACTCATTTATTTATACCCAGAAAGATGTACATATTATACTAAAAATTTTAGAAATTCTTTTAACTTTACTAATAGTTTACCATTTTATATTGTTATTATAAAATAAATGCCACAAATATTTTATGTGTATATTTTTTATTTCATTTATTCATTCCTTCATCCTAATTGTTGAATTGAAACCATTTTTTATAGTTAAATATTTAGCACCTATCATACAATGTACATGGTACAAAGCATTAGCAATACAGTGATGAATGAGATAGCCACCACCCTGGCTATCACATAAGTTACCATTTAGAAGAAGAACAGAATTCCTAAAAGAAAATATAGGGAATATTTAGTATGAAGTTCAATAATAGATGTAAGTACAAGGCGTATGGGATAACTTAGGAGGAGTAAACTCAGTATTTTGAAAAATAGAAGTTTTCCTAGAAGAGGAAAAATCTTCACTAGTTTACATAGGGGTTTGCCCAAATGAAGAAATGGGAACAGGTTTTCTGGCGTGCACAGATATCAGCAGCTGAGAATATGGCGTGTTCAGAGAAACTACATTATTGCAATTGGTTGGTGCACAGACTGATAAGGTGAGAGAAATGACGATAGAAATAGAAGTGGAGTGTGAGGTTGCTGATCCATGAGGCTGGAGAGGAGAGGAGAGTGAAGTCGTTAGTACTAAGGTATTTGCTCTTTATCCTGTAAGTGATGGAAAAGCAATAACAGCTTTTAGGCAGAGGGTGGAGATACCGAGATTTCATCTTTAGGGTAATCATTCTGGTTGCAAATGTGGATTGGACTGGAGGGGGCACTACTGGAGGCAGTACAGTTAGAAGGACATTGGTGGATAGAGTGGGGAAACTTGAGCCAGGGTAGTGGCCTTGGAGATGAAGGGAAGAAGTTATTATTTAAGAAATACTTAGGATTTAGAATGAAATAAATTTAGTGATTGAGTAGAATAATGGATCTGATTGGGAAGGTATTGGATTATTTAATCTTTTGAACTTCGGTTTCCTTGTTTAGGAGATTCAATATAATAAAAGTACCTACACCATGGGGTTGTTGTGAAAATCAAATAAGAAAAATCTGACTTTTCATATTCTACATTTAGAAAGAGTTATACCAAGATAACACCTCGTTGCCCAGCTCAGGCAAATGGCTGCTACTGTTCTATAAAGCAGAAACACACAAAGAAAGGGGTCTTAAAGACAGTCGATTAGTTCTGCTTTATGTTTCTATCTCTATTGCAGTCATTCCTGTCAAGTCTCCAACACTTTGATTTCCTAATTGGAGACTTGAGGAGAGCCAGGCCTCCTCTTGCATTTCTAAAATGTTACCTGGATCACAGAATATTTTAAAACTAAATATCAGGCCATATTGCTGCTTGGCTTTAAAATTGCCAAATGGGTATTCTTAGAATCTTTTATATTTGTTTAGAATAACATGAGGCCTTAGGGTAAGGACTTAAATCCTTAGCATTACTACAGGCCTTTCCAAACTATACAGCGTCATCTCCCAACACTTTTATTCTCTGCTTTCTCTGTTTTCCTCCATTCCAGATTTCTTTTAGTCTTTCAAATAAAACATGATTCCTACTGCTCCTAATTCCTAGGCTCTTTATCGGAATTTTGATGCTTCTTTGTTTTTGAAACTCTTTGTCATCTTTTAGGTTTCATAATATTTACATTTTTTATAAAACATTTATCACATGCTTACTGTGCACTAGACATTTTTCTAAGCTCTTCGAGTGAGATTCTCTATATGATACTTACAAAACTACATAAGAGAAATAATTATCATCTCTATTTTAAATATGTGAAAACTGAGGCAGAGGACTTAAGCCATCCAATGTCATGCATATACTAGGGGCAGGGTGAAGATTTTGAGAAGAAACAGGATATTTTTATAGTCTCAAAGTATCTTCCACCAATATATTTATTAATAATAAATGAAAGAGAGACGATTTCAGTGGAGGAACCCAGAAGACAATATCTTAACCAAATTATCATGTTTAACATCATGAATAGTAATATCGTATCTGATATGATGCACTGAGAAGGACACATCATCACATCTCTGGTATTCTTGTTCGAATGTGTAATTTCAGTCCAGTAATGAGAAAACACATCAGACAAACACGTGTTCAAGAACATAAAATAATTGACCAATGTTCTTGAAAAACATCAGTCATGAAAGACAAGGGAAGCTGAGGACATGTCACAGATTAGAGTAAATGAAGAGGACAGAAAACTAAATATAATGTGGGGTCCTGAAACAACAAAAAAGGGAATTATAAGAAAAACAGTGAATTTTGAATAAGATTTGTAGTTTAGTAGTTAGCGGTGTCGTACCAACATTACTCTCCTGGTTTTGGTCATTGTACTCTAGTTATGTAGGATGGTAACATTAGGGTTAGCTGAGTGAAGTGTTTGCAAGAATTCTCAAAAATAGAATTCTCTATTTTTGCAACATTTTTATATCTAAAATTATTTTTAAAAATTGCAAGTTGAAAGAGAGAGAGAGAGGAAGAGGAGTAGAGAGGTAAGGGAGGAGGTGGGAGAAGGCCAGAGATCCGAAGAGGAGACCAATCAGAAATTAAATGAAATCTTTTACACTAGACTCACAGTTCTAGCAGATGCATAAGGGTTCATATTGAGAAACATTCCCTTCTTAAATGTCAAGACATTTAAAAACTCCTTGTTATTATTGACATTATTAAACAATATGTTAGGCTTCTTTAATCTGGTAGTGTCAGAAAGAAGGGAGTTCTATGCAAGTGAATTATTCAGATAGTGACAAATTCCAAACGATTCCCTTTTTTCTTTAAAAAAGCCAGAGTGCCTAAGGGACAGAAGCTTCTAAATCAGAAAATCTAGACTTTTCATCCTGGTTGACTCTCCTTTGTAGCTATGAGACTTTGGCTAAATTATATAACTTCTTCAAAACTTAGTAAAGTCAGGATAATATCTGTGCTACATAGTAAACTCTAATTAAATGCTACTCCCACCCTCCTGTAATGTTGACTGCAAAGTTTACCACCATTTGAACACATTTTTATATGAAAGTTTACCCTCACAAGATATTGACATACAAATACTTTCCTTATCCTGGCACTAAATACTCTCAGTTTGTTACATTCTTTGTGTCTTGTTCTTAATTTTAATTTTTTTGTCTCTACTCTTTTGCTATCAGTTTTTTGTTTGTTTGTTTGTTCGTTTTTTTGGTCAGAGTTGTCAATGTGCCTTTCATCAAAGAAATATTATTATTCAGTTTTGTATCAGTCACAGCACATACTAAGCACTCAAGAATTTGGCAAGTTACTGAGTGAATGAAGAAGCATATAAATGAATTAATTAATGCTTCTAATATTTCGTGGATTAGAAAACTAATATAGGAAAATTCAAAGTTCAGTGAGGCACTGAGAGGTATTTTAAATATGCCTTTTTGAGGCCATTTGTGCTTTCTTATGGGTCCTTTATATAAAAAAACCACCTTGGTACACTGAGAAATCACTACATAACTAGCAACTATATTAATTATTTTTTTAATTGAGCTTCAAATTATATTAAAGATATAAAAGTTTCGTCATTTAATTATAATTTTCATGTCCTTGCAGGTTCCTAGTTTTTAAAATATATATTTACAGATAATTCTTGATCTAAAATCCATTACATTAATTAAGATTTACAGGTATATCTTTAATGTTACAAAAAATAATGAGAGATACTCTCTCAGAGACATAAATTTAGAAAGTAGCAGATCAGATTTAAATTACAATGCAAAGTCTTTTCATTGATTTTTTTCTATTACATTTTGTCATTTTCAAAATATTGAAAGTTAATAATTTGATCCGTATTTCTATATGATTCTTAGCTCATAGCTGCTTTGATACGAGTCATCAGCTTGCCACCACCCCTTTGCCATCTCAGAATTATTAGGTCATTGAGCAGAGTCAGATCTGTGTCTTCTGAGAATATGTAAGTCAGTCCTTTTCTATGAGAGGAAGAGGGAGCAGCTGTGGCCAGGACAGGAGTTAGGGCAGCTTGTCTTCTCTCCCGCTAGCACTGTCCACCTCTGAAAGGTATTCAGCGTTTGTTACAACTTCACGTTTCAGTTCGAGGTTCAAGGGACATGAAAAGGAGTTGTTTGTGTAGACATTGCCTCCACAAAGCCTTCACTAACTTTCTCCTGGTCTGAGGGCTCATATGATTCATGGTGACTTTATTTTTAGAAATAAAGACTTAAAGCTAATATTCTAAAATTAATTTCTTTATTATGTGTTTAGTCGACTCCCATTCTTTTAGGTTTTCACTTCTTTTTTGGAGCTCTGCTTTCCAGACTGAATGAATACCAAATATCTACTGCCTTATGTAGTAATAGTCTGTGTTTTGATAAAACAAAAAAAAACAAAAAAACAAAAAACACTGCTATAGTTTGGCTTCTGCAAGGGCCATTCTGTTTTTGTTTACATAATTTAACATTTGGATTGGCAGATGGAGTGGAAAAGCCTTTGCCTAAGGCGGAGTTGTATAATATATTGATCCCTTCAATGCTTAATGCAAGACTATAAAAAATGAAAAAGAGGAGACTATGATACATATTTTGTTTATCATACCACAGCCCCAGTATTTGTCTTCAAAAATATTCAAAAGCATTTTTTGTAATTAACTCCACCCAAGCTGATGCCATGTGATTTATATCTTAAGTAGGCTATTAGAGGCTTATACAATGCAAGAGTCAAGCAATGCATCTTTTTCCATGAGCCACTGGAGTAAAGTGTAACTGCATAAAAGATCCCTGATTAATTTTTTTAATGATACCTGCCTATTGCCATGGTTATGGCTGTAAATAAGCCCATCATGAAGTCACCAAGGCTAAGGTGGTATGGTAGAGTATAGGAGGGCTCAACTGGGTGATTGGAACAAACTCCTATCCCATGCTCTCTCAAATGCTGATAGAATGATCTTTCTACAATGCAAATCTAATTATGTTATTCCTTGCTTACATCCAGTCTATGGTTTCCCATGACATTCAGGATTCAGCTGCCTTAGCATGTCAGAGGCACTTAGGCTATCTTTCTAGTTTTTCAGACTCAATTTTCAAAAGTCTGTGACTTCTATTCCTGAGTCCACTAGTTCACAAAAAAACCAATTTGCACTACCTGAAAATATTGGGCTGTTTCATATCTTTGTTGATTCAGTTATGCAAAAATGTTCTTCGCTTTCTCCTCTTGGTGAAGTTCAACAGAGCTTTAAAAATCAACTCTATAGTTGCTTCTTTGAAGTTTCAACAATCATCTCTGCAGAAAAGCTTATAAAAACCAGCTCTGTTTTGCTTGAGTTTATAACCATTTTTAACATTACAGTGATTGTACTATATTGAAAGTTTATATTTTTTTACTTTTAGTATGTAAATGTTAATTTAAATATATTTTTCTCTTATTACATAGGAGAAACCTATTTTTTAGTAATAGTTGTTTTATTTATTAGTCTATTTCTTGTGCCTATTACTGAGCCTGGCACATAATGAGCTCTGAATAAAATATTTTACTTTTTATCCAACTCTTAAAAATGTATTTTTGGCCATAAATGTCCCAAAATTTACCTATTTTCCATATTAGTTTGGCTTGAGGATCTGGACTTGGGGGAAAATACCTTCCAGTGACACTGTTAGCCACTGGACTAGTTTACTTAACTAGTAATTTTATTACAAATTAGCCTAAAATAAAAATATGCAAAATCCTGATTTTAGAATAACTTTACCGTCATTTCCATCCCATGGAGCACACTGAAAAAAATTTTTTAAAGATTTTTGAAAAAGTAAAAAAGAAAGACGAATGATAGAATGACTGATAATGACTTCAAACTATATAATTCTAATAATTCAGGCTATTTCATTACTTTGCATGTCATAATATAGGTCTATATTTGTTATTCTATGTAATATTATGTACTCCAAAATATTCATATCTATTTGGAAAACTCTTCACCATTATTTTATCATGAAATTCTCACAAGTAAACATATCTTCATAGATCTCTTCATTCTGACCCAATTGTATAAATAGCTCCGTGATGAATAGAGCTTATAAAACTACATATGACTCATTTTGAGTCAAAGCATATTTGTGCGCATTTATAAAGGAGCAGAAGTCACCAAATTTTCTCTTACGACTTCAGTTTCATCTTTAAAGATAATTCAGAAAGTGATCTGAAAAAAAATATCAATGTTTATATGTTGATTTTAATCCCTTTGCCTTGTCCCTAGCCAAGAATGCTCACTTTAGTTGCAAACAGCTTTAATAATTTTTATTCAAAATGTGTATGTGTAATTTTTAAATGTCGCTACAAGAGAATTCATAAGAATTGGCAAAGTTTAGCCTCAACCGAATCTTTAGATATGAATATAAAGTGCATAACTAAAATAAGTAAACAGGTCTATCCAAAGCTTTTGGAATGGGTGCTGGGGCTTACTACACATTTATCTCTGGTGGATATCATCAGCTCATTGTCAGTTTCACTGTATAGATCCTCAAAATCAAAATTCTCAATGATTTCAGGTTGTTTTGAATTTCATATATGGTAGTCCCCTTTATCCATGCAGGGAATATGTTCCAAGACCTCCAGTGGATGCCTGAAAATTTGTATGGTACTAAACCCTGTATAAACTATACATACATATATATGATAAAGTTTAACATAAATTAGGTACAGTAAGAGATTAACAATAACTAATAATAAAATAGAACAATTAAAACAACATACTATGATAAAAATTATGTGATTGTGGTCTTTCTCTCTAAATATCTAATTATACTATACTCTTTTTTCTGGCAATAATGTGTGATTATAAAATTCCTAAATGATCATAAAATCCCTATATGATGAGATGAATGAAGTGAATGACATAGGCATTGTGACATAGCATAAGGCTACTATTGACCTTCTGACAATGCTTAACAAGCACTGTCTGGTTATCTTTGGCATATCCAAATTGTCAGCATCACTACTCTTACACTTTGAGGCCATTATTAAGTAAACTAAGGGTTACTAAAATACAAGCACTATAATACTGCAACAGTCCATTTGATAACTGAACCAGCTACTAAATGGGTAGTGTAGATGGTGTGGATATGCTGGAAAAAGGAATAATCCACGTCCTAGATGGGACAGAGTGAGACGATATGAGATCTCATCACATTATTCAGAATGGTGCACAATTTAACATGAACTATTTATTTCATTTTGGATAAGAGGGAACTAGTGTGTGTGTGTGTGTGTGTGTGTGTGTGTGTGTGTGTAAGCACGTGCACAATTTTTACTGGCTTCAAACTTATACTAACATCTTTCTGATTTTCCTCCTCCTCAATTCTTAGTGTTTCTAACCAAAATTATACTTTAAAGCACATTACACTACAAATGGTTAAATAAAGAATGTTACACAAATAAGAAATCATTTTCCAAAATTTACATGTTTGTTTTATGGAGAAATTCACTATGTTAGGAAATGAGGCTACAGTTGGTCCCATCTTTGTAAGCCAAACCTCAATCAAGCATTAATTCATCAAAAAAATAAATTGGTTTCTGAGGAGCAGTGGATTCTGTATAATAAGAAATTAATAATTCACAGGGTAGTAAAGTGACAGGCTAGATGGGCCTCTGAAACGTGTTGAGAAACATCTTCTCTATAGGACATTAGCTCCAACAATAGGTTCCCCAAAGGCATAAAAGTACCAGCATTTGCCATCACTCACAGAATATATAGATGTCTTCCCCCCATTCCTCTCCCCCCAAAAAGAAAGCTTGACCAATTTCATCTCTTAATTTAATTTTAGGAGTGAAGTCCAAAATTTCACCACAGAATCATTGAAAATCTGATGTTGCCAGCTGATGTACCAGATTATAATTTAACGTTACCCCAGTTTGAGATGCATGGCATTAAAATGTTAAAACATCTAGTGACGTTCACAATATTTTGATGAGAATTGCAAAGTGTCACACTTGATGGCTGGAAATAGTTGTTGAGTGTTTTCTTTTTTGATATTCCATTTGTACTTTCTTACATGTTTTCACTCTGGATTTGTTCACCAGGTTTCAGGATTTATACTTGAGATATCTTTTGCAGTCAAATACAATATTGTCTTTACAGGAACTTGAAATCAAGCAGTTTTGTTAAAAGAGAGAGGCAGCTTATGGTAGCGATGTCACAACTGTGAAAACAACACATTACTGATGTTAGTTTCTGATTAGGCTGATCTAATCAGCTAGCTTGATTTTTTTTTTTCTCCCAACTGATGCATCTTGGGTGAACCCATAGTGTCTCAGAATTATAGATCTGCAATAAACAAAGACTATTTAGTTCAATCCCCTGAGGTGAGAAAATTGACTCCTAATGGGAGAAAATTAAAGCTAGTTGCCCAAAGGTTCACACTTTTATGTAGAGAAGTCTGCAGGTTTAAAAAAATCTCAAGAAACCTAAATCCAGTCTGTCAATTCTCACACAACATGGATTATATTATTACTGATGTAAGCCGTTTGTATCAATAAGAAAAGATCTCTAAACTTCAAAACAATGTGTTGAAAACTTAAAAAATCCAATAGCAAAATCATTTTTTTATTTTAATTTTTATCAAGTCAAAAGACCTACCTCTCCTATTTATTCCCTTGTCTCGCTCAAAAAATAAATTAAAAAAAAACAAAAACGGAAACATATATGAATTATTTTATATCTAGTTAGAGAACTCAAGCTCATATGAAAAATGCAACATAAATCAAACTATAATCTACTAATTTTATTAAACTTATAGTAGTTATAATTTAATATAAGTTATAGGGCAAACTTCATTTTATTTAAAACACACAAAACAATCATAAGCAAACACTTAATTGACTATATCAGCTTAAGAATATATTTACTTTAGAAAACTTGTGACTGTAAATTATTTCTGCTACCTCTTAAATCTCTTCTATGGCACAGAAATGTCTTTCTCAAGGACCTGAGAGCCATCCGCTCTACAAAGAGTCATCAAGAAAGATAAGGCTGTCTCCTAATCTCTGTTAGTTAGTAGAAGCCTAATTTCTGTAAACTCAGTTAGCAAACACAGACGCAATAATTACATTGGCCAATCTTACCCCTGAAGTCCTCCAGTATTTTTCCATTATCTTACTCCAGCATTTAAGAAAATCTCCAGTCTTTTGTTTCAGAGTTAAGTTCAGTTTGTCAGTCCTTTCGCATCTTGAATCCTACCGAAATGGTATTAAATAAAATCTTTTTCATCTGTTTAACTCAATCAGGCTCAATTTTTATTTGACCCTTGAAATAACATTGCTGTTTGTTAGGTGTAAATTTAATTAATACTCTAGTTTTACTGGTTTCTCTTTGACTTTCACAATTAGAGTCCAGGGATAAATGGTAGCTGAAGGAAACTGGACTCTGGGTGGTAATCACACGATAGAATATATAGATGTCAAATTATAATGTACACCTGAAAATTATATAATTGTATTAACCAATGTTAGCCAATAAACTTAAAAACAAATAGAGTTCAAGGAGCTTGATGTTAGTGTTTTTCTTTGATACCAAATAGAAAAAATTTTTAAAGTACTTTGTGAATATGAAAAACATGATTTAAGTACTTTGATAATGATAATAATGATGATATTAGATAAGGACAAATATCAGTAATACTTATAAAAAGGTAAAAATACAAAATAAACACATAAACATATCATGTTTAAGGCTCCAGTGTTCAACCTCTTGCATTATCTATGGTGCTATTTCAAAGAGGCAACAAAAAAAAAATGTATATTATAAAAATGATTAAAGTCATGGCAAATTGTTAGTCATTTACCAATGTGTTAATATCGAAAGATCACAGTAGTTCTGTTCATTAAAAGTGGGTTTTTGTTTATTTGTTAATGAAAACACTTAGTGAAAGCTAAATTACTAAAACTGGAAAAAACCATTTCTATTCAAAGGATTATATATCTGGGGATGACTCCAGGAATAGTGTGATTGACAAAAAAAAAAAAAAAAAAACTACCAGATTTAGGTACAGGTTTTTTTTTATTTATGTTTAATAAAAATTGATTGTGCTTATTACAGCTTTATGCCACTGCTTTATTGCAGGAGCTAAGGAGGCATTTCTCGATAAGTCCTATTTGCAGCCACTTCTAGCTTTCAAAAATATATTGGCTTGAAATTCATCATCATTTTTCTCCTCATTTTTAAATGAGGCTTTTCATTGAAAATTTGGTGAAATTCCAGTCTCTATTTTTTGAGTTACTGAAACAATAAAATTAGATATTTTTCACCTGCATGTTGTTTCAGGTGCAATTTAAAGTATATTTGTGGTGAAGGTCATTGGAAAAAGCTCTGTGTTAGCCTGATTTCAAAAGTGAAAAGATTTTTACTTGACATTATATATATACACGTACATACATATAAAATATTCTCTCTATATTAGGATTTTAAAGTTAAAACCAAAACCAACCAACTAACCAAACAAACGAAAAACTCAAATAGCAATTTCTGCTTATTTTTCAATGACAATATATTTGTCAATTCTCATTTCCTGGTCCTTTTTCTAGTTCTCTTTTTTATGGTATGTAGGATTCAGCAATCAGCTTGTTTTATTATGTTTTCATTATAATCTAAAAGATTGAATGTTTCCACATTTTATTGGCTATCATCTTAAAGGTGATATTCTCTGTTAAAAATGTTTATGTAATTTTTTTATAACTTTTTTTCATGAGTTAAACCACTGTTATAAAAATATTGCATGACTTCATCTGGATTCCATGTCTAGTTCTATTAGCCAGTATTTGGATCATGAAAGCAAATAAATGCTTGAAAGTAAAAATGTTTGTTACTATTTTAATTTAAAAATTAAGGGCCATTTAAAAATTAGGGAAATAAAATGAAAAAATAAAATTTCCTCCAAATCCATATACCCACACATAACAATATAAACATGTAGTATTTCCTTGGAGTATTTTAACACATACAGACACACACACTCACTTATGGTAGGCTAAAAATAATTTAATCGTTCCCCCCCCAATAAAACCACATCAAAATCCTTAGAACATGTAAGTGT
>NW_006433024.1:14242252-14281021 GCF_000325575.1 Pteropus alecto | reverse complement strand
TCCTTAGAAAATGTAAGGTTTACCTTAAAAAGGAAAAAAAAAAAAAAAAAAAGAAAAAAGAAAAAAAAAGAAAAGAAAAGACTGCAGATATGTTTAAATTAAGATTCTTGAAGAGATTCTCTTCAACTTTCCAGATGGACTTTAAATACAATCACATGTATACTCTCTCTTATATTAACAGAGAGGTAGAAGGAGTAGACACAGAGAAGAGAGGATGTGATGAAGGAGGCAGAGATTAGAGTGCTGTGGCTACAAGATAAGGAATGCTGACAACCAGCAGAAGCTGTAAAAAGCAACAAAAGAATTCAACCTAAGCCTTCTAGACGGACCATGGTAATACTTATTGATATCTTGATTTTGACTCAGTGAAACCGATTTTGGAATTTTGGCCTCCAAAACTATAGGTAAATAAAATTCTCTTGTTTTAAGCTATCCATTAGTATTTTGATACAACAGTCTAATAAACAAATACAGCACATAATTATAAACACATTGTAGACATGATTTTGTCTCTTTTCTACAGTTGTCATTTTATTTATTAGTTTATACTGTTTCACTATTGTGTAAGTCTTATATCTATTTTACTGTAGTCACTTGTACTTATTGTTCCTTATGGATTTCTACCCACCCTGCCACCCCTGAGATTGCCAGAATAAAATACCAGAGACTGGATGGTTTAAACAATAGAAATTTATTTTCTCATAGTTCTTAAGGCTTAAAGTCTGACATTAGGGTGCCATCATGGTTGGGCTCCTGGCTTGCTGATGGCCACCTTCTTAGTATCATCACAGGGAGAGAGAGATTGATGGGGGTGGCAGGGAGGTGGTAGGGGGGTGAATGAGCAAGAGTGTGCTCAGGTTCTTCTTCCTCTTTTTTTAAAAAAATTAATTCTTAATAAAATATATGAAATAATGGTTAATGGTAAATGCATAATTGATTTATTATTCACTTTTAATAACTATTATTGAAAATTATAGAATATTTTATTTTTATTATAGTATTTTATAGTATTCCATGTTATAAAATATTTTTTAAAGACTTTGATCTTTTCAAAACTTTTGCTACTGTTGATATTATTGTATTAAATATATATGTACTTACTTTATTTCCTTATTTGAAATTGCTTTCCTCAGGATTAACAGGTCTTTTAGCATTCCTGTATACCAGTGTCTTCATCTGGAAAATCTATAATTTGGACAAGTTGACTTCTAATGTCACTTCCAGCTATTGTATTCAAATTATAGTTTCCCTGGAAATAGTGGGAGAAGACGAAAGTTGGAAAGTAAAAAATACTTGAAATAGTTTAAAATATTTTATATAGTCAGGACATATTTATTTGATCACTATGTATTCTTTTAAAAAACATCTAGCAGTAAGCATTGCGAGATGGTAAAGATGATGCTAGGAGAGCACAGTGATTTCTAAAACGTCCTAAAGATTTTCAGTATTGAATTAAATTAACAATTTCATGCCAACTTTAGCAAAATTAGGTTATGTCAACAAAAGTTTTCCGCCAAGAAAAACCCCAAATCTGGAGTGCATAAAGAGGAGAAACTTCATTCAAAAAGCAGTTTGTGGACTGGAAAAATGCAGCCTGTGAAGGAACCAATGTGCACTCCCCTGAGACAAAGAAGAGGCCAGTTTATATAGAGACAAAGCCCATTCTGGTCCTTGATTTGTCCATTTTTATGAAAATGAAGAATTCAAATCAGTACAGTTTAATTGGTCCAAATAGCATTGTCCTGATTAGTTAGAATTGCAAATTCCAATTAATAGTCGTGGAGCCACTCCTGTCATTTGGTAAAGATGTAAACAAGGATATAGCTGCGCCCCTCTGATTGGACAGGATAGGACTCTGCCCATTGGTCAAAATATAATTCCAGGGATTCCTTTATAAAGTTCTGTTCAGACTGCAGGAACGCGTTTCAGGAGGCTTGGAGGCTCAGTCCGTGACTTTCCCTGATATACAATTGTGAGTGAGAGGCCTCTGTAAAAAATAGCTCCTAAACTCTGATTATGAATCTGGGCCCAGTTAACCACAAGGAGTCTTTGGCAGATATAGTCCTTCTTGAGGTACACAAATGATAATGTGACATAAAATCATCATTTATTTTTCAAACATTTCCTTCTGAAGTACCTAAGATTTCTGCCAATTCACTGATTGGTAGCTTTTCATGAATCCTTTACTGAAATGGTATGAATAGTGGTCACTTTGTGGTTGAGACTTGGAAACCAAGCTTTATCTTGATTTTTTTTTTTTAAATACATCATTGCAAAAACAACTCAGCATTATCAAAAGAATGAACCTAGGCTCTAAACTTGTGAAACTATACCATACACCTTAGAAAAACAAAATGATATGAAAATATCAAGAAGTAAATATGAAAATATCATTGAAATAAATGGAAAGGCTTCAACTGCAAATATTCATGGACTGTGGATCTACAGTTGGAGAAAAATAAAAGATTAAGAAGTGTTTATATCATATTCTTATGATATGTACAGAGAGAATCAATAAACAGTTCATAATTTATCCAACAGTAGAGGAAGGAATAAGTGAATCTCTTCTCTGCCTTTAGTGATATGACAAATCCTTTCATTTACGAATGAACTACACTTTTAGCCAGATAAAACCTCTCTGCTTGTCTCATTTTATAGCTGCAATTTATTTTTCATAATTACACATGTTAAGCAATGAAATTATAGTGCCCAGAAATCTTTGACACTAAAAGGATTATTTTAAGACTTAGTTTAATACTGTAAAGCTTCCTGGCTTGCAGACCTGTTCTTTGGTTTGGTTTTGTTAACTTTTATTGTTTTTGTTTTCGCAGCAGAAGGGTCACCTCATTCTTGAAAGAAGAAGAAGGACTCTCGAATTAACTCCTCCATTTTCTTCAATTTGTACAAAATTTTGTTTATAGTGTGTGTGTGTGTGTGTGTGTGAGAGAGAGAGAGAGAGAGAGAGAGAGAGAGAGAGAGAGGAGCACACAAATCTCAAGGATCAATGTCTAAATGGTATTACAGAGTTTCTGTCTAAATGATATTACAGTTTCTGTCTAAATGGTGCAGTAGTCAATACTAGCATTTAATGTGGCATTGCATTTTTGCTACATCAATGAAGTTACATTTAACCTTACATATTGGAGCAACAGTGACTACATTACAATTGTTATAAAGTCACAATTTTATTTGAAATGTTGGGAATTCAAGGCAAGAAATAAATAGGGCAGTAGATATATTAGTTTCTTGGGGATGGCATAACAAAGTACCATGAACTGGATGGCTTAAATAACAGAAATTTATTGTCTTAGAGTTGTGGAAGAAAGAAATCTGATATCAGACATTAGCAGGGTTGGTTATTTCTGAAGGTTGTAAAAGGGAGTCTATCTCATTCCTGTCTCATAGCTTCTGGTGGTTTGCGGGCAATTTTGATATTCTTTGGCTTGTAGATCTCTGCCTTCATCTTTAAATTTTGTTCTCCTGGTGCATATATTAGTCTCTAAATTCCCATTTTTATGAAAACATTTATCATATTGGATTAGGGACCCATGCTACTCCAGTATGACTTCATCTTAACTAATGATATTTGCAAAAACCCTACTTCTAAAAAAGATCACATTCTGAAGTAATGGGGGTCAGGACTTCAACGTAATGCATTTTGGGGGAACACAATTTAACCCATAATGAGAATTTTCTACCTGTTTTTTAACTTTCTGTTTTCAGAGCTGTATTGTGGGCAGACCTCAGCAAAATAAAGGAATGGAAAATATCAGTGGTAGAATAGGAAATGTCCATGGAAAGTGACAATTAATGATAACATTTGTTTAAAGACTTTATTTTTTTAAGATAAATTTTAACTTCAAAGAAAAAAAGTACAATGATTTCCCATATTCCCTTGTGTCTCTCCCATTATAAACATCTCTTACCAGAAGTACATTTATTATAATTGATGAACTGACATTAATACATCATAATTAGCCAAAGTTTACAGTTTACTTCACAGTTCACTCTTGATGTTGTACACTCTCTGGGTTTGGACAAGTGCATAGCGGCGTGTATTTATTATTATATCATACAGAGTATTTTAAGTGTCCTAAAATTCTCTGTACTCTGCTATTCATCCCTCTCATCCCTCACCCACTGGCAATTACTTTTTTTTTTTTTTACTGTTTCCATAGCTTTTTTCCCCAGAAAATCAGGGTTGAAAAACATATAGTGTGTAGTCTTTTTAGATTTTCTTTCATTCAGTCATAAGCATTTCAAGTTTTTCCATGTCTTTTCATGTCTTGACAGCTCATTTCTTTTTAGTGCTGAATAACAATTCATTGTCTAGATGTACCACAGTTTATTCAGCCTTTCACCTACTAAAGGACATCTTGGTTGCTTCCAAGTTTTGGCGATTATGAAAAAGCTGCCATAAACATCCATGAGTAATGCTGGCCTTACGGAATGAGTTAGGAAGTATTCCCTTTGCTTCTATCTTCTGAAAGAGATTGTGGAGAATTGTTATAATTTTATCCTTAAACATTTGGTATAATTCACCAGTGAACCAATCTAGGTCTAGTGCTTTCAGGTTTGTGAATTTATTAATTATTGGTTCAATTTCTTTAGTTGGTTCAACTTATAAATTATTGGTTCAATGTCTTTAGATACAGAAATATTTACCTTGTCTATTTCTTCTTGTGTGATTCTTGGCAAATTATGTCTTCAAGGAATTGGTTTGCTTTATCTAGATTATCAAATTTGTGGGCGTAGAGTTGTTCATAGTATTTTAATATTAACCCTTTAACGTCCACAAGATTTGTAGTGATGCTCCCTCTTTCATTTCTGATCATTGTAATTTGTATTCTCTCTCTCTTTTTCTCAGCCTGACTAGAAGCTTATCGATGTTATTGATCTTTTCAAAGAATCAGCTTTTGGTTTCATTGATTTTCTCTATTGATTTTCTGTTTTCAGTGTCATTGATGTCTGCTCTGATTTTTATTCCTTCTGCTTACTTTGAATTTAACTTGCTCTTTTTCCAATTTCCTAAGGTAGAAACAGTAATAACATTCTGAAACTGGTAAAGGAAATTTTAGGATTATATAGTATGTGTTGTCCCATTACTGTTGTATTATTTGATTTTCTGATACTTCTATAACACTCAGGTCATATTTGGAAAATTCTATAAGATCTTTTTTGAAATGCTAGAAAGTTAAAATAGCAGTGTTGATAAGAGTGGATGGTAGGAAGCGAGAACAAGAAAAAGTGATTGTTTGACCTCGATATTTTTTTATTTTAAATATCATGTAGTTCAAATAAATATATCAGATAAGGATCTCTTTTTATAAAGTAATTCACATTTATCTTATTTTTAAGTTCAGATCCACTATACATCCAGAAATGAGTAAATGTTATAATTGTTCTCTTTATGAAATAACATTGAGATACACTTTAAATTTGGGCAGCCTCAAAATCTTTCTGCTGTCGTGTGGGAATAAAAGAAGTAAGAACTATTTTTTAGTTGTAATTTCCACATCTATGAATTTTAGACATATTTCCCAGGTAATTAGTATCATGGAATGTCACACAGTTGACATATAGTCCTCCCTCAGCTCTCTTTGTATTCTACTATAAAGCTCATTGGTAAAGTTAATTAATATACACCAATTTAATTCAGGGCTGGTGTTTTAAACTTCTCCTTTGATGCTATATTCCTGATTTTGTGGGTGTGCGTAGATTTTAATGGCTTAATTCTTTCTTCCCAGCACAACGTCCTTTCTTGATGTGAGGCCTTTTATTTTCATTCTTTAAGACCAGTAACCAACTCGCACATCTTTCCTCTGCAAGCCTGGACTCTCATTTAGTAAAATTCTTTTAAAAAGAGGAATTTCTCCTCCTCCTCCTCCTCTTCTCCTCGCTCCTGTTTTAAGTTTAAAAATGTGAATTGGCGGAAACTTTGTATAGGATCCTTAAAGCAAGGGGAGAAAGAACAGGTTTTTAATTGTATTTGAGCATTTTGCCCAGACCTGGTAGCGTCATCCGCTTGCCTTCTTTGCTCTCCCTTTATAAATGTCTTCTTCTTCTTCTTTCCTCCTCCTCCTCCTCCTCCTCTTCTTCTTCTTCTTCTTCTTCTTCTTCTTCTTCTTCTTCTTCTTCTTCTTCTTCTCTAGTTTTAACCATATTTGTGATACTGCTTTTTGGATTTTTCTGATTCTACTCCCTATTACTAATTCCATGTAGTAGGTCTCTAAGTTTCTTAGTCTTTATACATGTTTTATAACATGCTTGAAGAGATAAAAATGCATAAAAAATGATCACACTAGTTATTTGGTAGTTCTTCATCACTGTGTCTTTTTTTGGAGTTGAACTCTTTACTTTCATGACTTAAGGTCTCAGGAGTCAAAGTTTTTCTATATCATTTATATGTTTCTCATATATATATAATATATATATATACACAAATATAAGTTTTTAGTTTGAACCCTCTTGTCCTACTTACTTCTTTCTCTGACATGGATCATTTTATCTTAATGTTCCATTCAACAAAGATTAATATAATAATAAATGATCGCATTTGTAATAAAAATTTACTGTTAAATAAAATTTGACTGTACTCATGAGAAGCATTCTCCACAACCAATCTTCAGACTCCTTTCTCTGTGCTATCTTCTGCAATGCGTGACCATAGTTTCTTTAGATTATTACTATAGAAGTACAATACATTTCCTTTTGCCATGTAACTGAAAATCATACCTCGTTAGTCATTCTCAACATTCCTATATGATACAATATACCATCAGAAATTTCATTAACTTAGTTTTCTGGAGAGCTTAGTGTATAATAATGCTTCACTAGAAAAGAGACAGAGGAAGTCTTAAGAAACAGAAGTAAATAATTGGAAGTAAACAGTTTGCCAAAAAGTGCTCTCACTTAGTATGCACATATAACTGTCTCAAAAAACACAAAATTAAATAATTTTGAATTATTACTTAAAAAACTCAATCAATTTCAAAGCTGTTTTAAGTACCAATAAATTTCCTAATAAAGTAAAATACTTTTAGTTAGTTTGTATCCCCTAGTTAAATTAAAATTTAACAACAGCCCCACAAGCCTTTCTTCTTATGTCATTATTTGTATTGTCATTCACATCTCTCACTTGCTTAGGGGAGTTAAAATCGTTGTGTTCTAGAATTATGAGCTTATTTGGAAGACACTTCTAGTGTTACTGTCCCTCAGCCTTTGATAAACACTTATTTAGCCTCTTGAACTCTCTATATAAATTCTTGTGGGCCCTATTGTATGACTTTTTTGCATTAAATAAGGAAGGGGCATGTTTGCTTTGAGGATTCTTTTTTTTTTTTTTTAACCCAGTTAAAGTTATGTTCTTCCCTTTTTCTCAAACAGAAACTAGCTATTTTGATTTTGTGTCAAATTGTTATTTATCAAATCTTCAATTCAATTCCATTTTATATCTCTTCTCTGGTCCGTAAAATTATTGCTTGTGGCACAACTTCTATCTGGAAAGTGATTTCTACTGACATAAAAGTGAGTAATCTAAAGCACATTTTAGTTGTTTTATTTGTGGTAGGGAAAAGGTGGTCAACTTAAAAATTTACACCCCACAGTATTTCTACAGGCGTTCGCCTTTGTTATTTTATTTGTAAAATTACAACTTTTGATATTTAAAAATCTAAAGAATAATTTGAATTCTTCGTGCAATATTTTGCATTCTGAACTTTAAAACTTTGTTTTCAAAGGTTGATTTTTATCTTTAAAGTCTGAAAAAAACTAACTTCCAATTAGATTTAGATAAAAATATTTTATTTAATGACTAACAGTCATCTAAACATCCAGGTACCTTTCAACAAATAATTGTTACATGTATCTTCTATAAAATCATTCTGTTCAATTATTCTGTCTTTCATTGATTTAAATTTAATTTCTGGGCCCTTCAATATCATTTTCCATCACCTACTGTAACCCTAAACTTTGGGAAACAGCCTTTCTGTTGTTTTTTTTTTTTTTCATAATTTAATTTATAGGAAACTTAGGGGGATCTTGAGCCTGTGGTGGGTATTTTTAAGTTATAACTCCAAATATTCACTTTGTTTCAACCCACAGATGTAGAGAATCGTATTATTGCTATTGGCTATACTATGTGCTTCTTTTTCACTCTCCTCTACAATGACAATATGTTAGAATTGTCATAGAACAAAGATAAAATCATAAAGCCAAGACAATAATAATAATAATAATTTTAACACATTGAAGGCTCTGAGAATCCAATAATAATAATAATAATAATTAAAAGAGGGAACAAAGACAAGTCTGCCTGGATTAAGACAGCTACAATTAGGTGTATTAATTCATGTGTTATATTAAGTAGTTTCCTAATTAAGTTCTAGAATGTTCACTTCTTTATTAAAGAAAATTATCTAAATCTTAATGACAAGAATATTAGTCAGAAGCAAATGTGAAATAGTTTCTGTTGGCAGTGATTCAGGAAATGGATGCCAATGTTTCTTAACCTTGATTGTAATGAAAAAGATAAATAATCACTTACATAAAATTTTAACAGAAGGAGTAGCATATTGTATGAGTCCAGTCCTTATGGCATAAGCTACAATTAGTTGCCAAAATTATAAACTTTGAAAATCTAGTCTGTAGATAACGAGATATTATTGGTGAGCTTCCTATGATATGTCTATGGCAGACTCCTCGATATAAAATGTTATTTTATACCCACAAAGTGAAAAGATGCTCCTGACAGCAAACACAAGATTAAATGCTGACTGGGAGTGTTACCTAAAAATTAAGAATTTTAGAATTAAAAAAAATTTTATATTTAGTCATATCTATATTATGTCTGGAAAGCACAAAAAAGAAGAAATATATCATAGTTTAACATTCTATGGAGAACTACTTTTAACATTCTGGTACAATTCTAGGTTTTTATTTCATCATACTTTATCTAAAATTTTAAGTCATTCATTGTTTAAAAATAAAGATTTTTGGATCACTTACAGTGAAATGTGTTCCTGTAATATAACTAACTTTTTCTCCCAAGGATTGGATACATATGGGATTTCCTTTTTTATTAATTATAAATTACCTTCCAAAACACAATTTGAATATAAAGATTGTTTTTCTAGATCTATTCTGTTTTATTAGATTAGTGTTTATGTAATGGAGTTAATAGTGCAAATCTCTAAGGTGCAGCAAAATTGCTTTCCCAAGTAGTTATACTAATTTACCTTCCTACAGTGATGAAAGATTTATTATACCAACATTACATATTTTTAACTTTTATCTTTGATAATTTCTAAGCAAGAAAACATACATGGTTGTTTGAATTTAGGTAAAAGTTCTCATATTCCTTTTTTTCTCTTTTTAATCAACAATGGTTATTGCTTTTTCTTATAACTTCCTTGATTTTTTTTTAAATTGAGACTAGTTTCCTCTAGGGTTTTAAAATTACTCAAATATTCCTACATTTCAAAAGTTTAATTTTTATTATTTATTTATCTAGAATTGATTTTTGATATGATATAATGTTTTCTTTTTAAAGTAACTTATTAGATAACTGTCTGCCCCATATATATGAAATATTTTTATCATATACCATGTTAAATTATCTTATATAATCTGATTTGTTTCAAATTTATTCTTTTAGTTCCTCTTATTTTATGGCAGTATCATCGAAAATGTCTGTTTAGCTCTTCACTCTTTGTTTATACATACTGCTAGAACATTCCCTTCCTCCTCTCTGACAGTGTCCTATCTGCTAACTAGAATTTCTGCCTAATAGCAATTTCAGGATTTTCCATGTTACTGGAAACCTGTCTTACTTCCAGGATCTGACTCTTTCTAGACTTTTTCAAATTGCCCTCTGAGCTGCAATATTAATTCCTATGAAGACAAAATGTAATGAGTAAGTATTTTATCTGCTGCAATCACTGAGCAAATGAAATTAAAATAGGTGTTTTAATCTTTCTTACATGAAAGATTGGCAAAAAACAAAGATGGATTTTCAGAAAAACCTCCATTAATTGTCTGAGACAGTTCAATAATATTAACAGAATATGATTATAAAAAATCACATATTGATTGCCGAAAAGGATTTTATTCCTGTAAATAGGACGTAGAATACGATATGAGCTTATCAATTGAGATAAAACCCAAGAATAAATAAGGCTAATTGTCACAGCTGGCTTCATTTTCAACTGACAATGCAATAATCAACATGAAATAGACAAGAGAAACCTGTGACACTAGAATACTAAATCATTTCGATAAATTATAAAAACAACATTTGACTGACAGTTATTTTTAAATTTAATGTAACAGTACCTTTTATCTCAAGGGAAATCAACCATATTAGTATGAGAATTTGGGAGTGTTTATTTCTGAGCTTTAACTTTGGGATAAACGGCTTTTGAAAAGTATGCTTCCTATAAGTTAAAACTGGATGGAAGTTGGTAAAATTCTAATCAATATAAACAGAGAGAGAGAGAAAGAAGTGGGGGGAGGGAGAGAGAGAGGAGATAGAAGGAGGAGGAGGAGAAAGGGAAGAAATAGAAAGAGAGAAGTGCAGAAGGAGAAGAAAGGACATTTAGAATACTTTTTGACTTTGCTGAATTTATCTTTTCTTCCAAAGCCCTCAATGACTTCTATTTGCTCAAACCAGGTCAATATTTTCCCCAATTTCAAGGGTGCTATGACCAACTTTCTTGACACCACAATTCAATTATGACTTCTCCTGAATCCTTGTTTTAGCCTTGTTCACATATGAGTGATAAACTTGGGTCTTTCACATTTCTTGACTATCAGATCCATTGTGATACAGGCTCCATTTAATACTTGTTTGCTTTCATTTGCATATTTTATCTCCATTTCTCTACATTGCAGTTCTGTTCCAAATTCAGAATCTGGTGACAAAATCTAATCATTGATACTTTTTCTAAGAGATAACAATGTATTTATTTCCTCATCATAGTCTTGAAGTATTAGACATTTTTAGTCCTAGAGAAGATCAGATTTATTAAATGGTTTCATTTTTTTTTTTCTTGAAAATCTAAAAATGAAGGCTATTCTGAAAGTAATAGAGTGCTATTTGGATCGCTCTATGTCAATGCATGAAACGTATAGTTCTTTAATGAGAGAGAGAGAGAGAGGGAGAGGGAACGGGAGAGAGAGAGGGAGAGGTAGAGAAATGGGGCAAAATGGCACAGACTTCATTTATATACTGTTTATGCATGCTTTGGAAAACTGTCATATGAATACCTAATAAAAAAAAATTAAAAAAAAAGAACACAAAACACCAATGAAGTTAGAACAATGAGAGACACTTTCGTCTAAGAAGCTCCAGTGTATCTGAGAACATACCTACGGGCATTTAAGCATACACAGTTCTATTGCCAAGTTTCACTCCCGGGCCTTGGGTTAAAATGCCTATAACAGTTCCTGCTATTTAGAAATCCATTGCTGGACAATTTTCTAGCAAAGAAGAGATATATAGATTATTCTGAGAGGCAGAGAAGACTGAAAAACATTAGTAAAACACCAGCTGGCAGACAAGATAGAAGGGCAAAAAAAGGAAAAGACAGGTGATGGAGACAGATGGAGAAACCAGGATGGAAAAATGGTATTAATACAAGTATGTCAAGGGCACAAATCCTGTAATTTATGAACAGGTCCTGCAAGTTAGGTATGGAAGGTATTAAAATTATTACAATGCAAGGAAGATTATATTGCTGAGTAACTGACAGTGAAAAGAGAAGCAGGCAGATATTAGCAAATATATGAAATGTAGATAAAAACAGAATGGAGGGAAACTAGATAAAAAAGGAAATAGAATGATGCATAAGCTTTATGTTTCCTTGCTAGAAGAGCCATATCCGAAACAGGATAAATAAAACCTGATGCACGGAGATTGTCCTCTATGTAATAGGATTTAGATAGATAGTCCTATCTCATTTAGAAGGCCTGAATATTTTCCATTACTTAGAAAAGAACTGAAATCAAATCAGTTTTAAACCTACGAAGGAACAGTTCTGTTCTGCTTAAATCTTACCAAGTTCTGTTCTGCTTAAATCTTACCTGAATTTTTAGACAGCATGCTGCTCTCATGATGATAATCGATTTGAGAGGTCCTACATTTCAGGGCAATACTAAACATATCTGTTCATGTCCACAGCAAACTGACCATTCAATGAATACTGACTGAGTCATTACTATGGGCTTGATGCGGGCTAGTTACTGAGGATTGAATTAGAAAAAAAGGAGAAAAAGATCTGGTTCTATTCTTATGCAGCTAAATATATTAAATAAATAATTCCACAAACTAGTGTAGTTCATACAAGTTGTGATAAAATTTATGAAGGAATAACACAAAGTACCATATGAGTATATAGCGAGGGAATGTGGGACAGTGTTGTTTGGAGACAAGAAGTAAGGCTGATCTGGAAAACAGTTCGATCCAAGAAGGTCTGTAGGAGAAGTTGGAATCTCCTATGAGTGGGGAAGATGGGGCAGGATGATGGGGGCTGACAGGGTACTGATCAAAGGTCAATGTAAGGCCCAGAGGAGAAAGACCTGTCTTGAAGGTTCAGAAAGAAATCAACAGGTTGGGAATCTGGCAGAGTGAATGGATGTAGGGTGTAAGAGGAGGCTGGAGGAACAGGCAGGGGTAGATCAGAAGGGCTTTTGTAGACCACCTTTCAACAATCTAGGTGATAATGAGGACAAATTGTAATGCATTTTAAAATAATGTTCATAAAGGCAATAGCAGAATCCTAGGGAAGGACAGTGCAAGGAGAAATAATGCTTACTGATGAGTCATTGAAGGGTTCAGTGAGTAAATCACATATGTGAAAGACCTTGACAGAAGGATATCGTTGTAACAGGAGAACTGAGATGAGACAAAAAGTGGGAAAGAAAGGTTGTTGCAAAAGCAAGGAAGGGGATATAACTTAGATTGAAAATAAAAGAGTCTGTTTTAAAGGACATTTGGAAACAAAGGCTGAAATTGTAGACTGGAACCAGATCGTGGAGGATTGTGAGTGCTGGATAATGCTGGTCACATGATAACGTTCTTATTTTATTTTTCCTTACTTTGTAAGCATAGAAGAAATATATCATACTACTTAGAACTTGAGTTTTGGGTTTTAGTCCCAGCTCTATCATTTACCAGCTATGTGGATTTGGGCAATTTGCTTAATGTTTCTTTCTCTATTTTTCTCATTTGCAAATATAACGTCATTGGAATAATAAAAAAATTAAAGATTCAATAAAATGAGGTATAAAATTACTTAGCTCAGAAACTGGCATACAAAAGCTAATGAATGATGCATATTATTAGTACTAATATTAATAGAATAATTGATCTTGGCATATAGGATACATAGTAGAAATTAAGATATGAAGTGATGAGAATTTGAACAAAGAATGCCAATTGGATTGGAAAGGAGGGCAATGATGTCATGTGGACAATAGGCAGGCAACCAAAATGTGACTATAAACCATTTAACAGTATAAAGACAAGATTCTAGAAGTCAGATATGCCTGAGGATTAGACGGGTGGGAGGTTATGAACATGGTGTTTGGCATTCATTGAAATCAGAGACTCAAGAGAAAAACTTTTTTTTTGGTAATCAAAGAGTGCGAATAGCATTTCCTGACTAGTGAAATGTGAAATGCCTAATAAGAGAAGACATATATTACTTATGATTTAAATTTCACTCATTTATCCCTTTACAAACTGCCCCCCCAAAAAGCTATTCTGGTTGAAATTTAATGATTTTTTTGGAACCTAGTGCCTGTAATAGCTTGATACACATACACTACGTGCACGCGTGCACACAGACACACACACACACACACACACACATTGATTAATATGTACATATGTAGAATGTGTAATTGTGTACCTATCTTTTTAATTTTGTTGTGAAATACAAAAGTGCATAAAGCATAAATGTACAGCTAACATAATTTTAAAGAGAAAACTCATGTAATCATAACCAAGAAAAATAGCATTACTAATATCACCAAAGCCTCTTCTCATTCCCCTTCTTGACACAATGTTTCCTTCCTCTGTATCTTTAGTTTTACATTAATAACCTCCTTGTCTGTTTATTTGTTTATAATTTTACCACCTAATTATTCATCCTGAAACCCATTCTTTTAGTTTTACCAAATTCTAAATTTTATGTAAATGATATCAAATATTAGGATTTTTTTTAACCTGGCTTCTTTTCTTCAACTATTATTTTTAAGATTTATCTGTTGGGTTGCTTGTAATTGGTTCTCTTAATATACCACTATGTTTTATTAACTATATTATTCATGAGTTTTTACATTATTTCTATTAAGGGGCTGTTATAAATAATATAGTTGAACTATTTCTGTGTATGTTTGATGGCACAAAAATTCACTTATTTTTGCAGGGTAAACATAATAGTGGAGTTGAAACAATACAGCATTAAGTGTTTATCTTCAAGTTTACTGGAGAGTGGCAAACTATTTTCCAAAATGAGTAGGACAGTTACATACCAATCAACTATAAATCCATGGGTGAACATTCCTGTTGTCCTTGTTCTTACATTTGGCATCATTATGTGTCTTTATTTATTTTAATAGACCTGTAGTGATATATCATTGTGACTTTGAATTTTATGAGAAATTTTTGTCCATAGTTATGGGCCATTTGTAGTTCTTCTTTTCCTAAGCGCCTGTTTAAGTCTGTTCCCTAGTTTTCTATTGGATTCTCCATCTTCTCCCTTTTACCTATGACAATTTACATATTATTGATATGATTTTTTATTAGCTACATATATTGCAAATATCTTCTGCCAGTCTTAACTTGAATTTTAATAATTCTAATGGTGTTATTTGGAGAGAAAATCGTTAATTTTTAATCAAATTTATTGAACTTTCCTTATGGAAAATACTTTCCCTGCTTAAAGAAAACATTTTCTTAAAAAATATGATATTTATATCTTTTACTTTTAGATTTACTTATACAGCCATATCATTCATGATTAGTGAAAGAAGTATCATTTAGATATTCTTTATCAGAATTAGGAATTTTATTCTATTCTTAGTTATTTTAATATGTTTTCTGTTTATTATGTATGTTTGCATATGTTTTATTCTCTATTCTGTTAATGTGGTGAATTCTATATATTGCTTCCCTAACATTAAATAAACTCTTTGTACCTGTGATAACTCTAACTTGGTCATAATGCATTTTTTCTTACATATTGTCATATTTATTCAGTGATACTTTAGTTAGAATTTTTGCTTCTAGTTTTGAGTGACATTAGGAAGTGATTTTTATGTTATGCATAATTAAAATGTCATATATTTTTTTGTATCTAGCTTAGTATTCCTTTTTTATTTTGGCTATTGACAATACTTTTTTTTGTTTTTTTACTTTTACGTATTCATTTATCAAAACTTGCACAAACCCGACCTCATTCACCAACACAAAACATACAACCAGGATACACGCACAAGGCCTTGGAGAAGGCTGTCAAGTATTTCGAATTAACAGGGAGGAATGAACATGGCTGCGTGGCTTTTGGTTTCATTTGCAGGAGTCTAGGGAGGGCTCTGGTTTCACACCTGGAAAGGTCCAGGGGTGAGAAAGGCAGTAAACAGAACTTTGGGCTCAGACTGCTTCACTGCCAGTATGTCCCTGTAACCGCCCTTGCAGCACCTGCGCCAGGCCCGTAACCAACAGCACTAACCAGGAGGGGTAGCTCGTGCAGGGCAGCCAGAAGTGCTGCAAAAGGTCTCCTCTGGACAGCCCCCACGTCCTGCCGGGCACCAGGTAAGGCTGGGCCAGTTTCTGCAGACCCGAGCTGTCCATATCTGGGGGCAGTCTTTCTCTTTGTCCGAACGTTCAGGGAGGGCAAGGTGACCTCCTGTACCAGCAGCTTCATCCTGACCACCCATAGCTCTGGCTGTGGCTGAGAGGTCTATCTCAGAGGCCACACTTGTGGCTGGGGAACTGCCTCTCTATTCTCTGTCATTGTTGCGCAGGCCTCCTGACTGGTTTCAATGGTGGGCTGATTTTGGTTTTCTCCAGTTTTATTTTAATAACACATTTAGATTTCTATGCTTTCACCCTGCTTGGCATCATAATACTTCTTGAAACAATGAACTAGTACTATTCATGCATTTTAGAAAATTCTCGGATGTTACCTCCTGTATTACTTCTGCCTCCTTAATATGATTCTTCACGTTTGAAACTCTAATTAAACATTAGAATTTAATTAGTTATTAGAAATTCTCCTATATCCTCTTTGTTTCTTTTCACCTATATAAATTTTCCAAATTTCTGTCTACAAATGCTCTGTTCCAGCCAAACTTCCTATTCATTATTTCTCTTTCACTTTGTATAATCTGCTATTAAGTACATTCATTGAGCCCTTATTTTAGACTATTATCTTATTCACTGCATTAAATTCTGTGAAAATTTTTCTTCAATATTCTTAAGTCCCTTTTTATTGTTTCTGGTTCTCTGCCCAATTGTTGAAGCTTAGCTTTTATCTCCTTTAATATATAAATGCATATTTTTATCTTCAGCCTGAGTCCGATAATTCCAATATTTGTAATTTCTATGTATCTGTATTTGTAATTTCTGTGTGTATCTTTTTTCCTCATATCTGAAGTTCTTGCTCAAGTAATCTTGTCAGCTCTTTTGTGTGGTTACAATTGATTGTGTGGGCAGTATATTGTAAATGAAAAAGTATTCGCAGAAGTAATTTGAGAATTAAGATGATGTTACCTATGATAATATTTTATTCTACAAAAGGATTCTCATTTACTTCTGTCTGTCATCTGTGGCTTTTAGAATCTTTATTTAACATAATCCAATCAAATGGTTTGAGATGTTCTGGGCTATTATTATTTAAAATGGGACTCCACTATGTACAAAGGCTGATGTTATTCCATTCAACCTTATTTATAGAGTGGAGACTTTTGGGGTCCAGGAGGGAAATGTTTTTTCAAGGTCTACCTTACATAGATCAGTGCGATTATGACGATCAGGCTGATTATTGATCTGACAGTGGGATATACAAGATGGTTCTGGATTATTATGCTGTTCTTGGGCAGAAATAGATATCTTTTATTCAAAAAATCTTTGTGTTGTGAAAATCTTAAAAATATGTCATTACAAAGTAGATGATATTACACAAATGAAGCAATATCCCTTATACCTACCAATAAAACAACTCTTCTAGGCTACCAACAGCAAAGCATATTTAATATTCTGTTAATTCATGGAAGAAATATTTTACCTAAATAACTACGCAAGCATACCTTCCTTTAGCATGTCAGACTATTTACATTTATTGGTGAAAGCAGATGAGCACTTCGGATTTCATGAGTATTCAGGCTTAGACAGAAGTGCAGCGCTGCCTAACAAACATTTATCTTTTACTCCATGCTATGTGCTAGCGATAAAATGCAGAGGTGGATGCAGTCTTCATTTTTGGGGAATGTCTTACTTTATTATTTAAAAATTCTAATAAGGATAGTAATAATTTTTATCTTAGAATAAGGCTTTGCTTTATTAAACAAATATAAATATTTTAGAGAATACAATTTCATTAATTTGTCAGTTTTTAGTTCCTAGTAGAAACATTAACAAAACAACAGCATTAACACAAGCATATACACAGTCGAATTAATTTTGATGCTGAATCATATCTTAGTAATATAACTGAGAGTATTCTGCCTAGGATTCAAGAGCCATAAGTTTTTGCCTTAGCTCTGTTGGTAAGTGGCTGTGTGATTGCAGAAAGTTACTGGATCTCATTCCGCATTCATAGCTAAAGAACAAAATAATTACTGCCTAAAAATTTATTAGGAATTCAAAAGTTAATAATAAACATTTTATAAATTATTTAAATATTTATCAATATCTATAACCCACCTAATTACAGTGCATTTTCTATGGTATTTCCCCCAAATGAATTATATTTCTTAGACGGTAGGGTAATGACATATTTTTTGTTGTTTTTCATTGTTATGGGATGCAGCAATATTCTGCAGATTACAGAATATCTGAATAGGGCAGGTCTATATTTTCTTTCTGTATGATGGGTAAAACTTTGATATCTTCAAAGAAAGACCCAAAGAAGTTTGATATAATTTTCTCTGAATGTATTGACTTCATCTTTAAAATCTGAAGAAAGCATTTTCAGTGTAATTGGGATATTTTTTCAGGACTAAACAGAAACAACTTAATCAAATTTTGGTTGGAAATTTAAAAAAATATGAGTGGTTACAATTGTTAGTTGTAATAAAATTGTTAGTTTTCTTTTAAACATTCTTGAAAGATACTTTGCCCTGATTGAAAAGATAATGAATTTCCTAACTTATTTAAAAGATAACCAGTATTCAGCAATTCAGCATCTACTGACACAGAGATGTGCTTTTATATATGAATATATATGTATGTATGTGGGAGCATGTGGTATGTATGTGTGTGTATATATCTATATCTCGATATATATATAAAGAGTGGGTGCCTATTTTTGGTTAATGGATAAAATCAAAATTGAGCAAATGTATCAATATATTTTGCCTAAATATGTCACAAATAAAAAGAAAATATAGTACTTGGAAACAAAAGCTCTATGGAAGCACAGAGCTGACATATTTAGAATATTTAGACACATTAAGTTTCTTTTGATATTCTCTGTGGTATGTGGAAGATGAATGAAAATTTGAATGGAAAATAATAGTGTATTATTATTATTTTAAGAGATATTTGTTCAGTAAATATTTTTACTATTGCCTAAATTGTTCATATTAAATGTGGGAAATAAACAAAAAATAAAAACTGATGTCTTTTTTTTTTTAAATCAATGATTAAATTTAACTACTTAAAAATTATTTTATGTGCCTATCATTATTCTTGTATACTATGCATTTCCTTTAGGTTTAGTTTTCATATTGTTTTACTGAGGGTCTGGGATGAGGACTTATTTTATACCTGAAAATATGTTTATTTTGCCCTCACTCTTCATTGACAGTTCAGATGGATATAAAATTCTAAAATGACAAATATTTTATGCTGCCTTTTTAAGGTATTACTTATTTGTCTTCTAGCTTATATATTTGCTGAGGTGAAATTTTCTATCCTTTTAATTATCCTTTTTTCCCTCTAGATATTTTGTCTTTTCTTTCTGGCAGCTTTAAGACTTTCTTTTTATGCTTAATATTCTGCAATTCCTCAACTGTTTCTAGCTGGATGTATTTTCTATATTGACTGGTACTTGTAGTGAACTTTAACTTGGAAAACTCAACTCTATAATGCTGGAAATTTCTCATCTGTTAATCTCTTCAAATGCTTCTTCACCATTTATTCTCTTCTTCTGGAACTCACATTTTATGTGTGTGTTAGATATAATAAAATCTAACAGAGCTCTGTATTGTTTATCTTCTCTCTCATTGCTTTTGTCTTTCTGATGTCTGTGGGTGAATTTCTTAGTACTAGCTAGCTTTAGTATTATTTTCTTAATATTTTTTCAATTGTAGTTGACATTCACTGTTATGTTAGTTTCAGGTATATAGATTAGAGGTTAGCTATTTATATAACTTATAAAGTGATCTCTTTGACAAATCTAGTACACACCTGACACCATACATAGTTACTACAATATTATTGACTATATTCCATATGTTGTACTTTACATATCCATAAATTGAATAAATTCCTAAGATGTTTTACAAAAGTGAAAAGATGTTCTTAATTAAACTATTTTTAAATAAGAAACTTAAATATCGGCTTATTATCACTGAATTGTTGGAAAAAAAGATGCTAAGTATGCATAAAATATGTATTAGTAGGGGAAAATAAGAAATTTTTGTGTCTGAAAAATGAGATTTTCAGGAAGAAATAGAACTTGGATAGCTATGATCACTGATTAGTAATTTTATTTTCAAAATATTAATATCATAAGTCTTTATGACATTAAATGTCTATTTTATCATCATTTAATTCAGGATATTAGCAATGATATCTTAATAGTAATTACTAATGGTTCAGAACACCACATTTACTGTAAAGAATTTGCCTTCGAATGACAAAACATGGATCTTATAATTTTTATCTTATGTGGGAACCTGTTAGTTTGACAAATTATTCTTATTTTCTTAAAAAAATAGTTATTATGAGTAGAGAAATAGCAATAGAAACAAAGTATGTGTTTTGTAGCATGATAATCAGTAAATGAAATAAAATTAGCATTAATGCTATTTTATAAATAAGTTCACAATAGAAGATTTCACATCAAAACCAAGTGCATCTTACATCCTCCAATGTTAAGAAATTAGATGTGAGGTTAAATGAATCATCTCTCTATAATATGTGTGACTCTGTCAAGCTCTAAGATGTTTTATTATTTCAAGAAATAATTTTCATTTCAAATGCTGTTTTTCAGAAACTCAATTTTTTTATTTTCCTCTGAAAATATTTATTTTTCAATATAAAGTCAAGTTTAGAATATATTTTTCCTACAATATATGAACATCTGTACCAAGTGATAAATACAGAATTATTCAGAAACCAGTCTTTTCCTTTAATTTAAATGACATCATGAGAATTAGGGGGTAAATATAGCCATAGCTCCAAAATTTGATTTTGCTAGAGCTAATTCAACTAAAAAGTATTAAATTTATTTGTAATTTGAAACATACTTTGAGAAATATAAAGCTGGCATGCTGGTTTTTTCAAGACAGGCGGTTTTGTTGAGTGTTTTAAATGTCTCTTTCATGTGGTGTTTGTCTTTGTGTGTGTGCGTGTGTGTGTGTGTGTATGTGTGTGTTTGACAAGGGGGTTAATTTAGTCTCAAAAGAGATATGAAGGTTAGAACAAGACAGAAGGGGAGAGAGATTCCTGAAATATTCATATTCAATTTTTTTAATAGAAGAAAGTTGACATCACATGTATTTATCTATATCTATTGCATTTATGAATGTGTATGTATATATTATGTGTATGTATGTGGACTATGGGAAGGAACTTCAATAAAATTACTGCAACACATGATAAAACAAATCTAAAAAAGAATAATGTATATTTAGGCACCTTTTGATTTTTCATTGACATCGTAGTTAAACTTGAACCTCCTGGTTTTGTTCACTGTTTGTCTTCTTATACAACTGTAAGATCTATTGTCATTGTCTAGACTATATAAATTACTTTGTGGGATCATATGTAAGCAACTTGCAAGTTTGAAGAAGGTAATGCATTAATCTGTATAATTAGCTAATTTCTGTACATGTCTATATTAATCAGGAAACTATTCTCCCTGAATGAAAGAGACTGTCTTATTCCTATATTTTCTACTCAATCAAAATATGTTGGTTGAACTAAGTGAAATTTTCAAACACTTAAAGATATGTGAAACATTTCCCCTAAAGTGTATTTTTTAAAAATACACTTAAAAAGTTGCAAAAATACTATAATGAGCATTTATGTATCCTTCATCTATATATTTCTCTATACTTCTTTTAATTTAAAAAAATATTAAATTTTGGGGGGTGACTGGTTAATAAAATTAAATAGGTTTCAAGTGCACAAATCTATAATACGTCGACTGTATTTTGCAGTGTATTCTCTCTATTTCTTGTCAACATTTACTATTGTTTTCTCTTTTTTTCTCCCTCTCCTTTCCTCTTTTCCTTCCTCTCCTCTTTCTATAAATGTGTGTGCACATGTGCATATGTGTTTGTGTAGCCACAAATTATTTTTCCTGACAAGTAGAGCAGTGCAGTTAATAGTAAAGCATGTATTATCAATGAACAAGTATATTATCCAACATAAATCAATATAATGCACACAATCAGCAAGCTTAACATGGATGCAAAACTTCTACTTAATATAACCCAAATGCTAATTTCCCCATTCTCAATAATATTCTATAGCTGTTACTTTTTACTACTGATAATCTAAGCTAGAATCTTTTATTACTGTTACTTGTCATGAATTTAATTTTTCTGTAATCTAGAAGCCTCTCCTCAAGAACTTTTTGCTTTTCATGACATTGTAGCATTGAAAAACTATATAATTCAGTTTTCAAATTTTGCTTTTCCTTCAGAAACATTTTGTTTGTTTCATATAAGTAGGAAATTGCATGTAAATTTAGTATATAAATCAGAGTAATATAGGTTAATTCTTTCTAATTTGTGACCAATTCAGTGAGATAACTACATTAAAAACAATAGATAGCACATTTTTTTCCTAAGAAATCTCATTTGTATTATATAATACAGTTTACTTAAATGTAAAAGGTAATATGTGCAGTGATATTTAAAGACAAAATATAAACTATTATCACGTATTCTCTATCTACCATTAACATTTTCACAAAAATTAAGCCAGCTGCTTTCATCAGAGAAGTAATAAAGGTTTCGTTTTGAAGCAATTTTGCTAATACATATGAATACCGAAAACTGATTAGTGTGATTTATTTTATGCTTTCCTTAAATGCAATGAAAATATAATTATTGGATTTTCTGTACTGTGCTTTAGTATGTAAAAATTGGCATGCATTTATCTACCCTGTAATTTCATGGTGTTACAATGTTATTACTCAATAATGACTTAGCAATTACTCTATAATTACCTTATCACTGAATAGTAATTATCACATAATTAGAGGATCAATTTCCAAAGATTGGAAAATATACAGCAATTTGGGCCATGTAAACAGTGCTCATGAACTTAAATGTATTTATAAGATTATTTCTTGCATATTATAAAGCCAATAAATAAAATTTAGAATCCTATAACTAGATTGCAAGAAAATTGAAGATAAGGTCAAGAAATAAATAGTAGTGTAGTTATGTTAATGGAACAACTATTTACTTCTCATTAAAAACTTATTAGTAAAATGTTGTTATTTATAGTAAATAATGTACATGCTTTAAAACAGTTGGCATTAGGAATTAATAAGTGATAGTTTTTATTACTGAGAAAACAATACATAAAACATAGCTGAAGAGGATTCCCTCCACATGTCATTATACAAAAATATTCTTCACAAGCATAAACTGTGGTAACAATTTGAATAAAAAAATAACTCTCCATTAAATGAAATAATTTCAATTTAACTATTTTTGTTGTTTTGCTTGTGCTGCATGCTGCTGCTGCTAATACAGACTTGGTGATGTGATTTCTCTAAATAATTAATTTTTCTGGAATATTACAATTTTTACTTTTTACACAAGAAATCTCTTCCTGGACTATCTCTAAAAGTTTTTCCTGGAAAGACTGATGAGTCTTTTGTACCTGTCTCAGATAAAAGAACACTGGTATAATTTGTACAAGGACTTTAATATTTTCTTCTATTCACATTGACATTTCCTGGCAGGGTGAAATTTGAAAGTGTATTAATAGAGTTGTAGTGCAGGCAACATGTATTACTGTAGAACAAAAGGGACTCTTACACCCTAACAACAGGAGTCTCCTTATAACCGAGTGTCAGCTGTGTGCAGAGTATGAACAATAACATAGTTCCTACACTCAAGAATTTCACTGTCTGGAACCTCCTGCTCCTTCCCACATTAAAGACATTTTCTTAAATCAGTCTAGTTTATGTCTTTTGTTTATTGTCTTTATTTTCAGCTAAGGTGGTGTTGTTTAAAAAAAAAATGCTCCCTCAAACTCCTTAACAACTACTTTCCAATTACTTCCAATAATACTACTTATTCTAACCACTTTCCAATGACAGACTTGGAGTAGCCTAAAAGCAGGTCCTGTTGAGAGAGATGGTACTCATAGAAAATTGTTTTCAATTCACCTATTGACTTTCAATTCACCTATTTGTATTGTAGTTTCTCAGAAATACACTATAAGTATTATCAAGTAAATAGGCAGGCAAACAGGTATTCAGAGCCTCTAAATAAGATGGAAAGAAGAGGACAAAAACCCAGTGGAAATGGTAAAAGTTGATTAAAGATTGATGGGATCCTAAGAATGGCAATGTGATGCTGCTAGCAGGGGCATGTCTTACTTGGAACCTTGAAAATCAGAGATGCTTGGCCCCCAACTAACAGTACTGCTGTATGTAAGAAAGATGCTAGTGTTCATTTGCATAGAGGATCTGATTCATGAGATCTGTATTTTTGGAAATGGTGAGGGCTGCAGTGGGCGAGGGGGAAAGATGAGGGGTGACATCTTCTAGTACCTCTTCCCTTGTTAGGAATTCACACTATCCCCCTCAAGGCCTCTCAACAGTCCCGTGGGGACAGCAGAGTAGGAAAACTAGTTTCATTTTATAGTTGTAGAAATGTCAATTTTAAGATGCCAATTTTCTCTGAATTAGTCTATAGATTCAATGCAATACAAATCATTTCCCCCCCAAAACTATATACCCACATTAAAAAATCTTATATCTTATGCTTTTATCTATTGATGTCATTCATTCAATCATATTATCATTGCATTGTGACAACCATAGTCAATAGTAGTACTTTAATATATGTATCTTCCTATCAGTATCTCTTTATATAGGTGTTTCACATCTCTTAATAAATAGGAAGCACTGTTATAAAGAGATATGAGTTTTTGAGTGCTAGATTTTCACTGAAGTTCTTCAGGAGTCATCTCAAGGACAAAAATGAAGTGAACAATTAGGATTCCTTATATTTACCTTCTTCTGTTTCCCTTAACTGACTGCTCAGAAGATCTTTGCTTTTATTTTGCATTCAGAGATTTGATATAACATTTCATCAAATTTTAAAATTATAAAAAAATCAGAACATGACAGAGATAAATTAACAGTTCATGTTTGTTAAATATATATTAGGAACAAGCCAGTATCCTAGATCTTCTCCTTATTGATCACTTTAATAAGTGCATAAGATAAATAATATTATCCACATTTTTAAAAAGAAAAAGCTTCAAATCAGACAATGTAAGTTGTATATCAAGATCACACAACTAAGAAGAACCAAGGAAGGATTCAAATCCAGGTCAGGCTGACTCTAAAATGCATTCTCTCCATTGTTACCACACTAATTCTCATTCTCTAGTTATGAATTATGCATTCTCAAACCTGGTCATTTCAGGAAAAGTGAGGGTTTTTTGTTTTTTTTTCTCTATCCAGTGATGAGCACTACTGCAATCTTTTGAATTTATTCTTAACAGATGTCTTGAATCAGAACACACTTTTTAGTTAGGGGTTATTTACCCACAATCACACATAAATTACTTTGGGAGTTGGAAGTATACAAATTTCCTGATGGCTAGTAAAAGATTGTTTTTAAGAGAGAGATGTTATTATAACAAAATATACAAAAATAAAAGAATTTCAAATTCCTGTTGAAAAGGAATAGGATTCAAGAGGACTTTGTTATTGGACATTATTAGGATTTTTATGTTTTGGTGATCTAGAATATTAGGTATCAACAAACATTTCTAATTATCTCTGTCTATAAAATTAAATGAATACAAATCTCATTGTAAGACTCTACTAATTACTACCTAAGCTTCCTGATTCTATTTACCTCTCAGTTTCTTGAGAATCATTAGCCAACAAATCCAGTGATCAAGTAAGAAACATCCAAATAGCCAATATCTCTGACTGGTATTACAACAGCTTTAAAAACCTGAGGTTTATTGATTTTGCTTAAATATGATGGATATCAGAAGCCTCATTAATTCTTGAGAGGCTAGTAAAAAAAAATGTATTATTGCTTTTAGGTACACAGAAGCTGAAAGTGTTCAAACACCAGAGAGCTTCAGAATATATAACAATATAAAAATCAATGTCTTTCAGGTTAATCTCCACTATATATTTACAATAGTGAATGATTTTCTAAGTGTGCCCCCCCAAACCTTCCAATTCAGACTAAAAAGCAAGCATTACATTCAGTCTGGTCAACTCTCTCATAAAAGTTAAATTATAGAATGGATTGAATTTAATTCTGAAATGAGATCACCGAAATTGATTGGAGGACTTTTATCAGGAAAGATTAAAGGGAATACATATTTACAGCTAACCTGAAGGGGGAATAGGTTCATTTGTACTCATATTTGAATAGAGTAATGTCAGAGTAAAATATTTATTTTGGTACAAGGTATTATACAGCTGACATTTTTGTGATAAATATATAGAAAAGAAGGATATTTTGGTAAAATTCGAACTGTAAGATATATGTAGTCTTTGTAGGAAAGTAGCAAAACTGAAATGTACTGACCTAGTTCTCAGAAATGTGTTAAACTTTATTCAAGAAGTGGCAGAAAGTAGATGTATGCTTTTTTCCCTATTATTGTTACACTAGTTTTTTGTGGGGAGTGGTGGATTCTTTAAAAAATTTCTAAGAATCTATCTGTCCATTTTGTATTTCAAGCAAGATACATTCAGCAACAAAAACTAATTAAGCAATAAATGGATTGCCTATCATGTGTTATTCAAATTGCAATAAAACAGAATTTATTAAACTGTATTAGATACTTTAGTGTAAAGAATTCCAATTTTATTTCAGGCTTTTATTCCTGAATCTTGGCTAAACTCCTTAGGCTTAACCTATTGGCCTCAAAAGTACTGGGCAGTCGCATTGCCTGTTTACCTCCTTATTATTATAGTCATTCATTTAAATTAAATGAATTTCAAAATTTGTACACTGCATTCCCTAAAAGAGAGAAGAAATAAAGAAAAATATAACATCACTATACCAACTACAGCAACAATTACAACAATAACAAAAATAATTTCAATTCCGCTATGTCAGCGATGGAACCAAGAGTGTAAAGTGTGACTTGAAAACACTCTCACTGGACTTGGTTCATGAGCTGCCCACAGAATGAGCATCACGCTGCACTCTGTGTTAATCTGGTGTTAAAAATAAGCAATTTTTTTTCTATACAAGCAAAGGGTTATATCTGGTGCTTTATTGAGGAAACAGATATCTCTTCTTATGGTGGAGGAGAAATAGGCTGTCTTGGATATATAGAGTTGCCTAAGGAATTTGCTAGGGTTATTCTTTTTTATAGATAAGAATGCCCTAAATATTGACTTTAGAACTTAATCCCTGTATAAGATGCAACTCCACTCTATTCAAATTAACCTCTTTGATTATCACAATATTAGGCAGACATTTTCATTGTCTTTATATGCCATCACCCTACTTATGAAAACAAAATTAATAAATACAGAAATAATATAACTTGCCAAGACTGAAATAGTAATCTCATAAGTGGCAGAGATGTTATCAAACCCAAAGCTGTCTGATATCCAAACCTGTGCTCTTATCCACTTCCCTGTGGTTCACATTAATGATTTTCGGACTGTAGTGTGCATCAGAATCATCTACAGGTAGTAGTGTAAATCATTTGTCTGCACTCAGTGATGTTTTTTTGCCATTGCGGCAAATTGACCACGATGGGAGCATTTGTACCACCAAAACAGGCAAATACTACAAATCACCATCTTTCCTTTTTTAAAGATAGATTTCTGGAACCCACCCCAAAGTTTCTGAATCAACAGGTCTTGAATGGGTCCTGAAAGTTTGGATTTTTCACAGTTTCCCAGGTGATGCTGTTGCTGGTCATCTGGGACCAAACTTTGAGAACCATTAATCCAACTCATTTTTTCTCCATATATACATGCGCTTATTACAAACACTGAATACTACATTAGGGAGCTATGTAGTCATAAAATCATATTTACCTTGGCTTTCAATTGAATATTAAATTAATCTTTCATCAAATTTTAGGAGACTATAGACAACTTTAAACTAGTAAAAGAGAAAATATAAAACCCATTAATGGTGTGAGGAATAATCAGATATATGTTAGATGAAATATGCAGCCTTTTCTTATTGTGGCAATTTGTATATATATATATATTGCATTAAGCATTTACTTAATACTGGAAAAAATTAACCTAATACCTTTCTGGACTCAAGAAACAAAATAAAACATGTTAATACCTAAACTTACACACTAGCTCTTAATAACTCTAAGAAAAATAAGGTTAATATGTAGTCTCAGCAGTTTTAATATCCATAAGAATTATGTACCTCACTTTACATGTGAACTAAATGTGTTTCAATTTTAATTCTCCCAAGGTTCAATGATTTATTCCTATGTAATATCCTTAAGTCTATCTTAAAATTATCTCAAAATGTAAGCCTAAAAGCAATGAGAAATCGAATGGTGTGAAAGATAATAAAGCACAATAAAAATTAAGTATATTATGGTAAATTTATTAATAGAAATAAATAAATGTAATAAGTTTTAACTAGCAGTATAATTCTGGCTCAAGTACTTTGCATTTACTATTGCTTGATTCTTTATGAAAATAACAAGGTAATGAGTAAAATTTGGAGGTAGCTTAATTTAAATGAGAAATTTTTAAATAACATTTGAAAGATTATAAATAGAAACTATATTAGGCACAGTGTCCTAGGTTGAAATGTGAACAGGATGTTTGGTTCTCAAGATATGTTTGTGTATATCTATCTATCTATCTATCTATCTATCTATCTATCTATCTATCTAATGTATAAATAAAGATATAAATATAGGTTTAGTATAGGTAAGATATAGGTATAGATATAAGTATACTAATCTCTGTGTCTATATATCCATTTATCTATATGGATATATATGTATGTGTGTGTGTGTGTGTGTGTGTGTGTGTGCACGCCAAAATATTTAGTATAAGCTTTTTGAATCCTGTGTTCTGTGCATTAAGGATACCACATAGCCAGACTCCATGGGGGTGACATTGTACACACAAGTAGTATAAGGTGTACTGGCAAACATGGTATGTAATTTTTAGTTAGATAAACTCATTGGAATTGGTCCTAGAAGATGGTTTATAATTATTAGAATTGTACGTGCGTCAAATATATTTTCACTGTTAAACTTAGCTCCTTCATTTGCAGACGCACAAGATGATGTGCAGCACACACTTTTCGTAGGTTCATACTTATTGTTACATAATAGATATGGTCTCAAGGATTTGTACACTGCGACATTGGAACTATTGTCTAGTTTGGGATTTACATACTCACACTGCCTATTTTTTTTCTTATTGATTAGTAAGTTTTACAGAATCTGTCTTTTAAGTGGTTGCTAAGGAAAATGTCCCTTTGAAAAACTTTGCATCTTCAGAAAACTTAATGAAATGCTTCAAGACTTGATAGTCAGATTATGTCTTAGAGGTTTTTGAGCTTCACCAATTACCTGTACGAAAGGTATCACAAAACAGTTAAGCTTTTTCTGGTGACAAGAGATGAATAAAATATCTTAGCTCTTCGTTCCAAATGCACAATATGATACAAGTTGGAAAGAAAAGAGGACTCATTGATTTTTTTGGCTCCAAATCTCTTCATTGCTGGCTACTGTGAAAGAAGTATGTTTTCAGCAGGCAGAAATTGACAGGCATACATAGCTGTTTTAGCAGCTCTTTTGCATTTGGCCTTTTCCAGTTGATGCACCAGGATGATAAAAGGCCCCAAATAAATTAGCAATTATTTTTTTTTAATTTTCTTCTCACGTTAAAGTCAATGAAAATATAACTCTAATTGGAAACATTCAAAAATGGAAACAATGACTAAAAGGGTTAACTGAGAGAATGAGGGGAACGTTGAAGCAAATTAATTTCCACTTGATAGAGTAGAAAAATAATTCAACATTTGTTTATTAAATGCTTGCTATATGCTGGGCATTGGGCTAATAAAACATTGAACACATAGCTTTCTTTCTAATGGAATAAATACGAATAGTGAGATGAATGGTATACTAATAGTATGAACAAAAAGCAAGGGGCACATAGTACCTGCTTAGTCCCTATTCTGGCCCAATTTTTCTGTGTACATGTGGGCAAGACATTTAATCTCTTTGAGTCTAATTTTCTTTACATCCGTTCCATTGAATAATAACTAGAGGAAAATGTGAAACTCCATCCCTAAGTTTACTTGAGTGAGAAACTTATCTCCATTTTGTACTCTAAAGAATGGATACTGAATGGAGTCATCAAATCAAGTACCCACAGTATTCAGAAAGAGAATGAATGAAATGGGTATATGTCAATAGTAGGTACTAGGGATTCTGCTCAAATGGGTTGTACATGTCCCATATGAATGCATTCAAATTGAAAAAAAAAAATTCCCATAGACCAGAGGTGGAAGATAAACATATACTAAAACTAAAACTAACAAATAAGGACCATTATTAAGAAAGCCTCACATGAATCTTACAGAATAAATAATATAAGAAGGCAGAAAGACACAGCTGACTGAATAGTCAAGAGAGGTGTCCCAATGAAGTTAGAACTTAGTCCAACTTTGACATTAATATTTAGAAGGCTGTAGAGGAACAGGGAATAAACTGAGGTGAAAGCCATGACTGATAAGTGAACCAATTCAGAGACAATTTTGTTTATCCAGAACTGTTCGAGTAGACAGGACAATGAAGTCTAGATAAAGTAGCTTGAAATAAGTTTAAAAAAATATAGATCAGGTTGAAATTTTATTGAAAGAGTCAATGTGATATTTAAGTTAATAGGAAATATTGAGAATGTGGGAGATGGAGTTAATATAGTTTTATAAAAGTGACAGCTTGGTTGTAAAAATATATTATTTGTCCAGACATTCTCTTTATATTAAATTAAATATTGAATTAATTTTTAAAAAAGTCAGTTAAGGAGACTTAGAATGGTAATATTTTGCACATGGCCATTAGTATAGGCATTGCAGGGCTTGAACTAAAGTAGAAAACTATTTGAGATAGCTTGAAGTTCTGTCTCAAAGAAGGAAATGGAGTAGAGATAGACTTGAAGCTGATTTTAGATCTCCAAATACATGATTTTTGCTGTTTTGTTTGAAAATCTATGTGGTATAATTATAGATTTCTTTTATATGTAATACGAACTTCTATCCTCTAATATTAAAAGTTATAAATCAACCAGTGGAGTACATTAAAGAAAAAGTAAAATTATGTACAGTAATACTGACATATTTGTTTCACTAAAACAATCTATTAAAGGTTTGGCGATAGAGTTTTTAAAGATGCAATTAGAAACCTTTGTTCAGGGAAAAAAAAACAACTAAGAATTCACAAATAACTTTCTTTGCTCTATTTCAAATTTCAGTCAGTTTATCCAAACAAAAAAACTTATTTAGCATATTGGTACCCAACATTTGCAGAGCTGCCACGCTGACCATATTTCATTTATATAAAAGAAAATTATATTTAAAAAAAAACACATTCTTTCTTTTTTATCATCATGCTCAGAAGTTAAAGTATTAATAGTCTTAGATTTACTGATTTGCTAAGATCCAGATGTGGTTTTCTTTCCAACCTGGTAAATGCTGTCAGTAATTAAATGAAAAACAAATTATATTAATTAGGAATCAAAACTAATTAAAGGGATACAGTAGAATCTAAAAATGTAATATCAACAGCAAATACTTGCAGAGGTTCAATTTAATTAAAGACTTAAAAGTCAACAAATGAATCTGCTCTGAATGCCAACTACTGAGTTTGATCTCTATTATTGCCACCTGGTCTATGTGTCATCTTTTCTTACCTGGACTATGACAATCGCTCCCAAAATCTGACTGCTCCCTTTCTTGTTCTTCAATGACCCCCCCTCCCTATACAGCTGTCTCTCTGTGCTCCAGCCACCTGGACTTTCTTTCCATTACTTAAATGTACAAATCCCCTTTGGGTGTGGCACCTGTTGTTCCTCTATTGGGGTGCTTGCCACCACATGCTCATTTGCTTGGCTTCTTCTTGCCAGTCTAGTCTCTGATCAAAGGTTACCACTTTTGCAAGGCTTAACTGACCATTTCATTTAAATTAACTCCTAACCCAACTCATATTCTATCATATTAACCTTGTTAAAGGTAATAGACAGGATGCAAGGAATGGTATAAATCCATTCCTCTTTCTTTACTACTTTCTCTTCAATCCTTTTTGTTTTCTTTTCATCAGCTTATCAACACTTATTTTTTTTTGAAAATCAGTAGAGGGATTAGTAAAGATATGTATTGAGTTGATATTAAGTATTCACTAGGACCTGAAGCAACTTACTTAATCTTTTGTGCTCCAGTTTCTCATCTAGAAGATGGAGAGGATATTAGTTTTTTTCTTAATAAGATCGTTGTATGTTATATATCATGCTGTATGTTGTTGTATGTTATATATCATGCTGAAGACATAATGAGTATTCAATAATTGTTAACTTGTTTTTGATGGTAGAAACATTTGTATTTGTAGTAATAAAGTAGTAATAAATACTAGTAGTAGAAATAGTAGTATACTTGCTACATTCAATAATTGTACAAGTTGCTGTATTTATAGTGGTGAATAAAACAAACAAGACAAACTTTATTTCAGTTTGGATATTTTCTTGTAACCTGTCTTTTATTTCATTAATTCTCTCTTCAGCTGTGCCCATTCTGTTATTACATCCATCTAATTTGTTCTTATCTTTAGGCATCGGTATTCTGGTTGCATGATTTTCATTTTTTCTTCACAAATTTTCATTCTCTGCTGAAATTCTCCATCTCACCACGTATCTTGTTTAACATTTAAGTCATAATTATTTTAATGTTCCCATTTAATAACTCCAAATTGCCAGGCTAATTTTGATTAAGTATTATAAATTTTAAATAAAATGTTATGGAGATTATTAAAAGCTCTGGGTCATGTTATCTTCCTCCAGAAGAGATAATCTTCAAATTCTTCAAGTCTTCTTGGCCTGCGTTGTTTCATGAGGTCTCTCTACCTTAGCAGTTGTGATGTCCAATTTCAATCTGGTGTGACTGTTAGAAACTCTGTTCATCTTTACAGTCCCTCAGCTATCTCTTTGAATTATCAGATGCATTAAAAGAAGAAGAAGAAAAAAAGTTAAGTGCACTGTTCATCATTTTGTGTTTCCCTTTTACCTGCCTTCTCAAATTTTGGTTGCATGAATAGTCTTCAGACTCTTTCAAATAGTTGCTTATGTTGTTAGCATTGGTCTCATACAATCTCACCCAACACAGTTAAATACAAAAATAATTTCTAGAATATCTGGTAGACTTCCTATTTATAAGAAAAAATAAATTAAATAATAAAATTATTTTCACTGCAAATATCTGAAAATCGTTTATGTAAAAGGAAGCTATTACAACATCTACACACACAAACACACACACACACACACACACACACACAAACTGACTTCTTTACAATCTAAGATTAAAGGTGTGGATTCTAATGAGTAAAGTATTTGAGACAGCTTATGACTAAATATGTGATTTTATTGGGTCAGTTAACTTCTCCTAGTCTCAGGTTATTCTCAATGGTTCTATATTACACTGATCTGTGCCAAAAATTCTGATATGTAAAACAGAATTCAATATTGCTTTTTTAGATCAAATGACTTTTAGTGTAATTTTAATAATTAAAGAGTCCTTATTAACTCAGTTAAATCTCTCTTTCATATCTAATTTATTAAATTTCTTTCCTACTTCCATTGTTTGGAAAAGTAGTAGTCTTGTTCATTCTTTTCATCCTTTTTCTGGGTCTAGGTTTTCATGTATTAGAGTCATAAGAAAGAAATTTTGGTAAAGAGTTGCTGTCAATATTCTTTGCAGGCATTCAAAAGCTTGTTCTATCAGTGAGTGCATATGCAAGTACCTACTAAAACCCATTGCATGCTTCTCTGACTAGAGAGATCTAGCTCAACATGGACCTTTCACCAACCTCCTACTTCGATTCACATCACATAGTGCACTCCCTGGGTTCTTATTCTGAAAACTCACATCAAATGGGTCAATTGGGTTGAGGCAACAGCAAAACATATCAATATGTTCTGCAATTTCACTTGACCAATGCAGAACTTCACCCTTATCACTTCATATTGGAAGAGAAGTATGTATGCAGGCTGTTCCACTGCCATCCCCTCTTCATGTTCTGCCATTTCTGTCTAAAAGTATTCTTCCCTGTTAGATAAGCATAGGAAAGAAATCGGCAAGTCTCCTGCATAAGCAAGTGTTCAAATTAGAGAAAAGATATCAATGTCTACTTTTTGTAAGTACTCCGATTTTCTATAAATGGTTCTTTGAAGCCTCCTCATTTGCTTTTAGGATGGGGCATCTCCCATGGGAATAGGGAGGAAAGAAACACAAGTTTCCCTTTGACACTTAACTTATTACATATGAGTCTAAAATTTTTCCATTCTTCCCTGTATTCTGTTCATACAGATGGCCAGAAAAAGGGTGTGGAAGAAACTAGGTTGATGTTTAAGTGTACCAGAGCCTGTTCAATCATTTTTTAGTAAGTCTTAAAAAGTAATGATCCCAATTTTTTGTGGCTCTCCTTAAAATACTGGTTGTGTTTAAATACTTCCCAGCTTCTTACTTATGTGTCTCTTAGCTAGGAAGCTACCATCTTGGGTGTGGCAACAGCAAGAACTAGGGAACTTGGCTAATTTACATAAATTCACTTGATCCAGGGAAATTTAAGTTCTTTGTTTTCACTGTTGAGGCTTAAGTGCTAATTCAGCAGCAGGTTAAAAAAAAAAAAAAAGTGTCACATTTTGTTTATTTTATTCAATAAAAATGTAAATTGGAAACTTCATATTCTTAAAGTTTACCATGTGGTAATTGGCAAGTTGTCACCTATTGCATTTTATACAGGATTTCTCAAACTTCTACCATTATTAAAATGCTGAGTTAGATCATAGTTTATTGAAGAGGTAGAGGGAGAAGGCTGTCCTGTGCATTATAAGGAGGTTTAGGAGAATCTCTGGCCTGTATTAGATGCCAGTAGCAACTCCCAATAGCAACAATAAAATATGTCTCCAGATATCTCCAAAAATCACCTGAGGGAAAAATTATTCGCAATTGAGAAATAATGTTTTTTTTTTTTCATAACCACACAGATTAAAAGCTATGTTTCAATAACATGCACTCATTTTGATTAAAAAAAGTGCCAAGTATTTAGATGGTTTTATTAAGAAATGATAACAATTGTTTATATTATAGGGATAATATGCTGATAGAGAAAATGAAAATATTCCTATAAATTCGGTTTACTTATTGATTGATTGATTCACTCATTCAATCTGTTTATTCATTTATTAACAAACAGTTATTATATATTTACTCTGTTCCAGGCAATGTACTAATTCTAGAGGTAAAAAGATAATCAAGACAGACATATACTCATTCAGTGGTAGTTTAATATAGTGAATGCGAAAAATAAACAAGAAATTAAAAGGCAGTGCCAGGGAGAGTTGAGAGATTGAAGGAATGCTTAATAAGGATACTTGCATTAAGGAGTCAAGAGCATCCTAAACAAGTGACATAAAAGTGAGATCTTGAAGAGAATATAAGATTTATAAAGATGAAGCTCCTAGAATAGATATGTTAAAGAGAGGACTGGTAAGCAGGTTTTCAGAAGTAAGAAAATGGTTCATACTAGAAATAAAAACAGTTAAGTAAGTCCAGAGCATTAAATGAAAATTTTAAAGCAAAGAGATAGTAAGATATAAATGTAAGCTAGATCCTAAAGAATCTTGCAAACCTTATTTTCTCATAAGTTATGGCATGATTAGTTTTCTAAAATAAAAACCATAAGTAAGGTAATATACTAAAATATGACTTATTACTAAACATCATATAACAAAAAAATGGCTGAAATTAAGTGGTGTAAGGAATGGTTAAAATGTTTGGCTGTATTAAGGACTTCAGCTTTTGCTAACTTTCCACTTTGCCTGCCATACTTAAATTATTAAATATATGTCTCCACATGGTAGAGATGGCGGCAACAGTGCCAAGTGTCTCATCTTCACATAAAAGTGTCCCAGATTAGAACATGATGGACTTTTCTTTCATCATCATTCATCAAAGTCAGTGGGCAGGCATTATTGTAAATGCTAAGATTACATCAATAAAAAAAATAGACAAAAACAAAACAAAACAAAACAAAAAAACACCGGTGCTCATGGAGTTTGAATTTGAAGTAGGGAGAAATACAAACAAACAAATAAGTAAGTGAAATATAGAGTCTGCTAGTTAGTGAAAATGTCAACAAGAAAAATTAAAAATTGGAAGAGTATGCCTGTGGCTCAATCTTGTGAATGGGGCTAGTTACAATTATAGATAGTATGAACAAATGACATTATACTTAAAATTTAAAGGAGGTTAAAGAAAGTACGATGAAGTTACCAAGGGGCAAAGTAGTCCAATAGGTAGAGTAGCAATCCTGTCAAGTTGAAGAACAAGTAAAGAGAATGCTGTTAAAGAGATCAGAGTTAGAAAGGAGGAGAGAAGTAGGGGGTAAAGTTGTAGAGTTAAAGCAGGGCAAGAATAGGGGTGTACAGATTATATAGAAATGTATACACTACTCTATGTACTTTGAGAGCTACTTAGAGTGATGTAGGATGCCAAATGAGGGTTGTTAGGAAAGCAGTGTCATATTTGATTTCCTTTTAAAGGAATTCCTTTTAAATGGCTGCCATAGTCTAAATAGACTGAAGAGAAGAGAGGACAAAGCAGTAGAGCACTAGGAGCTAATACAATAATCTTTACTTATCCCTCTCATTTTGTTAAAGTAAAATATTTGTGAGGAACTCTGAAATAGGTCATATCTCAGGTCCAGTTGGCCAAGGTTGAAGCTGTCTGCTTACTCTCAAGCTGCAACTAGTACTTTTAGTGAGTATTGTAGAAGAAAAGCTCTGGTGGCAAGAGAAATGGGAGAAACAGCTGTTGGTTAGCAATCAATAATGTTTTTCATGATGGACTAAGAGCATTAAAATGCTTTGAAACTTTTCAGTAGATTATTAAATTGATAGTTTTATTTTAGAATAGTCTTTCTAAAAAATGGAGCAGGAAAGAGCAAAACTAGAAGCAGGTATGCAATTATATGCTGTATCCATAACCCAGGTGAGACATGATAATACATGACAGTGGCCTGGGATTGACTGAGGGTGATAGAGAGAAGGCATCAAAGGTGTTGCTCGGATTAGATTTTTGGAACTGACAAATGGGTCGATTACATTACCATTATTTGAAATTTGAATTTTTTTAAAGGCGGGTAACTTTAGGGAACAAATGTTTAATCTCTGGATATCTGGGTTTAAGATATGTTTGAAAAAAATCTAACGTTTTATAATGGACAGGGTCTGAAGGACAGGAAAAATATCAAAGCTCAAAATCCAGATTTTAAAGTTATATACATACATATAATTATGTTAAAGTATAAAATATTTAATCTGGAAGGAAAAGGATTGGATCAAGATGATGTTCTGAAAAAATATTTTTACTCTCCAGCTCCACATGCAATGAGATGAGAGAGATGCAAATATCATATAAAGAGAGGTTTAAAAGATCGTATGAAGAAAAGACATTAGCAATGGCTAGAAATGTTTACTCTTGGAATGAAATTTTATATACAATTAATCTTCAGAAATACAGAGTTAGAAGAAATCACAATGTCAAAACACATATGAGAAAATATTGTTGCACAATTAGGAATAATTCCAGGAATCAATCCACAAATTTCTCCTTGAGAAGATAAAGTGTAGAATAATTGTCTCTGATAATGGAAAAGTGAATTACAACAACAAGTGTTATTGACAAGTTCCTATGATCATGCATGCCACATTTGTAGTCACAATAGAGAGGCAAGTCAGCATCTTTGCTTGTTTCTACAAATTAGGTAGAGTTTTGCATGTGATCAAAGTTGGTTTGCCAAGTGAGAAACACAGAGGTAGAGGGGGTTATATATTTTGTTTGTATTAAGGTTGAAATTAAAGAATGTAAGCTGTGTACTAGAGTAAATTGTCAACCTGGGATGGTGGTAGACACTCAAAAAAAAAAAAAAAAAGGAAAAGCCGGGGGTTTGTATATAAAAAAAAAAAAAAAAGGTAAAGTCAGTGGATTGTATGATTCAATAAAAATCAAGGAGTTGTTAAATACATTTCAGTGAATTGAAATGTTAGAAGGTCATAGTAAGAGAGTCTCCTTTAAATCAAGATATTGGATGTCATATATTTACTGGTAGTAAAAAAAGTGTCCAAGAAATGACTATGAGATGGATGGGGTGGATATGCAGGCCAGAAACAATATTTGTTTCAAATGAGGATGCAAGGATCTGAAATTTTCAGTGGCATAGACTTCGACCTACCAGATGTTGAAGACCATATAATGAGCAATAATTATGAGCAGTAAAGAGAAGAATGAGTCAGGTGTTAAACTTTAAAAGAATGTTTTATACTATCTATAAAATTTTGAAAGATCATGGAGTATAGCCAGATAACATGCATTTCAAAACAGTTGGGATTTAAAGGAGTGTTATGGAATGAAAGTTTGTGTCCTCCCTACATCAAGTCTTTTGTTGAAGCCTAACTCCCAATATGATGGTACTTAGAGGTGAGGCCTTTGGATTAATCAGGGTTAGATAAGACCACTGGAATGGTGCCTTTGTAATGGGATCAGTGCCCTAATTAGCATGCTCTCTCTCAGGTACAGGAAGAAGAGGTCATATGAGCACAGAGTGAGATAACAGCCATCTGAAAGCAAAGAAGGAGGTCCTCACTAAGAATTGAATCTTCTGGCACCTTGGTCTTGGACTTAGCAGCCTCCAGACTGTGAGAAATACATGTCTGCTGTTTAAGCTACCTAGTCTATGATATTATGTTATAGCAGCCCGAGCTTATTAAGACAGGGAGTGATGAGGAAAAGTGAGCTGGAACCAACAATGAGGAGCAAATAGACTCTCTTTCACTCCAGCCCCAGCCCCAGGAAGGAAAG
>NW_006433024.1:14191917-14241648 GCF_000325575.1 Pteropus alecto | reverse complement strand
AACATAATGGATAAGGTGTGTGTATGTACATACGGGTGTGTGTACATGTATATATATATATGTATACATACACACACACACACATACACACACACACACATATAAACATATATATATACACACACACATATATTCAAATACATCTATGTAACATATATATGTAAACATATTTATGTGTTACATGTATAAATAAAATATGCTGCATGTTATTTGAAAGAACTGAAGCACTAGGACAGTTCAAGAAAGAGGTGATTATTTCTGGTAGAAAGGATAAAGAGCAAGAGGAATTGACGAGAGCTGAGATGAGCTATGAGATAAATAGTATGAGGATTTCAAGTAGAAGTGCAGCACGCACACACACACACACACACACACAAAGTGTACATTTACAGAATGGCAAGTAGCTTGACTTAGTTGGAGAGCCAGTATCCATAAAAAGAAGAGTAATGGTCAGTAAGAATGGGATGATAAATTGGGGCAACATTGTTAAAGGCTTGGATTATATGCTATTTTTTAGAGTACTTAATATACAGTAGAAATATGAAGATATTTAATCAGAGAAATTCTGTTTAGGTAATAGCTGTATTTAGGGAAGATTAATCTAGAAGAGGCTAATGATATACATCAGCACAAGTACTGCTTAGTTGTAAAATCACTATAGTCATTTATTGCTATAATAAAAAATGAAAAAAGTAAGAAAGATCTTTTCATACTTTGCTATAACTTAAACAGTAACTTTTGTAGCTTTAATTTTACAACTATGTGACCTTAGTTGGAAGCTACTAACCTAATATTTCAAATCCTTAAAACTCTTGGCAGAAATTAAAGACAAAAAATACATGTGAACAAATATTAAAGTTTAATGTACTAAATAAATAAAATATTCTTAGAATGTACTCAGTTCAACTTTTTCCCCATAATTCTCTCCCCCAATCTCCTTGTCTTTCCTTCTACCCCTCACGCTCTCTCACTTTCTCCTTTCATGAGGGTTATAATATGTAATGTCGCTTTGCTTGTTTTCTGAAAGAGGCAACAAATAGACTAATACTAAGCAACTCAATATATCTGTTTTCTTTCAGCATTTACCTTATCTTTCCTTGAATAACTGTTTGACAAAGCAAACATAATATGACTAAAGAGGGCAGCTTATGAGATTTCCAACCCAGACTGGTCATGTAAGGACAGCTTTAGCCACACCCACTACATTCACCTACCACCTTCAAAATTTTTTATTAAAACTTCCACTTTTATCAAATAAATGTTTAACATACAAAAAGTTAGATATTTCTACATTATTGGCAAATCACATATAGACCAATATCTCTGAGATGCAAAGATTCATGACATCAGTAATTTCATATAATTTTTTTCTATTGTATTTTAGGTAATGCAACATCTTCTGAGACCATACTGACCTCAAAAAAAATTAATTTCCAAAATCTTGCGGAGCTGAGAATTTGTAACAGCTTGAAAAGTAAATGCAAGTAAAATCACTTTTCTTGAAAGAAGATAAAACCCATTGCAGGTCAGCAGTACTAAGTATTTCTTTCTATCATCAGTGAGAAAGCTTTTATCTTTGGTCCATTTATTATCTACAAACTTTTCAGATCATTCCTGCAGTTCAAGCTATTTTTATAATGGAAATTAGTCACAGGAAGCTTCACTGTACCTTTAAAATAAGCCTGACAAACAAAAATTAATTGGCTTGGTAATATTCCATTATTTGATAGGCACAGAATGTAACAGAAGAGGTTGAAGAATGTGTAAAAAAAGTAAAGTATCAGAACTTGGCCTGATAAGTGAACTCTACAGATTTACCTACTCCTTTAGGTTTATTCCCTTCTCTATTTGGGATAAAAGTAACGTGACATTCATAGTGTCTTATCATTTCTGTGGTTAAACATATAATTTAGAAGTAAGACATATTGTAAATATGGTTAAACAAAACCCTCCTCCTCCTTGGAGAGGGGGTAATTAGACTTATGCTGCAGACAATTCCGAAAGCCAGAAAGAGGGGTTTTCTTCCTAGTAATCTAAACTTGTCGAATATATTTTTAAACGAAATATTTCCCTGCTTTCTTTGTTTTGGAATTCAGTAAGTTGTTTGCACATATTAAGTACAAATATCTAAATGTTTTAAAAATGATGTTTGTAGTATCTAAAAATATTTGTTTTTAAGCAAGCAACATACATATTTAAGATAAATCAGTAATTCATTCACTTTTTGATATTTTCTAGGTATGAACACTAAGTTAGTTTCTTCTTTAAGCAACAACCTTCAGCTGGAGGAGGGGATTTCTATATGAATGTCAGGACTTTTTGGCCCAAAGTAAATGAGTAGTTTTAGTAATGAAGCTTAGAATTTTTATCTACTTTCTGAACTACTTTCTAATCTTTGATAAAAGTAGTCACGGACTTTTTCAACCAACCAAGAAGTGTGATACTGCCAATATTTTGAGAGTGCATTATACGCCCCAGTTTTCTGAAAAATCAACTAGTCAACTAAGACCCAGTCTTTAGAGAATTCACCAGTCACTATATATACATGTATGTATGTATGTATGTGTGTGTGTGTGTACACACACACACACACACACACACACACATATAATTTTTTTGCTCTAATCTGCATGTCTTATTTTAGAAGAGACTGTTGATTCTTACTCCAGACTTAATGGTTCTGTTGTAATAATCTTAATACATTTGTTTTGAAATATTCTTTTCCAAAGCGTATTATGGAAAATAAGTTAGAAGAATTGACAAAAAGCTGTATTTATTATTAATAATTCTATGCACAGGAGATGAAATGGGTGACAATTTGATCAAAGATGCCAAAAAGTAAAGACTATATAAGGAGGATATTTAGTGACATAGCAGCAGCTTACTCAATTTAATCACCTCTGACAAGATCACTATATGATATTCAGGTCAGTCACTCATGTTTCTCATAATCATGAATCATTGAGAAAAAGCTAAATTGGGTTCCATATATTATGTTTAAAGAGGCATCGCAGTATGTCAAATATTATATTAATATCTCTCAAGGGGAAAATAGGCTATTCTTTCTTTGAAGTTTCATGGCTTACATGTATTTTGGAGAACTGCTGCACAGATAAAATTCATGTCCCAAAGATGGAGATGTAACATGGCGTTTGTGGGTTGAATATGCCTTTTATTCAAAACTGAAATTGGAATGATTTATCACTAATCATGCTAAGTTAATATTTACATTTTGCAAACTGTATCAGTATACATTATTTCATTTGACAGTCTCGACTCTGTGAAGTGTAAGTTCAGATTTGACGCACAAGGAAACTGGAGATCAAAGAGATGAAAGGAATCACTCCAAGTCACAGGGCTGATAAATGACAGAATATGACCATAAATACTAATGTCATAAAGCTAAATTTGATACGATTTCCTTCAAAAAATGCCACTTCCCATTTTCTAGCTATTATACATATCAGTATGAATATCTGTCATATTACAGACTAGATAAAATCTAACAGTTAAATGAAAGTCACAGCTTACTGTAAATCATATGATTCCTTTGAATTCTAAGATGACATTGAACATACTTCCCCATGGGAAAAACAATCTGCATTATCTTGAGTTTCCAACTCTTAGAGAAGCATAGCCTTCAGTAAAAATTCAGAGCACTCCTGTTTAGGTAGTATGTGTGGGGCTTTCGCTAGTTTCTAGGAATATAAAAAGTTGTACCTCTTTTTTTTTCAAATGGCTTCATTGTCATTGCATATTCCTACAAGGAGAGCATAGAGAAGCAATATAAGTAAGTGGTTAGGATTATTCTAGAACCAGATTGTTTAGGTGCAAATCCAGCCTTTTCGCTTCCTTAGGTTTATGACTTTGAGCAAATTACTGCCTCGCTCAGTTGCTCCTATTTTCTTCTGCACATGGGGTTACTAATATAACTTACCTCATAGCTGGTTGTGAAGAATAAATTAGTATAAGTTCATTTACATAAGATTAAGTGCTCTGTGTAAAATGTACTTTTCAGGTTTCATGACAACCCTAAGATATAGGTGTTTTTAATCCTTATTACAGAGATGAGATCATTAAGCCTTAGAAAGTTAATTAACTTGTCCAATGTCAAACAGGTGTGTCTGGCAGAGCACGACATGAAACACAAGTCTGATTATAAAGCCTCTATTCTAACCAGGATGACACATTTTAACCTGGAACTAGTGGATGTGTAAAATATGATATTCTCTAAGGCAATGCATCAATTAATCTGTTCAAAAAATGTGAAATTATATGAAATGATCTTTGATTTTTTTTTTAAACTAGACATTCTACTGATTTCTTTAAAACATTTTTTTTTTACAGTTTTTCTTTAAAGGATACTACAGAGTTCAAGGCTAAGTGGTTTACCAAAAATAACATGGTACTAACAATGGTTGCCCTGACCAAATATTAGTTCCTATTTTTGAGTACCCATCATATTTCAACACCTTTCATACGTTATATCAAGACCTTATGACAATAATATAACATAAGTATCTATGTTTGCAGATGAGAACACTGAGGAATTCATAGGTTAAAAATGTATTTACAGTTATCCAGAGATTAGGGTGTAGAACTGTGAAATGAAGCCAGGTTAGTTTATCTCCCAAGTCTATACCTTTTCTACTGTGCAAAAAGGCCTATTATAAACTTCCTCCAGCAGGCAAAACGGTATCCTTTCTGTTTAAGCCTGTTTAAAAGTAATGTTCTTATTCATGTGAGATTATGAAACTACCATGCCTCCACCTTCTTCATTTATTTAAAACTCAAGAATATTTTAGTTTATTTTTTTTCTGTTTACCATCCATCCATCCATCCATCCATCCATCCATCCATCCATCCATTTATCCCCATTTATTTTTTACTTCAATCATCTATTCAACAAATGGTTATTAAGCATCTTCTCTGTGCTAGCACTGTGCTTAGTGTTTAGAAGGAGACATTATTTTGATAGTATATGTGTGTGTGTTACGTGTGTAGATGTGTGCGAATGTGTGTATGTGTTTATCTGATGGACTATTTCTTCTGAAATCTATATTCCCTTGAATATACTTTCCAAGGATAATTATTTTCTCTTCTGAGTTATTTTGTTTCAGATTCTTCCTTTTACACATGAAACATTATTGCAAACATACATTGTGCTATATGATCTATTCACTTGCTTTTGCTTTAAAGAGGAGATATTTATCATACTTCTCTCATCTCTCAGACATTCGTTAGACTCCTGGATACAGAAAAAAAGCAAAACAAAATACTTTACTTCCATGCAACTTATATTACATGTGGAAAAGACAGAAGACATGTTTACTGTGTCAGGTAGAATCATGGAAACAATTAAGCAGGTAAAGAAAATGTGATTATAGAACACATGACTAATATAAATTATATGATCACAAAAAGATTTCGGTATTGGATAGTATTTGAATTGGTACCTGAAAGGAGCCATACGGATTTGTGACAAGGCCTTTAAAGGAAGTCATTATTAAGGAATGTGGTCATCTTGGCTGGAACAAGGACTGAGGGGGATAAAGTGGTAGACGACGGTGCCAGAGAAAAGGATGGGGCATTGAGAGTGTAACTGTAATCATGCAAAGCATTGTAGGCAATTTTAAGAACTTTGATTTTTAATCTAAGTAAGTTGAGAAGATGGTAAGTGCTTTAAGCAAAGGAGTGGCTTGATCAAATTTACATGTTGAAAATGTCCTTCTGTTGGTTGTGCTGAGAACAAATTATATAGAAAGAAGAACACTTAGATAGACTAGTGAGGTTTCGGCCAGAATAACTGTACTGGTTATGGAGAAGTACAGAGAAAGAAGCACAAACAAGTTTTCAGTGTGCGTGAAGTAATATGTGTGATAAAGAGGAGTCAAATAGTAAGTCCAGGTTTGGACTGAGGAACTGGACAGATGCAGATGCCATTTACTAAGATAAAAAAACCAAAAACAAAAACAGAGAGAGAGAAAGTTCTAATGGAGAAAATCAGAAAAATTACAAAGCAACACCATTATTACATGCCAACACTTTTTATACATTACTTCATTTAACTTAAATAAAAACATACAATTAGTTGTTATCATCTATATTTTATAACAGAAGAAACCAAGAATAAATGAGGTTGATAAGTTTTCTAAGTTCACAAAATTAAGACAGCAAATCAATGTTCCAATTTGTGTCTGTATCATTACGGTGTCACTGTTGTGTACATTATACCAGTTCTTCTTTTCCCCTACTTGGTATTATGGAAATGTTTACCAAGCTCTTTCCTGACTCTTGGTCCAACATTACAATTGGACTGTAGACATTAGAAGTGTATATACTGTGTTCACTATTTCATGAAGTGCTGTGTTCCAAGTTAGCACAGAGTAAAAGAGTTTTGAACAGAAGTGGACCAACCTTGATAAAGAAATATAAACCCTATCAGACTGCTGCAAATAAGATGGCCAATGTTGCCTTTATGTGATCATGTAATATTTAATTGTATGAGTTTATTATCTAGAACAATTTTGTTAGTGAGTAATGGAATGATGAACTTAAAGTAGGACCTAGAAGACATGTACACACACACACGCGCGCGTGCACACACACACAATTAGAATCATTATTGAGCATTCATGTTAGATAAGAACACAGAAGTAACCATGCTATTATAGAAATGACAGAATAGGGCCCAGAATATTTAAACTATTTTTTCAAGACCACAAAACTGAAGAATCTGGCTTCCGAGTTTCTTCTCTTTTCTTGCAAAGAGACACTTTTTGTGTTGCTCTATATCATTAGTGTTTAATAAAGTTTGTAGAATGAGGCAAAGGTTTTAAAAAAGTATAATTTGGAAGCACAGATTATTAACACTGGTTAATAACAGAACAAATATAGTGGATTAGATTTCTCAGAAATTTGTCTGCAAGTTTTGCATTTCTTGGGATTAGAAGTTTGGGGAAATTTGCTGGAAGTTTTGTCTAAACAAATAGTATTTTTATTTAAATTGGCATGGCTGCTTTGCTTAAGAAGTTGACAATCAATGTTTCAGTGTTGACTAGAAGTGAAAATATCAAGTGCTGTTCTTTAAAGGTCTGTTTTGGGATTGCATAGTCCGTTAGAATCTTTCAATTGGTAAAAAAAAAAAAAAAATTGTTCGCTCATTCTGTGTCACTTTGGTAGCTTTCAGTCCAATAGTATCCTTTTAGACAATAAATATTTGTATCTAGAAATGTGTGTGTATGTGTTGGGTAAGATTCAAGGTTAAATGGTAATGAATTCCTTATTAAAGAAAAGCTCTTTCATGTGACATTAACAGCTTTCATTAAAATTGGAACTTTCTTTAAAATAATGGAATTTTCAAATTTTTTCACCATTTTTTTGGCAAGAATTCACATCTAGAATGGAAGAGAATTGTCTGAGAATTTAGTGATGTAAGGTTCTTACAAAACACATTAGGTAAATTAGGACAAAAAAAACTGTAAGATTAACATAATGATTTTTGTGTGTCTAAAAAAGATTCTTGAATATATTTGAGCCTTTCTGTTTGATTTTATTCTGTCCTTAACAGTTTTCAAATCACTGTCTAGGTTCTGAATGTCTTCATTATCATGAACTATACAACGAAATTTTACCCTTAAAATAGAAATCATAAAGTCAGGTTCAATTAACAAATGCATATCTTTTCTGTTGAGCAAATAAGTTGTTCATTGTAAATTATTCACAAAGGGCATTTAGAAAGTCATGAAAATTAATCATTACGATTTTTTGTGTGTGTGCGTGTGTGTATGTATAAATCAGTTAACTGACTAAAGCTCTGAAAGTTCAAATATTATTAGTGTGTTTTTACTTATAAGAAAAATTATGAGGAATATTGAGCATATTAAGCACAAACATTGCTAGTTCATTCTGTAAATGTTTAGCTTATTGGAGCCAAACTGCCTAGATTTGAATCTTGACTCCAACGCTTGCTAGCTGAGCAATTTTCTTATTCATAAATTGCTTCATTTTCCTGAAATGTTAAATGAAAGAGAATAGTACTATGTCATAGTGTGGTTGTCATAATATGGATAACTAATACATGAAAAACTCTTAGAACATCGATAATGTAAGATATGCACAAATAATGTTAATAACTCATTAATATATTTTAATTTTACTGGTATTTAGCATTATTTTCCTGGACTTTGCTAAGAGTATCTCATTTGACCCTATTAGATTATCTCTTATATTAGATTTTGACTCTTCTATATAATGTCTAAAATATTTACAAATTTATAAAATGCATTTTTGTGCAAATGTTAGAAATAAATTTTTAAGCAAGCAAGGAAAAATAATCTAATCCACTAAAAACCATCACTATTTGTATTTGGTGATTTTGTGGTTTTAATTTCAGTCATATCTTTCATGAATATTTTACATAATTTGTCATTATATGTAAAAACTTTTATAGTATAATTATCTGTTTAGAATTAAAAAAACATTTTGCTGTATCATCACAATGTTATTTTCAATAATTATTTTAATAAATATATAATATTCCATCAGGCAAATGAGCCATGATTTAATTAATCACATTCCCATTGTTAGTTATTTAGTTTGTTTCTCATTTTATAATTTTGATGACTCTATGTTATGACTTTGTTAATAAAATATTTTCTTTATGGGTCAAACAACCATACACACTTAACGAGTATCAGAGGAATCTTTTTTTTACTATTTTGTTAAAGTCAGGGATTACTGTTATATTTTAGAATAATTTCTAACTGGTAGTTTAACTACATGGTCTTCATGCTTAGGCCATGTAGTAAAAATCGGAAAAATGAACTAATGTTATACTACTACATAAATAAAACTGCTACACATCTTAAACTCATGAGTAAACTCAAACTCACCTAAGTTTAGAAAGGACTAAATAATCAAACATATTTTCTAAGAGATATGTTTTTAACAAGTTAGTAAAAACATTTCATTTGGCAATAATGTGTTTGTTAAATACATCATTAGTGTTTAGCATGCAACATTCTATGTACTTCCATCTAAATATGCATAAATGTAAGAACCAGATGGATTGTGCTCATGCCAGGAGTACAAACCATTATCTCGAGCAGAGGTACTTTATAATAACTAAATTAATCACTAATTACTTTGGTGTTCATCAAAATATCATTAATCCTTATAAGTTAAATTGTTACTAATGCACATGAAATATGGATTTGCAAAGAAAAATACCGTTACAATTATTGCCTTTATTGCTGTTCTCTGTATTTGAAGTCACTTTAAAGGGAAGAATGTAACATAGTTTCCAGGGCTTAAGACAGGCACACTTTAAATTAGAATTTAATTCCTGACACTTTAATTTGCTGCACAACTTAACCCTAAAAGAGTATGCCTTTGGCATTTTTGTTTCACAAAGCCCTAAATTTGTCTTTATCCCAAATGACACTTCTTTCCATTGCAAATGAAGCAAATCCCATGATATTCAGTGATAGCAAGGCATACTACCTTGCTTATAGATCTTTTAATTTTTCCCCTATTTTTATGTAATGCATTTAAATGTTTTTAATTGAGGCATCACATGCATACAGAAAAGTTCACAATTTTAAGTCCATAGATCTATGAATTATTATAAACCAAACACGCATATGAATACCACCAAAGTCAAGAAATAAACAATTACCAACACTTTCGATAAGCCTTCACTTAAAGTCTACCCTTCTTTTCCACTCCAAAGAAAAACTCTCCTGATTTCTAACACAACATAAGTTTTACTTATCTTTGAACTTTATATAAATCGAATGATAAAGTATGTAATTTTTTTCAAAAGTCAGGATATTCGTTCACTATTTTCCTTGTAGTTTAGCGTTATATCATATGAGAAGAACGTGATTAATTTTTCAGGCTACTCTTAGTGAATATTTATTTCGTTTTCCACAGGGGCGATTAAACCTGCTATGACCATTCCTCTATATGTCTTTGGTTACAGGTGCACTCATTTCTACTGGATATATACCTGAAAATGTTCAACTTTCCTAGATGATACAAATAGATTTCAAAGTTGTACTAATAAACACATCCACGGTAGTGAATGAGAATTCTTTTTGTTCCATATTTCAATGGTATTTCATTGTTGTCTTAATTTTTATTTAATTGAAAACTAATGAAATAGAGAATGTTTTCATATATTTATTTGATAACTTGGTATCCTTGTTTGTAAAATGCAATTCAAGTTTTGTAACCAGATTTCTCTTAGGTTATTGTTCCTAATCTAATATTATATTAGGGACAATAGATTAAGATGAAAATTGTTCCTTAATATTCTCACTTTCACATTCTGGATACAAACCCATTGCCAGTTATGTATGGAAAAAAGATAGCCTTTTTAATAAATTGTTCCTAGGTCAATTAGATATCCCTATGGAAAAAAATAAAGTTTGACTCATAAATCATGACATATACAGATAATAAATTCAGGAAGATTGAAAATCAAAATGTAAATAAGTAAAAAATAATAAAGTTTTTAAATAATAATGTAAATATTCATGAATTTGCAATGGTGAAAAATTTATTACACCGAACATTAAAAAACTGAATTTCAGACAATTAAAAGTACAAATTTCTGTCAATTAAAAGTCACAAAGACACTCAGATATCTTGCTCTGGCAGCTAACAGGGCACAGAAGCAACAACATCCCTGCAGCAGAGTAAAACTAGTGCCCAGATCTTGGTTTCTAACATAATTTCCCAATAAAAAGAAACAGTTCCTTGGAGAAATAGCTGATGCTAGGGTTGAGATAGAGAATATACAAGATAAGCCTGGGGCACCTTTTAGTGCCAGAAAGTAAGAAAGCACTCAGAAAACAAAAAGAAACAACAAAAATACACTATTGAAAGAATATATCCAAGGACACAGGAGCTAATTAATTGAAAGAGATCCTAACAAACAAAGCTGGGAAAATTTGAGCAACAAAATAAATAGTGTTGTCCATACTGATATAAATAAATGACTAAATACATAAATAACTAAAGGGGGTATCTTAGTCCATTCAGGCTGCTACACCAAAATAACACAAACTGGTGGCTTATAAATAACATTCATTTTTCATAGTTCTGGCAGCTGGGAAGTTCAAGATGATAGCACCTGAAGATTTGGTGTTTGGTGAAGACTTCTTGGTTTATAGGGGGCTGTCTTTTCACTACATCCTTTTCACATCATAGAAGGGACTAGAGAGCTCTGTAGAGTCTCATTTATAAGAATACTAACCTGATTCACAAGGGTTCCGCTCTCTTGACCTAAGCATTTCTCCAAGGCCCCACTTCCTAAAACCATCACAATGGACATTAAGATTTCAACATATGAATTTTGTAGTAACAGATATTCATACCATAGGATGAGAGCAGAAGAGATATAACTCCTGTGGAGTAGAATTCTAAACCATTTATGTAGATACTCTGCTCTCAAGGAGATCAAGTGGAATTCTCACTCCTTAATGTGGACTGCAGAGAGTGATTTTCTTCCAAAGAGTAGTATGGGAAAGGAGGAAAAATAACTTTACAGTGGAGAAACCTAACAAACACTCTCTCAGCCAGATGATGTGTCAAAATCAACATGAAAAATAATGTTGATAGTATATACTCTTGATATGATGTAATGAAAATGGAATTTTCCTCTATGGTTTTTCTCCAAAAAGCAGTCTCAGACTGTGACAAAAACATCAGACAAATCTCAAGTTCCACGAAATACCTAACCAGTACTCCTCAAAATTCCTTAGGTCATCACAATCGAGGCCCAGGAAACATCATGGTCAAGAGAAACCGAAGCAAACATGACAGCTAAATGTGCTATGGTATCCCAGATGGAAATTTAACTTTGGGTGGTGAATGCACAATGCAATATACATATGACATATTATTGAATTGTACACTTGAAACCTGTGTAATGTTATTAACCAATGTCACCCCAATAAATTTAATAAAAAAGGACATCAGCTAAAAATGAAGAAAATATGAATAGAATACACAGTATATTAATAATAATGAATCAACATCAGTTCATTAGTTTTGACAAATGTACCACGCTAGCGTAAGGTATTAAAAACAGGAAAGCTAGGGTGTGGGGTGTATAGAAACTCTCTTTGCAACTTTTCTAAAAAATCTAAAACTATCCTAAAAGAAAAAGCCAATTAAAAATATTATAGTAAACTAAAAAGTACGGCCATTGACTGTGAGGATATGTTAAAATACATATAAACAATAAAGGCCTTATATCCTGAATACATAATGTAAATAATTGTTTAAAGTAGGCTTTTTTGATATATAACATTTACTTATTTTTAGGATACAGTGTGATGAGTTTTGACAAAAGTATGTAGTCATTTATTACTTACTAATACCACGATCAAAATTAGGAATATTTCAATCACTCTCATGTCCCTTTGCAATCAATACCTTCCCTATCCAAAACTCAGGCAACTGTTTAAATAATTTCTATTATTACTGTGTTTCTATTTGATGAATTCCGTATAAATAGTACCTTTTTCGACTGGCTTCTTTAATGTAGCATGATGTTTTAGAGATCCGCTTATTTATTTATTTTTGCATATAGCAGTATTTCACTCATTTTTATTGCTTAATAGTATTCCATTATGTGACAAACATTTGCCTGTATATGTATGGGTCTATTTATGGTCTCTTATTTTATTAATCAGTATATCGCTCTTTAAAAAAATATCATAATACATTGATTGCTGTGACTTTATTGCAAGCTTTGAAATCCAGTAGTATAATATTCTCCAATGTTTTCCTTCTGTTTTAGATTGGTTTTGGTTATTCTAGGGTTTATGAATTTCTAAAAAAGTTAAAATCAAATTGTTAATTTCTATTTTGAAAACCTACTAAAATCTCAATTGAGGTTCTGATGACACTATACATTAATTTTCTGAGAATTAATAGGAAATTATTGAATCTTCTAAATCATAAAGATATTATTTCACTCCATGTTTCTTTAATTTTTCTCAACAATGTTTATACTCTGCAGTGTTCACGTTTTTCACCTACTTATTAAATTTACCCTTAAATACTTGAGAGTTTGATGTTATTATAAATGTTATTTTATTATTTCTATTGTCATTGGTCTGCACTAATATATATTGACCTTGTATCCTGTAATCTTGTTAAACACATTTCTAGATTCTGGAGAATTTTTGGAAGTTCCTTAAGATTTTCTATATAATTTGATGTCATTTATAAATTATTACACCTTTAATTCTTCCTTTCTGGTCTTCATGCTTTTTACTTTTCTGTTTTGCCTTATTATGTTGGCTAGGACCTTCAGTCAGTATTGAATTGAAGTGCTGAAAGTAGATATTCTTACCTTATTCCCAAAATTAGGAAGAAAGCAGTCATACACAGAAGTATAACAATAACCATAGAGCTTTTACAGGTTTTAAAATGTTTTTATGAGTGTCCATTTTGATCATTTGATTAAAAAAAAGGTTTAGTTGTTAATATTCAGTGAATTGTATTGATTGATTTACAATCCACCCTAGAATTTCTAGTATTACTCCAATTTGTTATGTTATCCTTTTTTGATATTGCGAGATAATATTAGCTAAATTTTTAAAGGATTATTGCATACATATACACAAGGACTATTGTTTTGTAAATTTCTTTACTTGTAATATCTGTAAAAATGAATTAAGACATGTCCCTTCCTCTTTTTTCCTGATAGAGTTTGTATAGAATTGGTATTATTTCTTCCTTAACTAGAATTTAGCAGGAAAGCTATCTGCCCATGGCTTCCTTTAGGGAAGAATTTTAAATGCATATTTAATTTCTCTTATAAATACTGGTCTATTCAGGTTATATTTTTCCTCTTAAATTAGCTTTAGCAGTTTGTATTGTGAGCAATTTTTCATAACCTCTAAGTTGTAGAATATATTGCTATAAAGTTGTTCATAATAGTCAATGTAGAGGAATTACAAACTAGGAAATATGATCTCTTCTATTTCATTGACTATATTGTTAATTTGTCTAATCATTTCCTTTTTCTTATTACCTTTGTCTAGAGTTTTATCAATTTCATTGTTGTTTCAGAAAACCATCTTTCATTCCATTGATTTACTTTTTTGTTGTTTTATTCTTTCATTGATATCTTCTGTTATCTTTAGTATTTTCTTCCTTCTGCTTACTTTGAAATTATTTTCCTACATTTATTTATTTCCTAAGGAAGAAACTTATATCAAGAATTTTTGTTTTTTTCCTTTTTTAATATAAACCACTCCTATAAATTTTTCTATATAGATTGCTTTAGGTGACTGCCCAAATTTATTAGGGCGTATTTTCATTTTCATTAAATTAAAAATATTTTCTAATGTTCTTTGTGTTTTGCCTCTAAGATATATATTATTTAAAAGATGTTTAATATCCAAATTTTCAATTTTGTCAGTCATCTTTCTGCTATTGACATAATTTGATTCCATTGTGGTCAGAGAATATAATCTCTGTGGATTTAATCCTTTAAAATGTATTAAGATTTACTTTTATGGCACAAGATATTATCTATTTTGAATGTTCCATGTGTATTAGAGAAGGGTGTTACACTGTGACGGTCAGCTAAAGTGTAAATATCAAATATGTCAAATTGCTTGCTAGTGTTGTTCATTCGAGTGAACTACATGATAATTGATTATTAACCTACTTGTTCTTTCCATCACTGAGAAAGAAGTGATGAGATCTCATACAATAATTGTGAATTTTCTATTTCTTCTTTCAAGTTATAACAATTTTTGTTTCATAAAGCTCAAAGCACTTTTACTAAGCTTATACATACTTAGGATTGCTATGTCTTCTTGGTGAATTGGACCTTTTATAAATATGAAGTATTCCTTTTTTTCCCTAGTAATGTTCATCATTCCAAAGACTAACTCGTCTGCTATAAGTATAGTCTCTCGAGATGTCATTTAATAAGTGTTTTCATTGTATATTTTTATTATTATATTCCATCTATCTTTATATATGTGTTTAAAGTCAGTTGTTTGTAGGCAGCATAAAAAGAAGTGATTTTTTAATATTAATATAAAGACATGCATACTAATAAAATCCAGAAAATCCAGATATAATAAGAATGAAATAAAATCTATTTAAAATAATATTATTATGGGTGAAACATTATTGTATATTCTATTTCCTTCTAGATTTTATATGTCTCTGCCAACAAAATTTGTCCTTCGGAGTTTTTCAAACTACTAAATCACTTGATTTTTTATTCTGTTCCCTAAACGAGAATCCTAGGAATCATCTTTGAATCATCTCATTCCTTCACCTTTGAAATATCTAAATTTTGAGCATTGTTCAGCATATCCATTTTTAGTTCAAACTATCATTATTTATTATCTGAACCATGACAATATCTTTCTAACTGATCTTGACAGTTTCACTTCCTATCTTAGGGCGGAAAGGAGCTTATGGAATCATAGAAAATGGATCTGGAAAGGCAGGAGGAGATAACTAAAGCATATGTTGTTATATTCCTAGTCAATATTTACTATGTTTAGTTTTTTAACCCGCAAAGGAAATAAGGTACAGAATATTTTTTGTGAAATCAGCCTTGGGCTTCAGTCAGAAATAGGAATGAATATTTATAGAGTACTAAGTTCTATAAATATCTTAGGTTCTTTTATATAAACTATTTTTATTTGACTCCTAGTTTAGTGAATTACTAGCTAAACAACTTAATTGTCATTTGTTTTATCCCTTTGATTCTTCCACAGTTCTAGGAGGAAGGAATGATTGGTTTTATTTTTACACCAGGTAGCTAATGTTTGGAAGGGTTAAACAAATAAATGATAGAGTTACAATTGTAAGTATATTTTTTAAAAATTATGCATAGTCTCAATTACAACATCTTGCCTTGCTAGTGGCAGAAAATATTTGCAATAACTCAAGTTTGAAATAATGAGGAGGTTAATTGTTGGCTATGGGAATGGAAAACTTTTGTAATTAAAGAATCAAGTTGAAGAAAGAAAGTATAGAACCTGGTGAAAGAATACGACAGATAATGGATTTAGAGAAGTCAAGACTGATGGTGGAATTCAAGAGATGACCCTGGGAGACTTTTGTCTAGTTTATTATAGAGGCATCTGGAGTTATATATCACTATTCCATGTTACTTTAGTTGTGTTATTGATTTAGGAAGACTGTGCCATTTCTGTTCTAGTTGTAATTCAACTACTGGTAATTTTATGCTGAAAATGCCTACTGCTTTCCCAATCCAATGAAAGAAGAAACCTACATCGACATTTTTGCCAAATTTTTGTTTCTGTTGCTTTTGTTGTTATTTTCATTTTTCTTCTCAGACTTCAGCTATCCCTAGGTCCATCTGTTTTTATTGTGTTTACCATATACTGTTCAGCATGAAGCTTACTGGAAGCATATTCATGTAAATCTGCAGGTGCAAATTTGACATATTCGGCACCTGCAAACATTTGGAAAAATCACCTAGAGGCATTTTCACACATTAGGGGATGGAAAAAAAAAACAATTAGTGCATAACATAAACCCTTAATATTGTTATTCTTATTATTTTTCAAAACCAAATGTCTTCTAATATGTCTCCTAGAGGACCAAATCCAAGCCAAGTTTGAATTAAAAATAAAATAATAATTTGTTTGGGGCTCTGAAAACACATTAAAGTGCTGGTAATTCTTTTTGCCTGCAAAAGAAAACCATTCTTGTTAATGGTCAGATAATTAAAATTAGCAAAATGCATTTTTGCAGAACTCTTTATAAGTAAAAATTACCCGTGGAGAAATAATATGAAGTGGTTCCATTTATTTCACAAATAAAGTTCATTCTCTTTTTTAATACATATGTCAATAGCATTAATAAACATTTGTCTCAATCACCCATTAAAAGATGAGATCCCTCCATGCAGTTAAAAAAAAAAAAGTAAAAATACAAATTTGTCATTCCTTTTACTTTTAATTAATCACCATTCATTTTAGTGTGTATTTCATTCTTTCACCCCTTTCTTGCAGGGAATACATACCAAGACCCCCACTGGATGCCCCCAGTGGAAATCATGGAGCGTATCGACTCTATATATACAGTATGCTTTTTTCCTATACATACATACACTGTACAGCTTCTCTTTGTCACATCCAAAATGCCAGTATCATTATTCTTGTGCTTTGGTGCCATTTATAAGTAAAATAAGGGTTACTGGAACACAAACACTACAATACCAAGACAGTGGACCTAACAATTAAGACAGCTACAAAGTGATTAATGGGCAGGTAGCATATACAGTGAGGATACTTTGGACAAAGAAATGATTCTCATCCAGGTGAGCAGGGTGGCATGAGATTTTGTTATGCTACTCAGAACAACATAAAATTAAAACTTAATAATTGCCAATTTTTGGAATTTTCCATTTAAAGTTTTCAGACCATGGTAGACAACAGGTAACTGAAACCACAAAGTGATTAATGGGCAGGTAGCATATACAGTGAGGATACTTTGGACAAAGAAATGATTCTCATCCAGGTGAGCAGGGTGGCATGAGATTTTGTTATGCTACTCAGAACAACATAAAATTAAAACTTAATAATTGCCAATTTTTGGAATTTTCCATTTAATGTTTTCAGACCATGGTTGACAACAGGTAACTGAAACCACAAAAAAACTAGAATAAATGGGAACTACTATAACCAAAATCTATCATATAATCAAGATGTAATCCAAAATATAACCTAACAACAGAAGGGGCTCAAATAGAATTTAAGTATAGGATCTTTTAGTGGATTCCAATAAAACTAATTCAATTGTAAAAATATTTACTCATCTCTTTATTTTCCCCCTAAACTTTTTCTTCTTTATTTATAATGAGGTGAAAGTCTTATTTTTGAATATAACTTATTTTATTTTGTTTTAAATATCAAAGATAAAAAGATGTTGAACATCACTAGTCATTAGGGAAATGCAAATTAATATAACAATTAGATCTCCACTAATCACTATACTACTCCTCCACTAAAGTAGCTAAAATTAAAAAGACAGACTATATCCAGTATTGTCAAAGAGGCAGAAAAATTGGAACTCTCATGTACCGCAGGTAGGAACTTAAAATTATATCACCACTTAAGAAAATAGTTTGGTAGTTTCTTAAAAATTTTAAACATACGTCTGTAATACAGCCCAGACATTATACGCTTAGATATTATATAAGAAAATGAAAGCATTTGCGCACTGTATTAGTTAGCTAAGGCCACCACAGATTGGGTGGCTTTAATGACAGAATTTACCTTCTTACAGTCTTGGAGGTGAGAGGTGTGAAATTAAAGTTGTAGCAGGATTGTTTTTCTGACGCCTCTTTTCTTGGCTCGTAGATGGCCTTCTTCCTCTTGTATCATCACACACCGGGTACTGTGTTCAAATTTCCTTTTCCTTTAAGGACATAAGTCATATTGAATTAAGTCCCACTAAATTACTTCTTTTTAACTTAATTACTTCTTTGAAGACCTTATTTACAAATATAGGCTGAGATGCTGGGAGTTAAGAGTTAAACCCATGAATATAAGTGTGCATTTGTAATTAAACCCATAACACCCACATAAAGACTTGTGAACAAATGTCCACAGCAATTCTATCTGTAATAGTCAAAACCTGGAACAATGTCCATCAACAGGTAAACGTATAATCAAATTGTGTTAATCCATATAATGGACTACTGCTTAGCAATAAAATCTATAAACTATTCATATGCAGAATGACATTGATAAATTGTAAAATAATCATGGTGAGAGAAAGAAATGTGACCCAAAAGAGTACATACTGTATGGTTTCTTCGATATAAAATTTCCATAGCAATAGGAAGCAGACGTGTGGCATCCTAGGATTGGAGCTGGGAGTGATTAAGAATGGATTGTAAAAAGGCATGAAAAGTGTTGATTTATGGGTAATAGTATTGTACAGTATCTTGATTGTGGTGATGGTTTCACAGATATCTACTTATTTAAAAAAAACATCAAATTCTACACTAAATATGTGCAGTTCATTATATGTCAGTTACGTCTTAATACAACTGCAAATATATTTTTTTCTAATCAGATTCAACAATAATAGCAATTATCTTAGAAAACTTTAGATGTGTATAAGGCAAAACCCATATTGCTAGGGTTTTAATAAATTTGCCCCAAAGGTATTCAATCTCATAATAAATTTGCCCCAAAGGTATTCAATCTCATAAATATAACAATCGATAATTTATGTGTTACTCCTGTGGAACTCCTGAAGCCACCATTTGCCTCAGAAATTAAACCTCTTTCTTTTTTATGATGTGTTATCCATAACTTATCTCATACGGCTCACTCCTTTTTGCCTATAAAACATATATTTATCCTTCAAAGACAAATTCAAATATTTCCTCCTCTATGAAGATCTCCTTGATCTATTCTCCACAGCATTAGTTTATGTGGACTGTTGTAACAAACTACCAAAAACCTAGAGGCTTAAAACAACATAAATTTGTTCTTTCACAGTTCAGAAAGCTGTAAGTCTAAAATCAAGGTGTAGACAGCATCAATATCCTCTAAACATTTTAAAGAAGATGCGTTCTTTTCCTCTTCCAGCATCTGATAGCTTTAGTCATTCCTTAGCTTGGGGCAGCATAATTCTCATCGCTGCCTATCTTTACTTGCCTGTTTAATCCCTGCATGTCTCTGTGTCTCTGTATCCAAATTTTCTCTCCTTATAAGGATACCAATCACTATTGAGTTTTGAGTTTAGCTTACTCCAGTTTGACCTCATTTTTACTTGACAAATTAAATCTATGAAGACCCTATTCCCAAATAAGGTCACATTCTGAGGTTCTAGGTAGTCATAAATTTAGAGAGGATCCTACTCAGCCCAAAAGAGTCCAGGATGTGGCCAACGAAAAGTCACATAATTTCATGTACAAAATACATTCGTCCCATCCAAAATCCCAAATGTCTTAATTCATTTGAACACTAACTCTAACTCCAAAATCTCATATAAATAACTCAAAAAGTTTCAAATTTCAACATCTAAATAATCCAAATCATCTATGGGTGAGAGTCTGGGTATGAAACATCCTGGGGCGAAATTCATCACCATCTGTGAACCTGTGAAACTAGAAAACAAATTATCTGATTCCAAAGTACAATAATGAGACAGGCATAGGATAAACATTCACATTCTAAAAGGGAGAAAATGAAAAGAATAAAGAAGTTGTTGATCTAAAATATCCATAAGGGTAAATTCCATTAGGTTTCAAGGCCTGAGAATAATTCTTTGTGGTTCCGTCCACTCCTGGGTTCATGGAGGCTGTTTTGTAGGGGCATGAGCCATCATCAGCTCATTCTTCGAGCCTACTGAAGTCTAAATATTCCATGGCTCTGGAGCTGCCTACCTGGTTTCTACCTCTTCCATCAAAATCATTTTTCCTTTTTCTTAAAGGAGAACACATGTTTTTACCTAAGTAGTTCTAGCAACCTATTTCCTGTCTAAATAATCTCAGAATATCAACAGCCTTCCTTCACTCTGTCCTGTTTCTGCACCTTCAGTCCATGTTGGCAGTGTTTCTGCTGATAAAACATTCTGTAAAACCTTGTCAGTCTTCCATGTATGTCAAGGGAATCCATACCATTATACAAAAAGGGTCTCCACACATCCCTCCTATATAACCCATCTCTATTCTTGGCTTCTCCTGAGATGGGTGATTGGATCATGTGTCACATACATACTCTCTTCAGCAGAAGTTTATTAAACCACACCTTTGGACTTTTTTTTCAGAGCACTCTATCTGAATAGACTAAAAATTTTCAAGTCAAGTGCTGGTTCATTTTTGCTTAACACTCCTTTACTCATATTATCTCTTTACCCTTGCATCTCAATTCGGCCAAGTTTTCTGCCACTTTATAACAGGGATTACCTGTCATCCAATATCCAATAATAAGTCTCTTCTTTCCTTCTGAGACCTCATTGAGAAGGGTTTTTAATGCTCATGCCTACCAACATTCTGTTGATGACGACCCAGGTAATTCTTTAAGACAACGGATTTCTCTAGCTTACTCCTTACTTCCTTCTGATCATGCAACAGAATTGCCTTTAACATTTATACTTTGATAAACTGTCTTCTCAAGGCTATCTAAGATTTTTCAATCATGCACCTAAAAATGTCAGCCTTTCTACACATTACCCAAATCCAAACCTACGTTCACATTTTTAGGTATTTGTTTTACCACCATCCAACTTCTGGTATCAAAATATGTATTAGTTTCTGAGGGCCACCATAAAAATTACACAAACTGGGAGATTTAGTACAACTAAAATTTACTCTCAGTTCTAGAGGCTAGACATATGGAATCAAATTGTAAGCAAGGCCATTCTCCCTCCAAAGGCTCTGGGGAAAAATCCTTCTTTGTCCCTGTTTCCCGTAGACCCAGGTATTCCTTGACTTGGGACAGTGTAACTCTAATTTCTGCTACCTTCTTCAAAGGTCATCTTTTCCCTCTGTGTCTCTGTATCCAAAATTTCCTTTTCATAATAAGAACATCAGTCTTATTGGAGTTAGATTTCTTTCTAATTCAGTATGACCTATTTTAACTTAACTGATTACATTTGCAAAGACTCTATTTCCAAATAAGGCCAGACTGTGAGGTTTCAGATGGATGTCAATTCTACGGGGGCATGTGAAGTGGAGGCAGCTTATTGAACAACAAAATTAATTATGGTGGAGGGTATGATCCGATTTCAGAGGATAGGAGTAGAGGAGTGGTTAGTATGTCTCCACTTGTCATAGAGAATGTTTTCTTGTTTTACTAGAAAATATAAAATCCAGTTGCTCCTTTTCAAGACCACAGTTTTTGTAGTCATATGCAATAACAACAAAAAAATCACGATTATGATTATTAACATTTACAATGTAACACTTTTTAATCTGGGCTTATGAATTTTTGTTTTAGCTAGTGATCTTATCACTCAATCAGCAGTGTTCATCAGGAATTTGAATAGATTTTGAAAACATTTCATCTAACTGGCTCTGCAGAGTATACTGATTTTGAAAGATTTTTATACACCTATAATGTAACATAAGAAAGTGATAACTTCAAAAACATTTGAGTAAAATACCAGTTCTTTGAGGTATACTTTTAGAGAGCTAAGAGCTACCACTGGAAATCTTTAATAAAAATCTGTTTAAATTTGCCAAACAGATAATTACTATAAGTGTAAAAAACTCCAAATTCAACTGACTAAATGTAAAAGTCTAAGTAACTTTTATTAAATATTCCATGAATCAGGTAGCATTCCATGTAACAAGTAGAAAGGGCTCTAAGGAGTTGTACAAAATGAAAGTTTTTCATAGGAAGAAGGGTGGGATAAGAAAGCTATTAGCAATAGAAAAGAAAAGATTGATTTTAAGCCAGAACTTTTTTTTTTTGAGGGGGGGGCGGGAGAAAAGGAATGGGCAATGGTTTTATCATGCAGATTGTCTCTTCTTCCTATGGGGGATGGAGGTGGCCCATGTGATATATTACCTCATTGGTGTTGACCAGAAAATTCTAGACTGATTGAAAACATAAATGAAAACACTAATTCAAAAAGATATATGCACCTTTATGCTCATTGCAGCATTATTTACAATAGCCAAGATATGAAAGCAACCTTGGTGTTCATCAATAGACAAATGGATAAGGAAGTTGTGAGATTATATATATATATTGCATATGTATATATGCATGTGATGGACTATTATGCAGCAAGAAAAAATGAAATATTGCCACTCAAGTCAACATAGAATGATCTAGTGAAAAAGGTCAGTCATAAAAAGACAAATACCATATGGTTTCAATTATATTTGGAATATAAAAACAAAACAAAAAACAGCCTCATAGAAACATAGACCAGAGGGATGGTTACCAGAAGGAAGGGCAAAGAGGGATAGGTGTAAAACAAGAGAAGGAATATTGTCAATAATATTGTGATTAGTTTGCATGGTGGCAGACGATTACTAGAATTAGTGGGGTGAATATGCTGTAATATAAAAAAAGGTCAAATCACTATATTGTACACCTGAAACAAATATAACTAATATAAGATTGTATGCCAACTACACTTAAATAAAAAATAAATTTAAAAAATCACATTTCTTGTGAAGGTCAAAACTGCAGTTAGGTTAGGTATTAAGTCCGGGTTTGGGATCTTAAGCTTTAGCACAAGTGAGGCCATTTTGAGCCTGTGGTTTTCTCTTAACATAAGTTAATGTTCTAATGCAAGTTCCTAACATGTAATTATATCAACATAATCACTGTAACAGTTTTCTCCATTTATTTACTTTAAAATTTTGTTAGCTATAAAGAGAAGAAAAGCCTAACAAGTGGAAATTTTTCCTTGACACTGAATCAATGTTATTTTGAAAACACTGTTTTGTTGTTGTTCTTTGTTTTGTTTTGTTTTTCTGGTGAGACATAAAAAGTTTCCTGTGTACCTGGCAATTAAGTTTTCTCTACAAATAAAACAGAATGATTTATTCCAGTGAAACTGGCTGTAGAACTGCATGCTCTTTCAATATAGGAAATAAATCCCCTTTCTAATTCGTCTCCAGTAATTCTCTTCTCTTGGAAGCAACAGGGAGTCTTCAGGTATACATAGAACAGTTGAATTATGTAGCTCTTAGATACCTTTATTTCAACACTTTGAAAAAATTATTTCCCTTCAGAAAAAGTTCATAAAGACTCAGGGGAAAGGAAAAGCAAATTTTATCTAATTTTCCCACAAATCTCACAAATGCTCCCTCCAGTGAAGATCACATTTCCAAGAAAATATGGTGGGTTGTATAATAATATAGGTTACAGAAACAAGAGAAAACAAAAGCCAAAACCATGAAAAGGTAAACTTGACTGAATTAGTCAATAAATTTAATTCAGATTTTAGGGTTTGAATTCAGGGAGGGGTTATTATACTTGCTTTGATCAACAATAGGTAATTGTACAATTCTTTTATTATACAATTATAGTCTTTTAGTTCTGTCTTTCACTTTGAAGATCAAACTGAAAATGCCCTTAAAAATGAGAACAGGATGTTTTTGCAATTTAGAAGGAACACTTTGCATGACTATTCTAAATTTCTTGGTTTGAGCTGTAATACTGAAAGTTTAGAGTTTCTTTTAACAATAGAAAGAAATTTATATATAATTTTTTTTTAGACTAAGCTTCTTTATAAAACTTGATTCAAATTAAAGCAGAGTTTCTAAATACTAATACATAGTTTAACTTAGCTATTATTTTATGTACTCATTTTAAATAACATTTGGAAAAAGGTTGTTGCCTGTTTTAATTGACTGAAAATGTTCAACTACCCCAGGTTTTAGTTTTTGATGAACTGTAAAGAAGGCTTTTTAATGAGTTGGTAAGTGACACTGATTATCATTAAATCACATCAGGCAGAGGAAACAATGCTATTAACATAGTTTTCTGGAATCCGCAACGGCTTGTGCGTGGGCCGTCTTAAAGATCAGCAACCCCTAGGCCACAGATTACCTAATAACTCACTCTGAAAAGTTTAGCAATAGAAAAAAATATTCTTTGCATAATTTATTGACATCTTCAAACTTCGTTATAATCTAGACAAACTTTAGACGGAATTAAAATAATGAAAATTATATCATCTCAGACTTCATTACCAAACACAAGTATTGCATGTTATCAACATCCCAGGTAATGTTGAATTTAGTTTGTTGTAAATTTCATAGGAAGTCCTTCCATTTTATTCCCTCAGCCATCTCTTCTATTTTAGCTAACAGTACTTGCTCTCAAGACAACATTCTAATAGGACAATCTGCCTTTGACCTCTTCATCTCATTCTAGCTTTAATAGTAAATTTAGCTTCATAGATTAATCTGTCTAAAGCATAGTTTGGGTAGATTGATTTCTTGCTTGACTCTATTTCCCACTGCTTAGTAAAGAGAATTTAATTTTCTTAGTGGGGCATTCAAGAAACTTCACAATCTGATCCCTTTTTATTCCCATTCAAACTCCTATCATTCAAGTTTATATATACTCTACGTGAACTTCAACTACTTCGCTTCTTAAAGATTTCAGATAAAATAAACTGTTAAGCATGCATTATAGAGTTTCTTCAATTTTTTAAATGTATTTTCACATAACTAAGAATGCTCTCTATTATGATGAGGTCTCTGAGAAAGACTATTTAGCAAAGGAGATCATTCAGTGAGGTGTGATTTAAGGTAGAAGTAGGAAATGTATGCCAAACTACCACTGAAGACAAATCCTTGTTTCCTGGGATCAATAATGACTGCCTTCTGAGTATCTAACAAAGTTTGCTCAGGGCAGTAAACAATTAAATTCAAAAAAGAATATACTATTGAAAGAACCACCAATTTAACAGTGCAATAACCGTGGGTTCTTTATAGAGAATTTGGGACACTGTTATAGTGTGACGGTGATTGTATTATGTTTATTATTTCTCAAATAATGTTTTTATGAGTTTTTAATCACTTTATATTTGCTACTAAAAATATCTAATATTCTTAAGTGTGCTACAAATGCAAAATGTGTACACCACTGCTTTTAACTAATCTCTTTTTTTCTAGAAAGTCTTACCTCTAGTCTTTATTTTCCTCAGTCCCTCTCTTGACTCAAAGTGTCCTAATTCAAAATCATTTTGTTAACTACTCATCATCTACACAATTAAAAAATGAGCCGGGACATGAAATGACATTTCTCCAAAGAAGACATACAGATGGCCAACAGACATATGAAAAGATGCTTAACATCAGTAATCATCAGAGAATGCAAATCAAAACTACCATGAGATACAACTTCACACTAGTCAGAATGGCTATTTTCAAAAAGTCAACAAATAACATGTGTTGGCAAGGATATGAAGAAAAGGAAACCTTTGTGTGCTGTTGGTGGGACTGCAATCTGGTGCAGTCCCTATGGAAAACAGTATGGTTGTTTCTCAAAAACCTAACAATGGGTATACCATATGACCCAGATATTGCACTTCCAAATATTTATCCAAATGAAAAGAAAACACAATTTGAAAAGATATGTGCTTCTATTGTGTTCATTGCAGCTTCATTTAAAATAGCCAAGATATGGAAGAAACCTAGGTATCCATCAATAGATGAATGGATAAAGAAGATGTAATATATAGTATATAGTATTGTGTATTGTGTTGTAGATGTGTATCGTATATATATAGTGTATTATATATATATTTACATATATATATATAATGGAATATTATGCAGCAATATAAAAGAATAAATCTTGCCCTTTGCAATAACATAGATAGATCTAGAAAGTCATATGCTAAATGAAAAAAGTCAGACAAAGTAAAACAAATGCCATATGGTTTTATTTATATGTGGAATCTAAAAATAAAACAAAACAAACAAAACAAAACAAAAGCAGGCTCAAAGAAACAGAAGGGAAGGAGTGGGAAAATGGGTGAAAAGAGAAAGGGGAATATAGTCAATAATATTGTGATAAGTTTATATATTGGCAGATGATTACTAAAATTAGTAAGGTGATCACATTGTAAGGTATAAAAATGTCAAATCACAATATTGCACACCTGAAACTAATATAACCAATATAAGATTGTATACCAACTATACTTAAATTTTTTAAAAAATTCCTATAATATTATGGCAGAGCCTCTCTTGTTGGGGCACTTTTCTTATTTTTCTAGCTTTGTTTTATAATTCTTTGTTTTCTTTGCTTCTAATGGAGTTGAAACTTCCTTGGGTCATAGTTCTTGTCATAATCATGTTCATTTCTGTATTCCCATTATTATTCATATTTCATGACACATATTGGGTTTGTAAAAATATTTGTTTAATAAATAGTTGATTCAAGTATAAATGAATGGACATTCTTTTTTTTAAAAAAGGAAAATAAACATATATACATTTTGAAATGACTAGTCTCAAACTGTCCTAAATATAGACATAACCAAATTTTCTTTATCCAATGTCAATTATAGATTTAAAATATTTCATTTAATTATTTCAAGCCCTCATTGCATACTAGATCATAATATTTGTTCTATAGAGGATACAAGCATTCCGCTCAATTTTCTAAATGTACTATATTATTTTGTCCAGTCTATACTTATCCTAAATGGGTTAGATAAATAGTTTCTTCATTATTAAGCATATTTTTGGCATTTTATTGATGATACATTTTTGAAAACTCAGACATCTACAGTATTTAGTATAGTTAAGGACTTTATGTTCCTCCTCCCATTTTATTAGCAGAATTGTTTAATCTGCATTAATACCAGTTTTTCAGATTTTTTTGCAAAAATGCTTTCCATTAACTTTGATTTTATATATATTTTAATAATAATTTTTTGGCTTTCCTTCTTGACTGTATGCTTTTGAGCATCCTTGGTACTATTTTCTCACCTTTTTTTTCCCCTTGAGATTCATATTTTATCTTAAATCTTGGATTATAAGATAGTGCCTATAAAATCAACACTGATCACATCACATATCCAGAGGATAAATAAAAGATGTCTCTCTCTAGTAACAATGAGAGAAATGACTTCACTTGTGAGAACTATAAGCTGACTTAAGAGAGCAAACTTTTATGTGGTTCCACAGAAAGATTGAGATGGCTGTCTTAACCTCTTCACCTCAAGAATGCTATTTGTCCCTTGGTCAGGATAGAAGGGTTGTGTGTGTGTGTGTGTGTGTGTGTGTGTGAATAAGAAAGAGGGGCAAATATATGCTTAACCTAATTCATTCATTCAATAAATATTTGTTGAACTCATAGTATTTGGCAGGTTCTTCTAAATGCAAAAAATATAAACATTATCCATCACTATGCTCAAATTCTTGAAAGGTAGAGGATGCAGAAGACATGCAATGTATAAGTAAAAAATTAAATGATAATATAAAGAGGATTACTCTGTAGGTGAGATAATGGTATGGGAAAAGGAGAATTGCTTTACTTTAGATTGAGATGTTGAGAAGGACTCGTTGAAAGAGGCAGTAAGAAACTAAACACATGAAATTTTGTTTAAAGAGCACTTTGAACATGGGGAAAGGTAACTGTATAGGTGGTAAGTTATGAATAAATTTAATGTGAGCCAGGAATAATTGCGATGCCTAACATCATTAAGGAATTTCCTTGGTTTGTCTCCAAACTTTAGTTCTTTATGACTATGGAAAATTTGTAAATTTTATCAATTCAGCCCAAACATAAGATTATATTCCCACCTTCATCAAGCTGGGACTATATCTTTAGACTGAAGTAAATACTCAAGATGTGTCAGAATAAAGTGAAGAATAGTCCACAGCTGTGCAGCTATCCTTATGCATTGCTCCTAATCACAGTGAAAATAGTATATAAATTGTAATCTCTTATGTCTATACTATAAGATCCAAAAACTGAGCAACACAATACATCATTACTGCCACCAAAAAATTGTAAAACAAGTCGGAATATATGACATGCACAGGCAAAATGGGAAATAAAGATAAAATGGAAAAAAGTAACACATTTAGAATCTGAAAACCTGATATCGAGTTCTGCTCTGCTTCTTATAAACTGAGTGATCTGTAAATCATTTACTCTCTGATCTTGGTTTCTTCACACAACAAATGAAAGCAACAAAATGCATTCTAAATTCACTTTTTAAGTGTTTTTAAATTACAAACAGAAGCTTTCATAAAATATACCTTCAATGTATGTGTAGGTATGGATAAATTCAACTCAGGATATGTTACATAATCTAGAGATAAAAAATATCAGTATTAAATATTTCTACCTACATGGGAACTAAAAGATAATATTATATGATTCCCTGATTTTAAATGCAGTCATGTGTCTCTTTAACAACAGAATTAATTCTGAAAATGCATCATTAGGCAATTTCATGGCTGTGTGAGCATCATAGAGTACACTTACAAACATACCTAGATGATATAGCCTACTGCACACCTAGGCTATGTGGTATAGCCCATTGCTCCTAGGCTATGAGCTTGCACAACATGTTTCTGTACAAAACAAGATGGGATTAAATAAGCACAAGAGAAGGTGACGCAATCAAGAGATGCAGTAAACACAAGATGTATGAGGCTGTTGCCATCATAACATGGCATACTGTTATACGGCAAAATTTTTTTATAAGTAGAAAGATTAAACTCTAATATAATGATAAAAAGTATATAATAGTAAGTGCATACGCCAGTAACATAGTCACTTATTATCATTATCAAATATTATGTACTGCATATAATTGTATGTGCTATACTTTTATACAACTGGCAGTGAAGTGGGTTTGTTTATGCCAGCATCACCACCAACACACGTGTAATGCATTTAAGCTCCTACTTAGGATGGCCACAATGTAACTAGGCAACAGAAATTTTCAGTTCTATTATAATCTTATGGGACCATTGTCCATACATGTGGTTCGTCGTCAACCAGAATGTGGTTATGTGGCACATGCCTGTGCTGGAGACTGAGAGCTCAGTGAAGTAAAACAACTGGTCCCAAAACACAGAGCACATAATAGACAGAGACTAAGGTTATGCCTTTTCAATATTTCAGACAGAGCTTCGTACCTAAGGCCTCACGAAATTTAAAAGTAAAAAATCTGGAAGATATATTATGGTACAGATGCAAAGAATGAGACTCCTTTTTGTATATGTGATAAAGTTGATGAAGAGAAGGTCTACACAGAACACAGGATAAAATGTGAAACTCTACCTAAATGAATGATTATTAGTTAAGACAGATATCTGGGACAAATGTACCTATGAACTCATTTTTCTCACTTTAAAAATAAGTTAAATGTTATAATTTTCATGTTTATGACATATGTTTACCTCCAATAGTGATGACTCTTAAATTAGTCACAAATTGTGCTATGGTAAATAATTTAGTTTTGATATGTTCCTGACTTTGATATGTAAAGGGAAAACCAAAAGTATCAAAAACTCTAAAGTTATTTTTAAGACATGTTTAAATCCTCTGAAGCAATGTTGCAAGTACACATTTAGAAAAGATATGTGGAGTTGGGGATGTAATAAGGAGGAAGCCCCCAAAGAATAACTATCTACCCTTTATGACCCCAATTTTAGTAGCTTCAAAAATACTGCTAAAAGAAGCAAAGAAAGTTCATTTTTACTAGCTTCCCTGGAGACTGTATTTCCAATCAAAATTGATTACTTTTCCATGCTCTATATTGTGCAGAATTGTTAATAGAAAATTTACTATTCACTCATTCCTTTGGCCTACTTCTTGGCAACTACATTACACTGTACTTAATTTTCAAGTAAATAACATATTAAAAATTAATCAGAGGAAAGAGTAATTTAGAATTTAGAAGTGAAGTAAAAGGAAAATAGTACAATCAAATTACAAGAAATGTTGCCTTGGTATAGATTTAAACTTCACGCCCTAGAGGGAGTAAAAAATTAAGAAAGCCCTCCTTCAGGCATTTAACATTTCAATATGATGGCGCTCTAGTTCAATTCTAAGGTTCAAGGTAAGGTTTCCTTAGTGGACTGAGTAGAATTCTTTCCAACGGTTCTGCTCTTGACATTTGTAGGACAACACGATACAAGCATGCAATTTGCACACATGCACATGTTATATACACACCTATATACTACGTACATAATATACATCGAGCCAATAAAATAGTAAGTAAAATGTTCCTCTTTCTCAACATGATTTTATCTTTTATCTTAATCTTAAAATATTTTACAAATATGTCTTTAAAATAACTTGAAATTCCAAGATTATAATTGGAATTCTCAAAGTCTTCTGCAGGTAAACTAAGGATTGCTAGCACTCAGCCTGTGGTTCAAATGCCCTCTTCTCCTTCGCTTCCCAAACTGCATTCAACACTGCAAGGGGCTTTAGGTACATGCATAGATACCACAGTCCATTTGCTCACATACTCCACAAAGAGCTATTTCTTGGCCCTAGAGATGTGCTTGACGGCTTGCTTAGTACATCTGGGGAAGTGGTTTGCGTATTCTTTAGGCACAGAATTCTGGTGTTCTACAAAAGCCTAGAAGAAGTCAGGTGACAAGATGACCATGGTTCTTTGATACAATGGACTATGCACCTCACGAGGCAGTTACTATCACAGGAAGTCCAGGAAAGAATTTCTATATAAGGGCTGAGAGAAGAGACTTTTCTTGCTGGTGGCACTGTCCTATGACCACTAGTGTTTCTCAGGACAGATTAATGAGCCACTTCTATGGCTTGGAATCATGCAGGTGGCAATGTGACTTCCCCCATGTTCTTTATTACTACTGCCTCTGAAAGATATTGTCTAAGATAGGGTCTTGGTAATGGTTTGAAGGGATTTATCAAGTAATCTCTAGCTGAAATGTATCTTTGGTTACTTTGTTTATTGACCTTTCTTCAAGATCCTTTTTAAAAATGCACAGTTCTTTGAAGAAAATTGTATAAATCATTCTACGCTTTCTTAACACTGAATTTATCAACTTATATTTTCCTATTTTCATTTCTTTATTCCCAAGGCATGTCACAATTTCTTCATGGAAAACAGTGCGTAGTATAGAATAAACACTAAATTTGGAGTCCAACAAACCTACTTTCAAATGCTGGCTAAACCATTTCCAAAGTTTCATACTCTAGGAAAATTCAATAACTTCTATAAGCTTTAGTTTCCTTACCTGTAAAATAGAGTAACTACCAACCACATGGGCTTGGTGTGTGAATGTAGAAAGATAATTTCTAAATGTCCACATACAGTGTATTGTACACAAAAACTGCTTAATAAATGGCTATTGCCATGCATATCTTGGATATTACATTTAATACAATTTCTATATCAAAGAAATCTAAGGTTCTTAAGGTCAAAAATGTCTTTTAATATTCTCTATATTTTTAGAACCCCGCATGGTATCTAAAATACAATAGAAAATTAAGATAAATTAAGGTCGGTGTATAGGCAGCATAAGAACACAGGACAAACTCTTCCCCTCCTCTCTCTCTTCTTGAAGCTTGGTATTATCTCTAGTCTCTTTAATAATTGCTTCTCTACCTTGTTTAGTCTTCAGGTAAAGAGGATCTGGCATACAGTAATTAGCATGATTATTTCCCTTCAGTTAGTCAATTCGTTTAAGCCAAATTTACTGAGTGCCTACTATGTGTGGGCTATGAGAAAATAAAGATAAATAAAATATTTGTTTTCATAGTATAGTGGAAAAAAAATACATTGAAACAAATAATTGAAGTTTGAAAAATTTAAAACCTTTCAGGGGGGAAAAACTCATGGCCTCTATTATATATATATAATTATCACATTGAATATATATACATATTCAATGTGATAATTATATATATCTATGAGTTGATGTTCAATGTGATAATTATTACTTAAGACGTAGAATAGAAAACAAAAAAATTAATAAGGCCAACAATTGCTTCTTAGAAAACAAAAAAATTAATAAAGCCAACAATTGCTTCTTAGAGATTAGCAAAATTGTCAAGCTTTTTGCTAGATGGACCTAGAAAAAACTGATGACTCAAATTAATAAAATTAAGAATGAGTGAAAAAACATCCATATGTAACATAAAGATGTAAAAAGTATTACAAGAAAATTTTATGACAAAAATTAGATATCGTAGATAAAATGGACAAAATCTTAGAAAAAAATACTACTTAAACTGACTCAAGAAGAAATAGAATAGCTGAATTGACTTATAAGAAGCAAAGAAATTGAATTTATAAGTTAAATACTTTCTACAAATGGCTGGCTTCACTGGGAAATTTTACCAAATGTTTAAAAAAAGAATTATTCTATTCTTTCAAAAACTCTTAAAAAAACTAGAGCACTTCTTAGTCACTGAATAAGGCCAATATATTCTTGATATTAAACCAAAGACATCACAAGAAAAGTAAATTTCAGGCCAATATTTCTTGTACATATGGATGCAAAAATTTTCAATATACTAGCTGATCAAATTCAGCAACATATAAAGAGGATTGTACACCCATCAAATACATCATCCTTTCTCCTGGATTATAACACAGGGTTCAAATTATAATATTCCATCAATGTAAGACATTATTGTATTAATTAAAAAAACAAAACAAAAACCACACGATCATCTCAACAGATGCAGAAAAAGCATTTGACAAAATCTAAAACTTTACATTAAAAAAAGCACTCAGAAGCTATAAAACATCCAGGGTTAACATCATATTTAATGGTGAAAGACTGAAAGGTGTTCCCTCAACATTTATCCTGTGCAGTCTGATTCTTAAATTCCACTGTCCTTTCATCAGTATTAGATTGTGTGGGCTTCATCCAGAACATTTATAATTTTTTTTAAAAAGGTGGTTTCTGTCCAATGCTACAGGGAGTGTTTTTATTGCATCTTGCTGTAAAATTCTTTAGATCTAAGAAACCTATATCTTAAGGATGATTTTTCTCCTTAAAAATCCAGAGCTAACTTCAACTCTGGTTACAAGGCTGCCTGCTTCTTTAACCTGAATGCAAAATTAATCTCTAGAAAACTGCCAGTATGATACTATGTGCAGAATTAAATTTGTGTCAGCTGAGTTAGTGCTATACCTATCTTGGACAGTCATAAAATTTAAACCTCAGACTTTGCTAAAACTTGGTGTGTTTCTGTAGAGCACTCAAAACTCAGGTGCCTTGCATGTTAAAAGTGGAAAAAATTGCTTTAGTATCGATTGTCTTAAAGTCTTATTTCTGAAAAGATAATTTCCATGATAATCAATATTCTTTCCTTTTATCATATCTGCTTAGCAAAACCTTATTTTCTATAGTCCAAAGTCAAGCAGATTCAACTTATGTACATTAAAAACAAAAGTATGTCTTTTCTTTAAATTACAAGTGCACAATTAAGCTAGTTACCCTCACCACTCTGCAGCCAGCATATGTAGAGGCCACAAATCAGACTAGACTTTAGTTAAGGCCCATATAACCTATATTTTTGCTGGTCCCCACATTTGATGAGGTCCTCAGCCCTTGATTTTGCCTTTGCTGAAGTCCCCCAGTTTTGCTGAGAACTGCAGCATTTGTATAAGACTTAGGGCCAACTTTTACCACTTGGCTTATAGAAATAAATGTTTGACATTCGACAATGCTGCTTTATGCTACAATGTCTGACCAAGATAAAGATCCCCTTGGCTTGCATTAAATACGGAAGCCACCTAGATTGCAATGGCTACAAGTAAGGTGTGACCAATTGCATTTTACTAAGATGCCCTTCTGCATTGTGATCTTGCCATGTTCCCATTAAGTAGAGTCTAATTGTCCTCCTTTGAATCTGAGTAATTTCTGTGACTTGCCTAACTAATAAAGTATGACAGTAGTAAGATTCAGAACTTCTGAAGCTACATTATGAGAAGGCTTGTTGCTTCTACCTGGATCTCTTGTAAGCCAGCCACTATTTAAAAAATATAACTAACCGGAGACTATAGTGCTACAAGAAGCTCAAGCCATATTGAGAAGGTCTGGAGGATAAAACACCATGTGGATAGAGAGGAAGGCCAAGGAACATGGAGGCACAGGGTATGTGTGCGAAGATGTTGTCTTGAAAGTGATGTTCCAGGCCCAGTTGCCTTAGATGATGCCATAAGGACACACTGTCTACACACTAATTTTGGGATAGTTTGTAATGCAGTAATACATAAGCAGAGCACCACTTGCACACCTATAAAAATCTCCAAAAAATGTACACTGATGACATTGCACAGCAAGAAAGTTAAATGGCCTTGACCCATCAATATCCTAATGTTATTTATTTCTCCAAAAAACAAATTCCCCTTTGAGGGTTCTAAGTATTTGGCTTAATATAGAAGTTGCCGGTGTTTTTGAGCTCAACTTCTCCCTCCTCCTGTATTCTGCTTCCTCTCCCAAAGATAAGACCTAATACTCTGAAATTTACAGCCTGGTAGAGAGCACGCATTCTCTGAAAATCATGTATTACGAAAAGAAAGGGAAGGAAAGGAGTTGGCAACAGATGCTGGTTTTTTTTTTTCCTTCCAGACTTAGCAATCAGGTGTCATTCTTTATCCTGGATGAAAATGATAATTGGGGTAGAGAGAGATAAGAAGTGCGAAATGTTAAGGAAAGAGATGCTCTACAAGCAACAAGAGAGAGACCAATCATTTTCCCTCCCTCTCCCCCTTTTCCCACCATGAGAATGGTAACCAAAATGACTTCTGCCTAGTGTCATAGGAGAAAGATAGAAAAAAGATGATGACATCCAAATAATACGTAAGGTTCCATCCTCTCGCAGCTAAAAATATACACTATAATCTATTTTAAATCAGTGTATTATCAGTTAAGACTTGTCAGTTGCAATTTACTGAAACTCACATGAGCTAACTCAGGAATCAGTTATAAGGATAAAAGAGGGAATGTAGCTGGCTCTCAGAAAGTATCTCCTGCTCCCATCTCTCTGCTTCCAGGCATGCTGTCTTCATTCTAGTTTTTCAAGCAGATCTACTTTTGCTGTTTACCAAACTAGATGACAAAAGGGAGAAAAAATTTCAGTTTCTAAATTCCAAATTCCTGGTGAATGTAAGAATTATGGAGACATCTTGAACTTGGTGCATATTCCTGCACTTGACCTTGGTGTGAGGACAGGGCCATTTTATGTGAGTAAGAAGAAATGGCTACCTTAAAAAAATCATCTTTTCCCATGAAATAACTTAGAAAGATTAGTATTCAACCAAACGTGAGTTTACAACAATCACCAAAGATTTTGTGACAGGGTGTATGAACTGAAAACCTGCTAAGAAATCCATGATGCCACCTTTGTTGGTGTATAAAATAGAAGACACCACAGTGAAAACTATAGGTAGTAGCATTTACAGAAAAAAAAGGGAGGGGGGTACTTAAGGGCATTTCACCATCTTCCTAGATGTTATATGAAGACAAAGAGTAGGGAACAGAACACATTCTTTGGAAGATGAGTCTAGTATAGCTAATCAGACTGAAGTTTGTATACAATTTGTATACTGTGTCCTCCTTGGACAGCAAGGAAACAGCCTGAAATACCAAACCACTATCACCTTGCCATCTTCTTTAAGGGTACATTCAAATGATATGATTGATATAACTGCAATAGGTATCTTCTGCTAATTGAATTGGAAGTAACACTGCATGTTCAATATATTGGATAGTGCCCAGATTGCAAGAAGAGGGCATTATGCCACATGCAATATGTCAGAAAACTGTCTAAGAGAATTGATTAAAAAAAAAATTAGATGTTTTGAATGTTTCATGTGTGTCTCTCATAATGTTTCTGAGAAAGATGTCCCATGGCACATATATGCATCCTCATAGCTAAAGTGATTTGGAGGTCTTAATATGTATGTAATAAATACTGACTCATTGATTAAAACCTAAAAATTGTTCAGCAGCTAGAAACATTCTTGGTCCGATTTAAGACACCACATTCTTTAGAATGACAGAAAACATGTGCCCTCAGATTCTTGACCTATGTAACCATCTCAATCTGGAACTATTAGCAAAAGTTTACGTGCTGTTTCAGTTTCCCAGGGCTGCCATAAAAAAGTACCACAAACTAAGTGATTGAAAACAACAGAGATTTATTCTGGAGACCAAAAGTTCAATATCAAAGTGTTGGCAGGACCACACTCCTTTTGAAGGTTCTAGGGGAGGATCTCTCATTGTCTGACTTAGCTTCTGGTAGCCCCAAACGTTCCTCAGTTTGTGGCAGAATAACATCTATCTTTGCTTGAGTCTTGAAAGCTGTCTTCCCTCTGTATCTCTGTGTCTTCATGTGGCATTCACTTTTCCATGTCCCTGCTTTCTCTTCTTATAAGAACACAGGTCATTGTGGATTAAGTCCCCACCCTAGCGAGACACTGACCTTACCGTAACTTGATTATATCAGTTAAGACCCCATTTCCAAATAAGGATATAGTTGTAGGTCTCGGGAGTTAGAACTCAACATATTCCTTGCGGGGAACATAATTCACCCCCCATCAGATGCTTCCTTATATTAAATTCCCAAGTGAGACACTTTTAAATGATTAAATCTGTGATATTCAGAAAGTTAAACATTTGATTAACTGCTTGCTGTTTTGAACAGGAGAGTTTATGCATACGATCAGATTTCACATTCTTTTCAAAGAAGTGAGGCTAAAAACCATTCTTTGCTTTACTAAAAAATAAATACTCTTATTTCAATGTTTTTACACTGAGGAAAAATGCTGTTTTTGGAGGCAATAATAAAATATAGAAGCACTTGGATAATGGTGCCCACTGCGATGAACACCAGAGGAAGTGCCACCACTTTGGCACATGCAAAACTTACTGATTCAAAAGAACACTACATTAAAAAAGATTAATGGGCCATGAGAACATAAAATAATGCATTGTTTTATAATCCATTTGAGCATTCTTGGAAGAAAAGCTCTTCGTGCTTAGTGAGTAGTTTATGGTTCTTAGAGGTTCCTATAAATGTTTATGTTGATATCTATACTTTTGGAGGCAGCTGCTTTCATTAGAAAAGGAGCTTGGTTTTTGGGTGACAGATGCTATGACATAAAATCAGTTTTTCTTCCCATTTTAAAATTTACTTCTACATATTGTAGCCAAAGAAAAAATTAGAAATATTATCATATAAAAACTGCTGTGATGCTGCATATATGCATTCATTCGATAAGTATTTATAGACTGCCTAAATGTGCCAAACTTTTGCTAAAAATTAAGAGTGGTAATATATTTAAACACGATGAAGTAAAACGAATATTTAACTGCATCACGAAAATCATACTTCAAATGCGCTATTACTACTGGGAACCTGAGAATATGAATCCTACCTCTGCCATTTGCTGGTTTTCTGAAATTATTTAAACTACTTTAATTCTCAATTTAGTACTTGAAAAGTGAAAATAATAGCTTCTTCCTTAGTGGACAGTGTTACCTTTAAATAACATTTACATATAAAAGCACTCAACAAAAAAACTGAAAACCTGGTAAATTTAATATTCATTAAGTGGTATTTGTTATTGCTAATTACTATTATTAACAATTTTAAAAAACTAATGTTCAAAAATGTCTCAGAAGGTTAAACCTAATATATATAATTAGTTGTCTAGATTTGCAACCCTGGAAGGCTTAAAAACTCAGAAAATGTATTCCCCCAATTCTGGAAACTAGAAGTCCAAAATCAAGTTGTCAGCAGGGCCATGTTTCCTCTGAAGACAATCTTTCCTTGTCTCTACCGGTTTCTGGCATCTTGGCATTTCTTGGCTTGTAGATGCATCATTTCAATTTAATCTCTGCCTCCCTCTTCACCCCTGCATGCCTGTGTTTCTGTGCTCAAATTTTCTCTTATAGAAACACCAGTTTCATTGGATTATGGACCTACCTTAATCCAGTATAAACTCATTTTATCATATCTAATTAAATATGCAAAACCTTATTCCTTATTTCCAAATAAGGTCACATTCATAGCTTCTGGGTAGACATGGGTTTTGGGGGGGACGCTACTCAAAACACTCTCTAAATACACACACACATGCACGCACATACACACATACACACACGCACGGTTTAAAAATTTATGAAATATTTTATAAACTCTAACTTCCAAAGCACTAGAACCTTCTGTGAAGCAGAGGCACCTGAGCATCTCTGTTTAACTGACTTAAGACTTAAGGAAAATAATTTACGATTTTCTGACCAAATTTTAATTCTTTCCTCTTCGAATGTACTAGGTTGACTTCTGCTATTCTTGAGATGTGTAGAGTGACCTGGAAGAGGATATCCAATGATCTCAGGCTAGGTAACTATCTGATCTGACACACTGAACAAAAACCATGGGGTCAAAATAAAAGGTATGGAATTAGAAACAGATTACATAGAAAAGGCTTAGAAATATGCTCCACATCTCTCTTTCACCCAGCAATATTATTCCTGGGATATCTGTAATTACACTGTTGAAAGATCCAGATTAAGACTGTGATAGTACTCTCTTTTATATAAAATTGGAAATAGTAGAACATAATGGCTTTAGGCAGTGTTTTCTGAAGTAGATATTTCAGGAGAAAATATTTCAAAGTCTGTGAGAAATTAATATTTATAGTTTTTATTATGATTTAATGGTTTCTACTAGATAGTACATATATTTAAATCGACAATAGATAAAACTATCAGGTGTATATGCATATCCACATATTGTGTGTGAGCTTGAATTTTTAATTGATAGAGGTGTGTATTAAATTTTCGGAAACTATTGGCTTAGAACTTAACTTTGTATTTATGCATTTATTCATATAGGTATTTATATATGTATTCATATGTTCATATAATTATTAAAGTATTCATCTACTGTTTATTAGATACATCTATGTGACGTCATAGTCTAGATGTAGGGACATAGTATAAACAGAACAATGTACCTACTCTCAAGGAGTTTACATTTTAATGAGGGAGAAATCCAAATAACAATTATCTATCTAACATTACAAGAGATAATGAATTAAGAATTAAAGGGAATCAGGGAACTCAAAAAAAGCATAACTCACTAATTTTTTAAAAAATTATAAATTGGACTTTATCAAAATTAAAACTTTATGTGAAAGACACTGAAAAAAGAATATAAAGACAAGAAACACATTGGGATAAAATATTTGCAAAAAACATAATAAAGCAATTGTATAAAAGTGCTCTTAAAACTCAAAAATAGGAAAACAAACCAATTAAAAACCAGGCAAAAGATCTGAAAGGACCCTTCAGAAAGAAGATATACATAAGACAAATAATCCTGTGAAAGATGCTCAACATCTCTTGTCACTAGAGAATTGCTAATTAAAACAAAAACAAGATACCACTTATTAGGATGGCTAAAAAAAATAATAATAAAATAAAAACCTGACAGTGGCATCATCAATATGGCAAATTAGCAAACTCCAGGCCCTCATTCCCCCATGGAGACACCAAATTAACAATGACATGAGGACCAAAATAGCTTTGTGAGAAGTCTAGAAACCAGTTTAGAAGCTGAAGTAACCAAGCAAATGCCTAATCAAGAAAAAACTACACCTTACAATAGAAAACCTACTTATTAATAAAAAATGTAACATGTAATGAACAGAAAAGAAAAAAATAAAAAAATGACACCCAAAACAGTAAGAAATTCTGTAGCACTCTGCTCCTCTCTGTCCCTTCACCTACTCACAGCAGTGCAGCATAATTAGAGGGAAGTGGTTCAACTGCCACAAGATAGGAAATTATGGGTGATTGGACTTAACACAAATGCTGAAATAAGAGAGTAGTAGTTAGCTATGGGTCATATTATGAAGCTAGATTCAGCAGGCTTTGCATATGAATTGGGTGTGTGCAGTGGAAGATCATTCATTGAGATGAGTAAGAATAGGAGATCCACACACGGGGTGAACATAAATCAAGAGATTTTGTGCATGTCACATTTGAGGTAAATAGTAGGCATCTAAACACAGGATCAAGTCGGCAGTATATATATTATTCTGTAGGTCAGGATAAAGGATAAGCCTGTAGATGAAAACGGAGAGTTATAAACATAAAGATAATCTTTAAAGACAATGAACAGACTAGATGGGATTATCTAGGCAATAAGCAATATATAGAAAACAAGTGTTCTGAGGATTGAGCTCTCAGGCCCTCCAGCAATTTGAAGTTTGAACCTATAAAGTTGACTGAGAAAAAGCAGACAAAGAGGTATGAGGAAAACTAAGAAGTCAAGCAAAGAGAAAATATCAATATGAGAAAATGATCCATTCCGTCAAGTGCTGATGACAAGTTTAGAAAAATGAAGATTGAACATATACCTTGGATTTACTGAAATGGAGGTAATCGATAGCCCTTATAAGAGCTCTTTTAGTAGAACGGTGCAGATACGAATGAAATTATAGTGTATTCAAGATCAACCCGAAAAGTAAAAGTGGATGAAGCACTTGCAGACAACTGTCCTATACATGTAGACAACTTATGCTATAGATAGAAAAAGAGTTTATGGGGTAATAACTGGAGGGTGGTGTGAGGTTGAATGAAGGGTCTGTTGTTATTGTTCTTAACAATTGTTCTTATTTGTTTTTATTTTTATAAAATGAATAATCTTAGAGATTAACAATTTGGTGATAGAAATGATCTGGTAAAAAGGAGAAAAAAAAGTTAATATAAGATGAAGAAAGAGAATTAATTATTTTAAAAATAAAGCTTTTGAGTAAATGGAAGGATGAAAAGGAGAATATCCACAGATACAGAAGGTGAGGCACAGGGTACAGATTCAGATGAAGGAAGATTAGATAGTTGCGGTAACATGTAGAACATTTCTTTTAATTGCTCATATTTTCTTTAAAGAATCAAGGTTAACCAAGAACAGGGCAAACAGGTTGGAGGTGACTTTAGAAGTCTGAAGAGCAATTAGAAGGTGTGAACCGATTATCTCTGGAGTGTGAAAGAACAAATTAACCAAGGACTATAGATCATCAGGAATTACTGAGGGGAAATTTGAAATTTAAGATAAATTTAAAGTGAGGTGGTAAATGCAATTGCATTGCCTGTGTGTAGCAGCAATGACTTAAATTTAAAAGATGGTTGAACTTTTGTCAGGTTGAATGGGATTGCGTATAAAGTTGTAAGTTAACCATAAGTGTATGCAAAAGAGAGGTGATACCACAAGGCAGCTAATGGACAAGAAAAAATTGTAGAATTGGTCCAAAAATTTATTAAGTGGGGTGGCTTCAAAGACTTTTTAGCAATGGAGTGAAAGAGCAGACAATCAGAAGACAGTAGTCAAAGACAGAAGTGCTTGAAATTGTGCCTATAGAGGAGGTGCAATTAGCTATAGATCTACAATATGAACTTAGATGTCAGTGGCTAAGATAGCATGAAGGACAAAATCAAAACAGATGAGGAATTCAAGGAACACCAAGGGATCTTCATAAATATGTGTTTGATGTCCAGTTCTACCAATTACTAGCCATGTCGTCATGGATAAGGTACTTAATCTCTCTAATCTTCAACTTTATCATTTATCAAATGAAGATAAAAATGATCCTTACCTTAGAGATATTTTGAGAGTAAGTAATTGAAGATAACTAAAATTTATTGAACGCTTACTTTGTTGTAAGCAATGTAAGGAATTAATTCAATGAAATTCCATATCACTAAAACTGCTGTTCTTCTCCCATCATATAGAGATTGGCAAAGATGCAGATAAATAGATATAGATTTGAAAAAGATGATCATTTAAATAAGTTTAACCAAACAACAAAAACTTGTTAAACTAACTCGGTGGCTGGAAAGCCCCTTTGTCTCCTATTCCTTTCACTGCACTTCAGGCTCTCTCAATCCTGCTCCTGTTTGAATCCCACAACTACAAATGTCCGCTTTGTTTTCTCCATGAGGATGGCTATAGATGCAGAATTTTCTTTCATTCAGAATTCCTTGTGTTGAATACTCATTATAATGTAATGACCATGGAATGACCTACTAGAGTTAAGTATTCGCCTGAGATCGTTGGGCCTGGACTCAGCATTTCCTGAATGCAAAGCCACTTACATAATTTATGGGGCATTGGTGCAAAATAAATTGTTCGACGTGCAAAAGAAAAACTCTCATTAAAGGTGCAAAAATATAAAGGTTTTCTCTTTTTTAGTGATATCTTTCTAACTGACACACACTGGTATTTTGGTTTTTTGTTTTGTTTTGTTTTGTTTGTTTTTACCAGAACAATGGAAACACTGTATAAAAGTAACTCAAAGATTTTATTTCACTCGATACAGATACATTCCACTAACATACTCCACCTCTGCCTTACTGATGAATAAGGAAGGACTGAAGGGAAAAGGAACTATGGATTGATTTATCTTTCCCTTTCCTTTGTCATCATTTTCAGAGTATTTGATTGGCTAAGACAGGAACATAACACAAATAAGAAAGAACATGATAAGGTTCCTTTGTTATTTGTGATTCTCCGAATGCCATTGCCTTCTTACTGCATTTCTAGCAAGTTTTATTATAACACGAAGCATGGCCTCTTGGAGGAGTTAGCTCACTCACTGAGAGGTACAAACACACTTACTTTGTACTCATTTGAATCCTGATAAACCCTTATGCACTGTGAGCACACCATATTTCTGGACTCATGGGGCATTGTGAATGTTATGTGAATGGGATTGGAGAGACTGGTAGCAGACACACATTGCACAGATTTCTTCTGTTCACCTGCATGATCTATTGCCCCACCTCACTTAACTTACAAAATACAAATCGAATGGTAAAATAATTAAAAACACAATGGGAACCACAGAGACTTAAACTAATGCCAGGCTCTTCTGAATTCAGAGCCCTATGAGATGCATGTCTGTGAATCTGTCCTTACATGAATACCTTACTTGCTATTTAAACTCATGTCATACATTAAAAAATTTTATCAGTTAATATGGTGAGAGATGTGCTTGAGTAGAAGAAAATAAACAACTGTTTCATGAAATTTCCTCTTTTTTTTTTTCTATTCTCATTCCTCTTATCTTTCTACACACTCTACACAAGGCCTTTCATCTCAGCCAATTTCCTATTTAACTTAGCAAAAAGTCTGGGTTCAATCAATCTTAAAAATGAATCCTGATGCTGAGAATGTCCAGTGTAGGCGGGGCACTGATATAGTCCACAAATTCTTGAGTTTGGCACGGCCCTCACCTTCACAATTTTCCTAAGACACACTCTTATTCTTCACCTATGCTTCTCTGATTATCAAGGTTTTCTGCAAGTCAGATGGATAATACTGTTCATTTATCACCCAACAGGACCACTCATATGTTAGTGAGGAAGTGAGAGAGCATTTACTAAAATCATGGCCTCTGAAGCCAATCTTCCTGGGTTAAAAATCTCAGTGTTGTCTCTTAGTAACAGTGTTTTTTTCATTAGTTACTTATTTTTGCCTCAGTTTCCTCATACATAAAATGGTGATATCTAAATTACATCAGAGTTTTAAGGATTAAATGAGATAGTACAAGCAAAGAATTTAGAACATGCCTTATACAGATCAGCACTCAATCAATATTAGTTATTGCTTTCTTAACTGGTTAGTAGTCATCTCTTTTCCTTAATGTCATCTTTAAATTATTTACAGGATAATTTCATGTAACTTAACTTTTCTATTTCCCAGCACTGCTACAGTTACTTTTCTGCTACATTTAATTATTATTTACATTATCAATGGTATTTAAGGATGGAGAATGGATAGAATTAATGGCCAAGTACATCATCTTGAAAACAGAATACTACTTACTGCTATACAGTTTATAAAGAGCAATACATTTCTAAAACAAGTATTATTTATCACCATATGTCAAGGAGGAAAATGAGGCCTAGAAATATCTTAATTTACCTAAGATAAAACAACCAGGAAATAATAAAATTTGGAAGTACATCTTTTCTACTCTAAAATTAACATATTTTATACACTTCTGTCTTATCAGCTAGGATGTTTGTTAGAAAAATACTCATAAGCATAAAATTAAAAAGAGCAACTCCTCCTCACTTAATTTAAGATCGGTTTTGGAGATCCATTAGTATTCAAATGTAATAGGGCTTTAAGGCATTTGTTTAACATTTCAAAATGGATAAGATCAGCAAATGTATTGACTCACCATAAACTACGTAATTACAAAGGTGACAGGGTTTCTCACTCATGTAATAAATTCAGAGGGAAGATATAAATCAAGTTAACAGAGTATGCTGCAGTCATTCAAAACTCAGGTTCAGTAGACAGAGGCCTACACTTAGTAGCTCTATGGTTTTTGAGTAAGTTCCTTAATCTTACAAAGCCTCAATTTTACCATCAGTAAAATGGGGAGAATAACAGAAAAATGTTTATTATATTCAAAACAATACTTACCAATTCTTTAAGCTATTTGAAACAATACTAATGCTAATAATTAATTGCTTTTTAATATAATAATATCTTATTTCCTTTCCTTGTCTTAGTCTGAAAATTTACAAGGGCATTAAAATAGCCACTAAAATTTGTCTGAAAATTTACAAGGACATTTAAATAGCACTAAAATTCATAATTCTATGGCAGTCACCAGCTGAGGAATACAAGAATGACAATCTAAATGACAATATTCCCTTTCATCATACTTTATCATTGCATTACCATAAAATAAAATTAAGTAAATGAAACAGACAAGGATTCTTAAACAATCTTTCCACATATGTAACTGTACTAGGCAGGATAATGATGGCCCCACAAAGATGTCCACCTCCCAATCCCCAGAATCTGTGAATATATTAATTTATATGACAAAGCGTCTTTGCATATGTAGTTAAATTAGGAATCTTGAGATGGGGAGATTATCCTAAATTATCCAGGTGAACCTAATGTAATCAGAGGGGTCTTAATAAGGGGAAAAAAGAGGCAGGCGAGTCAGTCAGAGAAGGAAATATGATGACAGAAGGAATGTCAGAGTGAGAACTGAAGATACTACATACACTGCTGGCACTGAAGATGAATAAGGGGGCCAAGAGCCAAGGACTGTGGGTGACTTCTGGACTTGCAAAAGGCAGGGGAATGAATTCTCCCCAAGAGCCTCCAGAAGGAACACAGCTTGCAACACCTTGATTTTAGCCTAGTGAAACCCAGTTCATATTTCTGACCTCCATAATTATAAGATAATTATTTGCAAATTACCACTAAATTTGTGGTAATTCGTTATAGCAATAGGAAATTAACGTATTAACTACAATATATTTAGAAGTTTCTAAAGATATAACCAAATCTCTTTGCCCAAAAGAGGATTTACCTTAATGCTGAAAATGATCCTATTGACACATCATGTGAAAAAATACTTTCTTAAACTTTCAATTCTAGTTATTTATTCTTTAAATTCCTCCAGTTAAATTGTCTGCAAATTAAGTAGTGGAAAGTCATCTGACGTAAAGGACATTGTATTTTTAGCTAAAATTATGAATTTCATGGTGTAGAGGGGGAGAAACAGTTTTCAGTGTTTTAATTTTGTTATAACATAATCATCTGCCAATTTTTCTAGTTATAATTTAGTCATAAAGACCATTTTTCTGTGTTCAATTATATTTTATATTTTGAGGTAATATATGCAACATTCATAAAACTACTACAGTGAAAATGCAATTAAATTTGCTTTTTAAGTTGTAGAATATCCTTTTAAATTATTTTCCTTGCTTGACAATCACCTGTTCAGAGAAATAGCAGCTTCAAACTAAAAAAAAATATGTGGAAAACAGATATATCTATTTGTGTGTAAAATCTTAACATTCTTATTTTAGTTTTTTAATTGTAATATTATGTCCTTTTTCATTTTTCTTATATCAAAAAACAAGTTTCTCAACTAAAAATGTGTCTTTCAGATAGTGATACTTATTTCTAATACGGCATTTTATTTCTGGAAAGATATACTTAAAATGACATTCAATCAAACACTTCCATTTTGCTGGATTCTCATTTAAGAATAAAGTAAAATTTTACTGTACTCTCGACCTGTGGCCCTAGTTATGGAACACACCAAAAATAAAACTAGCCAATAATAAATTCCTCCGATATTTTGGAAAACAAATTACGTGTCTCTTAGTGGGTTCATAGTATATTTAATTTCTATAAAGTTTTGCTCAAAGGAAGGGTCTTCTCTGGTATTTCTTTAAACAATTCATTCTTAGATATAAGGGTATTTGTAGCTAGATGATCTCTATTGGTGAACAAATTGGTTCACCAACAAATAAAATGAAACTCAACATCTTTAAGATTCATCGAATAAAGGAAAACTTGGACTTGAGTTGCATAGAGTTACTTATGTTCTGATTAATTAACACTCATCAATTAAAGACAAAGAAAAAAGGAGGAAATTTTCAAGATGAGGAAGACAGTAGTTAAATTCAGCATAATATACACAAGAGAACAAGGTCGAGTCACTTTTACCTTGAAGAATCTTTTTTATATGTCCAAAATAATTACTTTTATATTTTAAGAATATTGTTCTGTCTAGGTAATTTCTTTGTTTGTAATTAGATATACTTTTTTTTACAAATTTTTATTTTTCTCTTCTTTATTGAGACATCATAGGAGCAACGTTTACATAGGATACATTACATTTTCTTTAACACAACCTTTGACAAGAGAATAACAAAAGAAAAAGATAATGAAGATCAAAAGATGCCTTTTGTTTTACTTAGCATTAGAAGCACACATGATGAATATAAATGAGCAAAAGAAAACAATTTAAGAGGATGAATCTTCAGAAAGTAACATGATGGGGATACTAGAAACCATAAAATAAAAGAATTTTAAAAAGAGATTGAGTCTAAAAAGATAAATGATGGACAAAAATGTTCTCCAAATTAGCTCTATCAAAAATGAAAAATGGAATCAGTTTCATTTATTTAGAGCTTCTTGGAATTGCATCATTATTGGAGTCAAAACAGAAGCATGCCTCAATTTCCTTTAGCTGCTTCAGTGAAAGTTAACAGATAAGTGCAAATCCAAGAAAGGTTTTGGAGATGTAAAGAATCATTATAATTAATGTGGTGTTATTTAGAAAAAAACAAAGGTAACATGAGATTAAAATTCTATTGTTTTTCATCTCAAAAATTTCCATAATTTATTAGCAAAATTCTCTATTGGAAAAATAAATTAATTCAATGGATTATTAAATTTAATACAAGCAGTTTAATAAAAACTTTGAAAAGTAATAATAGCAAAATTGTTAAATATTTATAGTAAAGTAGATGATTCAATGCTCTGATTTATAATTGTTTGAATTTTAAGTTACCTCCATAGAAAGTAAAGTTTTCCTCAATACACTTATGATAACAGTACAGATATATACTAAAACAATTATGTATTGGTATCAATTATTGACAGATATGATATCTACAGTTATACATATATTTTTATAATAAAAATAATAATAAATTTTATTAATATTATTTTAATTAGACATCATCAAATTTTGTAAAATGTTTATCAGAAGTTTCAGTAGTTTCCTTATGCATCCTTCACAGAACATTCTGTTGTTAATTCTATTATATTAATTATGGTGACAGTATAAATCATTTTTTCTAATTACTGTTTTCCTTACTAGATATTGCAGATCATGTGGTCAGGATCTATGCCTTATTTATTTATTTTTTTTAATACCCAGTGTGCCATCATCAGTACATGATACATAGCAGGTGTTCAAGGTAAGGATATTTTTTTCAAAAATAAATGAATGAATCATTAAATGTTTGTCAAATGAATAAATATTTTATATTTATATTAATGAATGAATGAACAAATGAGTTTGAATATTTTTTATATTGTGATTACTGACCCTAAATAAATCTTTGCCTGTTTTCTTATTTTAAAATCATTGAAGTACTGCAATTTTTTGAAATCCATTAGTCAATATAAAGAGAAATACAAACAAAATAAATAAAAAATCTACCCACGAAAAAGTTTTCACTCTTTTTGACATACAATGTATGAAAAGTAACAAGATCATGCACATGAATAACAAGTTAAAAATATGATCAATAAGTCAAAAGGAATTAGAAGAAGTGAAGCCAGATTAGGAGGTAGGTTAGAAAGATATTTAAGAAGAATGGAGTATGAACTAAAATTTCAAGAATTTATTGGGTTCAGAAGAGAAGAAATTTCAGATTTGAAGACAGCTTACGAAACAGTGAAAAAATGGAGAGGAAGAGATAAATTTGAGAAATCAACTAAAAGATGATTTGATGTAATTGACCACGTGTAGCAAGTGAAGTAGAAAGAAAAGTAAGGTAATTGAGTCAAGGGATTATGACTTAAAAGAAAGAGACTAACATGGCCATTAGCAGAAATGGGAAAATGGAGAATGACTTTAAGAGAGAACAATCAGACATATTTCATTGTTGTGCAAGAAATAGATTCTTGACAATATACCATACAATCAGAAATTCATCCGAGTCAGAAATTTAAGCATGCTAGTCATTCTTAAGGGGTAAGAATGACTTACCCCTTGAAGCAAGAGAAGGCTGATTTTCATGAGGGAGAAGAGTAAATGATTATGGCCTGGGACTAAAAAATCATCTGTTCTAATGGGAGGTGAAAAAAGAAATACAAAGAAAAAAGTCCAGAAAGCATTATTAGGCAAAAGGAAAGAGAAAAATAGTAACCTGACAGGTTGTACCAGCATGAAAGAATAAGTATAAGGAAGAAAGAGAAGACTCACAGCTAAAACAATAAAATATTACATTTAGTTCAGGCCCAAAAACCAAATACAAGGATACTCTTATCCCAATCCTTTTTCTCATCTTAATGTTGCTATTCAGTATACTGATTTTGTTTGTAAATAGTTACCAATTTTCCTCGTGTGTGCAACTTTTCCTCTTGTACAGTAGTGCTTGGCTCACCTTGTGCTCCAAATCCAAAGCATTTACTTCTGAGAGGAGATGCTGATGTTGTCCCATCTCTCAGACAATAGTAGAGTTGGCTGTACCACAGGTTCCCATATTCTTTGTAAAATATTCTTTGCCACTTCTTAGTATAGGCCAGCTAAAGTCACTATGCTGAATTGGGGATGAAGTCTCTTCAGTATCTGAATTCTATTCTACAACTTGGTGTCAGTAGTGTTATTCTGCATCCTAAGCTTTTTTTTTTTTTCTTTTGCCTTTTAATTAATTCAGTAGTA
>NW_006433024.1:14174731-14191870 GCF_000325575.1 Pteropus alecto | reverse complement strand
ATATATTTTTTAGAAATCTATCTTTCATATACATGTGGAGTAGGAAACCATTTGAATAACATCTACTAAGTTAAATTCAACATTACTTCGATTTCTGGACCTCACTTGTATATCCTGTCCTGTGATTTCTTTCTCAGCCTTGGAGCTGTATGACTTGTTCTCCAGTGGTTTCATGCATTAACCTGTACTCATTATCTTCCTGATAGGATAAAGAAGGATGCTGTCTAGGATTTTTAGGAAAGATATTTATGACACTCTTGTCAGAATAATTAATTTGATGGATAAAGAAGCCAGAATGTGAGACTAAGGGTGAAAAGTTTGGTAAAAAAAAAAGTGTAGACTGTTGGAATAATAAATTGAAAAGATGGGGCCTTAAATAAAATCCGGTAGCTATTGTTTAGTTTAGGCACTTGTAGTTGCAAATAAAAAAAGTAATCATGTTTATTCTAGAAAAATAAAAGAATATTATGATTCCACAGGGATATTTCATGTATCCAAAAATGAGGAAGGCCGATGGGTCAAAGGAGAACACTATTACCATGAAAAAACGATCTATATACTTTTTCCAACTCTCTTAGCTTCTCCCTCTCTATTGAGAATTTTTGAAGGCATACAAAATTTAGTTTCTTATGATAAAAATGCTCCCACTTAATGTGAATTTATTATAAGTTGGGTGTTATTTTAAGCATGATCATTTCAGAACTAATTTCATGCTCAGAATAAACCTGTGAGGTAGTATTGTTAACATCAACAAAAAAGATGAGAAACTGAGGTTCAGGAAGCTTGAGAAATTTGTTCAAGCTCACTAACTTGTAAGTGGTGGAATAACAGATCCGATACCAAGCAATCTGACTCCAGTGCCCATGTTATGAACTCTTTTAAAAATTAAGAGAGAGCTTTAAGAACATGAAAAAGAGAAAACAGATGAGATGAATGACATTATTTTCGGAGATTTGGATTTATCACGTACAATGAACTCAGTCTGAAAGAATCTTCAGATGTTATTAGAAGTTAAAAGCACAGAATCTTTCATAGAATCATTGAAATAAAAGTGAAGGTTAATAAACAAGCATTTGAACATTTATGCAGTCATTTAACATTTTTAAAATACCTATTATAGATAAAATCTTACCCTTGCCAATGGAAATATAACAGAAAACACAACATGAGACCTTCTTGCATTCAGAGAGTTTATATTTAGAAAGAGACGTTAAATACAAACAAATAAAAAATTGACAAAAGCACTAATTATGGAAAGTGATAAGTGCTAGAAAGATAATACAACAGGAGTTCTAGTATTGAAGAGCAGTTCTTAGATGAATAATGCCAGAGGGCAGAACTTGGTTTTGAACTGCATAGTTTGGAATACAGAATTGGGAAGATAGACCAGAAGTGACAGAAGACTATATGGAGAGAGACTCCAAATATAAGACAGATGGAGAGAGGCCCATCAGTTTCTCCCTATATCATTAGATTGAGAACGAAATGTGTAGTTCTAGCCCTTCTGTGCAGGGCTATTCTCTTCCTCTCCTTTCCTTCCTCTTGTGAGCAAAAGTATGGGCCAGCATGCCTATATTTTCCTCAACTTACATTACTTTTCTCTCTCCACAGTCTACTAGTCCAACCTTTATTCTACTGGACCACCAGGTATATGCAGTGGTATCAGTGACTCTGAGGTGAACCCCATGCTTCATAAACCGCTGGATAACTTAAGTAGGCCTCCTGTTCAGGAAATTTGAGCCGGAGTTTCAAATTGAACCAATTATGCATTTACTATAAACAACAACGACATTTTTTTGACTTGAAAAAGACCTGGCCTTGGGATAATCCAAGGCATAGCTACTTTCATTAAGATAGGGAATTGGGTCATTAGTTGTGAATCTGGTGACAGATGAAAATACAAATATAAGAAATGCTGAAACAGATATAGTGGTGATTGACACAGTTTAAACCCAGAAACCAATAAAAGTATTGTCTAGCAACAATTGTCTAGCAATAAAAGCAAAGTTGATTTGTCAATTATTAATTGTTAAGGTTAATGATCTTTAACTTGTAAATCTCAAGGGATGAAAGTCACATATGAAGCTAGTGAAATATAAACTGCGCTGTAATTTTAGATTTAAAAAAATAATAATGGATTGATTAAACATAATAGAGTGAAAACCCAATCATATCATTTGGAAGTGAATGATAATTTGGAGAGGTAAATTTTTTGTGGATGAGAGGAAGGAAACAGAATGGTCTATATTAGTATCTTTTTGAGAATATCTTCTTAGTGTGCTTTTATATATTATTCTGAGTTTGGAGATTTGGATTTTTGAAAACACAGAAACATTATTTATATTCATCAATGGAAATAACTAGAAACATTAGATAACTTCAGTTCAAAGTTTGGAGAACTTCAACAAGTGTTCAGTTCACTGTGGAATATTAATCATTCCAAATGACAGTAAATAGCATTTCATTCTAGTGTGGGATTATGTGATGATCAACAGTGAAATTAATCAAACTCCCTTGATTAATCAAAATTATATATTATCATCCTGATTGCAATCACCTATCAAAGAATCATATTCCACAGTAATTTGTATAAAACATAATCAGTTCCAATGAACCCAAAACTGGAGGTCTATGCACCTAAAAAGAGCTAGTTGATAATTTCCCATTACCCTCAAACCAGCCCCCCCCACCCCCCACACCCCCCAAAAAAACCAGCATGATGGACGGGAATAACCTAGTTCAGGATTTCTAATTGTGCTTTACCACACAATGGAACTCATATAAATATTTAATCAAACCAAAGAGATGGTAATTGCATGAGTAACATGTGCTTATTCAATTTATCATCTGATGATAACTGTCTCTTTAAACTGTTAAATTTGCAAGAACAAAGATGCTTTTATCATAATTTTTGAGTGGCTCTAATTTTATAATCTTCATATCTTATTAAAATGGGTTGAACAAAATAAATAATCTTACATATTTGAATTAATTGAAATGAAGAGGTCCCTTTCAACCTAAAGATGTCATTAAAGCATAATCTAAGATAGCTAAAAGCTTCCTGATCTTGATCACAAAGGATCTGTTTGTCTAAGACTATCAAACAGCTTCATTTTGCTTAACACATTTTACCTGGTTACCTGAGTTAAATTACTTCTTCTAAGAATTTATTTTATTTTAATGAAAGTAAGAAGGTGCAGTGGAAAGTGCTCTTGGCCAGCTGGAAAGAATTCAAATCAAGCTCAAGCCATCAACTAGCTCAATGACCTTTTCCAAGTAATGTTATCCCTTCAGCTTAGTTATAAAGTGAAATGTTCTACTCAATAGTCCCCAAAGAACCTTGGAATTCACAATATGAAAAAAATAACAATTTGTCTTAATAGCAAAATTGTTTAAAAATCAAATATATGAATTTATTTAAGATTCTTGCACCCACACATCATTTCTGTTAACATTTTGGTTTGTTTCTTTCAAGACTAGACATCTTGCTTGGTCCGCCATCTCCTCTCATTAAATATATCCAAGAAAAAATTAGAGACATGAAACAGAATTATGAATTCCAGGACTCAACAAATTGAACAGATTGAAGTTTATCTTGAATCTGATGCATGTGTGGGGTAGGTGGGGACAGGTGGGGTGGTGCCTGCCACTTGGAGCAGATAGAGCATAGAGGAAAAAGAGATGAATTGAAAGAAAATGATTATCTTCTGCTCTTGCCTCTTACATCTGTTACTTCGAGACAACCTCTGCATGCTTCCTCACCAGGGAAATCACTAGCAATAGCCTAGTTGTTTTCTTGGCAATGGCAAAATGTTATCAGGGCAACATAAAAAGTATGCTGGGAGAGGAGTTGATGAAGACCATTGTGGGCTGACTGATCTCTCCAGGAAAGACATTTCCTCATCCTCTCACCTTCTAAGACTTCAGGATTGATAGAATTTAACTTGGGAGGACTGACACCCCCACATGGTTCTTCTCCATATGAGTGTGTGTGTGTGTGTGTGTGTGTGTGTGTGTAGAATAAGCCATGTGGAAATCTTTACCTGGTTTTGTTTTTTTCTCTCTACATAGAATGATAGCTATATCTTAAACTCAATTACATACTTTGTGAGACCTTTAAGGAATAATATAATTTCTTATTTCTGAGATGCTGACTTACGCAGCCATGAAAGCTAAAGCTACTGATTTAAAGAATGTTCATTCATTTATTTTATATTCATTAGGCATCTGATAAAGATCAGTCACTAAGTGAGATATAATCAAATATTAAAGAAAATAAGGAGTTACCAATCCAGAGGAATTTGTAGTAGTCGAGTAGTGTAAATATAATATAATGTGGTCTGGTATAGTAGAGATAAGCAAAATTACTATGGATTCTGTAAAATAAAACAATTAACTGTGTGAGGAATCAGAAAAGATTCACTGTCAAGAAGACATATGCTGTGATTTGTAAGCCCAATGGTGGAAAAATTGTTTTCAGCAAAGAGAACAATATGTCACCTAAGGAACCAACACCAGGGTATCTGTGACCAAAGCATGAGAGCAGCAGGAGGTAAATACCTGGAAAAGAGGTTACAGAGGAATGAAGAAACTAGTAGGATTGGTTGTTAAAGTCTTGCTGATACAATACTGAGAGTTATGACCTTGCTCTTATAAAGAGATATATACATTTAAGTAGGTGATACCTCTAAATATGACTACATTTGTCTTTTAGAAAAAAATATCATTGATGGAGAGATTAAAACTGGGAAGATGCTGGAGAATTAAAAAATAAGGAGTAATAATGATCTACATAAGAGATAATGAGGGATCAGATACTGACTGAAATGATAAGTAATGGATGAAAGTAGGCTGGATATAAATGCATGTGAATTAGATGTAAGAACTGAGGAAAAGTGCTGTGTTGAATCTTGACTTCCATTACTAACACAATGCTTAGCATAATATAGACTGTGAATATATATTGTAGGAAAAACGAATTGAGATTTCCAAATGGAAGACAGAAGTTTTCTAGCTATTGTTCCCCATTCTCCCACCTCCTCATCCTTTGTCACCTTAATATAAAAGATTTCTGTCAACTCTTCTTTAGCTTTCATGTCATGTTAACATACTATTCTTTTTCTCTTTCTTGCTCTCTCCACTCCAGGATTTTGCTCCTGAACTCTACATAGTACAGATGAGACACAATTACAGGCAAGTCTTCATAAAAAAGAGACTTCAAAAAGATTCCTTAGGAATTATAGAACATGCTTAACCTTGACTTTCCATATGGAAGAGAAGAGGGTAAGGACCTGAATAAATTTCCTCTGTTTTATTGGGAGAAAGAAATTCACTGATTTGGTAACTAAAACTCCTGTCATATATTTTTTAGTTGTTGGAGATGTATCTCGAGGATTGATAAATCAATCATAAAATATGTAATAGATCTTTATAGTTGTGAATAGTTAGCATGTTGGTAATGTTGATTCCAAAGCATTGATTTCAAAGTTCATCCATTTGGTATAGTTAGGGGAGAAAGAATGACATTGAAATAATACATTTAGTGGGTAAGGGAAATGATTAGAGCATTAGCAAGTTTTTAAAAATGTAATATAATTGATGATTGTCAAAAATATCACAAATTGCGAGATAGCAAAAATTCTCACATAAAATTTCAAAAACATCATTTAGATTTTATTGGCTTTAATCAAATTATTTATGCTTATGGGTTACTTTCTGAACACATTCAATACTTATTTCCAGATGCATCAGAAACGATATAAGTGAAAGTGGAAAATAAGCCAGAGTTTTATGAATTCCTTTGTAATAAAATATTTCTAACTTCCATTATGCAAGTTTTATGACTTCCCAATTAACCTTTAAACAAAACAATTATTTTATCCTATTATTATTTAATCAGATAGAAATGCTAAGTTAAAAACATTCTCTACATATTTTCTGATATATTCCTAGATATTTTCAAAATCATATTTCCTTGAGCATTTCTTCTGAATCTCTTTAGTTTAACTGAATATATTTAGAATGTCTTTAGAAGAAATGCTCTCAGACAGAAAGCAGGATACCTTGACAAAAAAAAATATAAGAAAGCAAAAAATAAGTCAAGTTTAGTCTACATATTTTTGAATAGTTGAATTGTTATTTACCAATACCTGCCATGCGTCCAAAATTTAGAAGAGAAGACGAAGTAAGAAAACTATAATCATATTCTATGTCCTCTTCAAGAATATTACAATAGTCTCCCCTTATCCATGGGAAATACCTCCCTAGACTCCCAGCGGATGCCAGAAACCTCAGATGTTTTTCCCTATACATACCTATATAACTTTTCACTTAAAGGAAACACTTTGTAGCTTCTCTTTGGCATATATGTATTACTAGCCTCTCTACTCCCATGTTTGGGGTCCGGCATTAAGTAAAATAAGAGTTACTTGAACAGGAGCACTGAGATACTAGAACAGTCAATCTGAAAACAGAGATGGCTACTAATAATTAATGGGTGGGTAGCACGTATAGCGTGGATACGCTAGACAAACAGATGATTCATGTTCTGGGTGGGACAGAGTAGAATGGGGAGAGATTTCATCATGCAACTCAGAACGATGTGCGATTTAAAATTTATAAATTGTTTACTTCTGAAATTTTCCATTTACTATTCTCAGACCACAGTTGACCATAGGGAACTTGGAATGCAGAAAGCAAAACTAGTAAGGGGGGCACTGCTATATAGGAAACAAAACAAAACAAAATTTGTTAAGTGGAGTCCCACTCCTTCACTCATACTGATACTCCAACTGAGAAATGCAAATAACAACTTTCTTTGTTTACCTGTTGTATGCACAAAATGAGAAAAATCAATGTGAACTCTCTTCCAAACTAATGAGGCATAAAAATGAAATTTATTATGATAAAATTTACATTTACTTTTACAGAGCTGGGAAAACTTTAGGTGGATATTTCAAGGAGACTGAATCCTAAATTTTCCAATCTGAGGTCTCATTCTTAAGAGTACATTCACAATGAGCTCAAATGGTTTGAACAACCTCCCTTAAAGTGCTTGCTGCCCAAGCAAACATTTTTTTCCAACTGTCTCAGCTCCAATGCAGATGTTTCATTACTTTCCCTGACCCTCCCCGCTGGCTTTCACAGTAATTTTAGAATGTTTCTTTGGTACCGATAAGCTATATTATTTATTTATTTTCCTAATTTTCAAGAGCATATTTCGAAAATTTTTACAATCCCTCTAGCTCAACACATTTTTAGAGATGGCTGAGAAATTGCTTATTTCAATCTCCCTGATTTCCAGAGTCATACAAAATGTGTTTCATGTTGTCACTGAGGGAAATCCTCTCTGTGTCTCTCCATTCTTTTATCCCCTAAGAGAAGCTATATTGCTAAGAAACTATAAATACTTCAATATGTCCCACCTCCAAGAAAAAGTGTATGTTTTTCTTTGGGAATTAACAAATAAATACAATTTTTCCCATTGTTTTCTTCAAGTCAAGAAAATTTTTAAAAATCCTCTTGGTTGTGTTATAGTTTTCTAGCTTTCCACCCAATATACCCATTAATAATAAGTAACTTCAGAGGACTCATAGGTAAACTAAGACCATAGTTATTGTATTTTCTGTCCTTTAGGCAATGATTTCCATAATTATAGAGATATCTGAACTATGTGTTACCTTGAGAAGACAAGGCTATGGGGAATTGAAACCAAATAAATATTTAAGCATTCAGTGACAAGAGAAGTTACCAAACCCTGAATTCTCATTTCTGTAGATCAATGCTGCTCAAACTACACAGTAAAGGGCCATTTAAAAAATATTCTATCTTAAATGGACCAAAAAAATGGACCTCTAACACATGAGTACTACATATGCCTCACCAAGTGAGTTTGACAACTGATTCTTTACTCTGTTCTGCAGTAAAAATCCTCTGATAGTATACCTGGAAGTTACAAAGTGTTATAAATTCTCTGTCTGCATTCTTTTAATTTCTGTACTTGTCTTGCATGAACCAGTAACATACAGTTCACAAAGAGGTGCCACAGTAAGGACCATACTTTGAGTTCAGTAAAAAAGATGATTTATTAGAAATATTCCTTGAAACAGCAAAAAGCAGTATCATTTCTACTAGGATATGAGTTAATGTGTAAGCAGTTGGCCAATAAAGTAAGTCTCTTTAATGTTGTAATAAATATAAACAGACAAAAGCTGCTATTTTCTAGATTTTTGTCTTCCTTCATATAAATAAAAAGAGTTAAGTTTTCCAGAGGACTGAAACTGCCATAATAGCCTAACTTGCAACACAGTAATCTCAGCAAAAGTTTCAAGGCAAAGAGCCCTGGAGGAAAGATCAGCAGAAAGTCATGGTCTCTCCTGTGTTATTCAATAATAGTATAGGCTTTGGCTATCACTTAACCTCACTGGACTACACTTCCTCATTTGCAAAATAAGTTAATTCAGGTTGTATGTTTAGCAAGCCCCTTATGTCTAATATTATAGATTCATTATCCCTTTAGACCCCAAGCTTCCATTATAATATGAAGGGTCTTATGTCAAAATAAATCGATCATAATTTTTACATTCTCTACTAGAGTTTCCCCAGAATAACCTACATTTGCAATAATATAAAGTAGAAAATATTGTCCATTACTATAACCAAAGGAATTTACCCAAATGTTAGTTTCTTGATTAGAATTAGAAATCGCATTTGAGTTGCTTAAATTCAACAGATGGGATACAGTACTCTTTAAAAGTTAGAATTTTGCTCTTGTATTTAAATCTAGATATGATTTCATGTTTCACTAGATAATTATAGTATAATAAATGGGACTGTGGAAACAAGTAAACTTATTTTACTCTTATGGTCTGAATGAGAAGGGCTCAGTTCTACAACTTGCCTTTATAAAGAAAGACTAAATGAGACAGAGGAAAAAATCCAGTTGAAAATAACTCAGAAAATTTTCAAGGTTGAAGGTACTACAGTAATATGAATTGCTTTCAAAACTGGAAGGAAAAGCCTTCCTGTGAACACTAAAACCATTGTGGACTCCAAGATATTTTCTGTTGAGCCAAGCAAGAGCAAGTGAAGGAGAAAATACTTTGCAAGAGCTATTGGAAATTGTCCAGAAAGAACTGGAAGAGAATTTTGTGACTATCGACAAAAAGTGACGGAGCTAAAAAACAGATGGAAAAATTCAATGGGAGTGTGGAAAGATTACTTCTCAAACATTTTGTTGGCATAAAAGAATATGTCCAGCAGAGTCATAATGATCTAAAGAATACAGTTCAAGCTGAGTAGCAACCCAAGAATATTAGGTTCATGCATTCTAGAAACAGATGATTTTAAAACATTCTAAGGGGATACGATATAAAATGCCTTGCATATTTTCTGAACAGCTGATCATCTGCAATCTTATCCACTCCCATTGTGTTTTTTTTTTTTTTTTCCCATTCGTCTGCTCTACAGTTTAACCTGGTAGAAAATTCAGCAGAGCAGCCTATTAATGAGTGAATGAGGTTTTACAGTGCCAAGAATTTGGACCAACAATCGCTCTCAGAGAAGTCTATAAAAATAATGGCTCAGTTTGCTTATTGAAAATCTGTTACATATATTATGGATTATGTGAATCGTGTAGTTAATTCTTAGAATTTATCAGATAAAAAATACTGTTAAAGAGTTGCCCGAATAAGCAATTTAAAGGTCATAATTGAATTTCCAATAAAACACCTAATTACACGATATCACAAAATAATGTATATCTATTAAAATGACACACATAAACACGGTTCTTACTACTTTAGATACATGCTTTATATGAGTTATTCTTTCAATAAATTAAAATTTAAACATGATATAAATAAGCTCATGAATCACTCACTGATTTAAGCACTAGGGAGTTTGTTATATCTATTTTCTTTTTCAGGTATTGATATGTCAGCTTTCCATTTTTCTCTTGCCTTTTATCAAATTCATTGTACTCAAAGCTACTAGGAAAATCTTCCTTGAACTACATTTTCATGTTGGCATTTACCTATTCAAAACCTAAAGTAGATTAAAACTTGAAGTTATATTAAATCCAAGCTCAAATATAATTCAATACATATATAAAAACGTGTTTTACATGCTTATCTATGTTAATAAGTATGTTACACTTACTTATCTATGTTCCTTTGTTATTTTGCAGGTGAAGCGCCCCAGATCCCAAGATTTAATTTTTTCAGCACTGACAATGCAAATCAATCAAACATACCAACTTACTCTTTCTATAGAAATTAAATCATGGTTAACTTCATTTTATTCAGAATTCTTTAGCTTTTGCACTGTTGTTTTGTATAGAAATAATCTTGAAATAAGTTAAATGATAAATCTCTCAGGGACTATCACGTATGTTTAAAACGATTGAACTTAAAGATGAATAAAATCTGACATCTAGAGAGGAACGCAGCTTTTCTTAATGATTTGTTAACAAAGGAGGTACTTTGTAATTTTTAGGGGTTTCTAGATAATAAGCACTATTTGGGACTTTAATATTATTTTATGCTTTAGTCCTCAAAAAAACATACTATAAGACCAACACTAATATTCATTATTTAAAATAAATGATAAAGCCAGAATTTAAACCAATGTCTGCCTTGTCATAAAAAAACAATATCGCTTTTCCTAAAATACCACATCAACTCCCAACCTCTCTCTGTTGGGAATATTCCAAAGCATCCTATGTATAGTATACCACATTAATATGCTTACAGTTATGGTTTATGAAATCATCTTAAGTGTACAGAACATCAGAACATATTTGAGAGCAGAAATCATTATATATATATGTATATATGTATATGTAAGCATAAGTGTAAGCATATCGGTTAAGAATTAGTTTCCACTGGAATGTGAATATATATATATGTATATATGTATATATATACACACATATGTATATATGTATATATATATACTGTAAGCATATGTATATGTATATATATACATATATACATATGTGTGTATATATATATACATATATACATATATATTCATATTCCAGTGGAAACTAATTCTTAACCGATATGCTTACACTTTGTGCAAACACTGTGACAGCAGGCAGGGAATTCTCCTTCATTTTTTTGTCTTCCATCCCCCAAGCACAACCCACATAGTTGGCAACTGCCTCTCTGCATGGTTTATCTGTCTATTTCTTATATGAAGTAGATTTATTCTCTAGCATAAAAGAGGTGATGGAAAGGATTCTCTGCAGAGAGACAGGATATCTGACCCTCCTACATTCTCTATCCTTTTAGTGAGGCCTGAGAAATCACATCATTTACTTGAATACTGCTTTTGATACCAATTGAGGTGGTGAGAGCAGCTACAAATTCTAGTCTTTCCTTTTGACTTAACTGCCTCTTTCTCATTGGGAGGTCATTGGAGAAAATTACCTCACACGCTCACATTGGCAATTGGGCAAATAGCCATTCTGAGTGACAGTCCTCCCAAATTTGTAAAAATTCTAAAATTGATTCACACACATAGATTGACAGAATTTGTTCAGTATAGGACCTAGATCTTCATATGTTTCAGTAGCAAAATTTGCATTGGTAAGGAACCCTTATGGTGGTCTGCAGTGACCCCTGCTTCCAGGTATAAATACCTGGACTTATTTACTCACATCTGACAAAGAGACTAGGGAAGAAGTGATTGAATGCCTCAGCTGATGTTCAGTTATAAAAAGGTAATGGCTTTCTTTTTGGACACCTTTTCAGTCTCTCTTTGATCCATTGTTCTGGGTAAACTAGCTGCCATATCACAAGGCAGCCCTATGTAGAGGTCCACATGAGTGAGTTTGGAAGCAGATCTTCTGAAGACTGCCAGTAACCTGATGGGAGAATTGGAGGCAGATCCTTTAGTACAGTTGCCTCTTGAGGTGACTATCTCATCCGACAGCTTGACTGCAACTACAGCAGAAAGCTTGAGCCACAGACACCCAGAAACCTGCTCTCAGATTCTTAACCACAGAAACTGTGAGATAATAAGTATTTTCTATTTTAAGCCATTAAATATGAGAGTGACTTGTTATACACAAACATATAACTAATACAGATTTTAGACATTTGGTTATAACAAATATCTAAAAATATGGGAATAACTTTGGAACCAGGAAGTTCCATACCCTACAACACAGTGACACACTATGATGGATTGCTGCTGCCACTACCACACACCCAAATGTAAACGCCTCCAACTCAGACTGAACTGCAATTCTGAGCCAGACAGTCGGGATCACTGGCCCCAAACACACTACCCATCTCCCTCCACTTCGGCCTATGACACATGTCACCAGGTCATCATTATTATGCCACACTTGCATGGATACCTTTCTTATAACCCTACTCCCCTCCCTCAGATCTGTCCTCCTCAACCTCTTTCAGCTTCAGCATGCCATGCAGTGCCACTGTTCACCCCTTTCACTACACTCTCCTCACCCCATTTTGATTCCAACTCTCCAAGCCAGGTTGTTGCTGTATTCATTGTCCCCAATACTGGCCTATTACTCACCTCCATTTTAGTTTAATTTGAGTTTATTTGAATCCATATCTAAGTTTGGGTTATAGTGAACCTGAAACATATTTCTCTAGCCTTCAATGTCCCTGTATGTGTAAAGTACATAGTCTTGAAATTCTGTCTGTGGTTAGTTCTTAAATCCAGTTTCAGAACATCCAGAACTTTATCATTAGGAAAAAATAATAATAAAGTATATTTTTAAACAAACAAACAAAAAAGCTAATAGAAAGAGAAGTCTTTTAATATTATTTTGAAATTACTTTTTAAAATATGTCATAACTTCACAGCTTATGTGTAGTCCCCAGGCATTGTTAATGCCCATGAATGCTAATTAACACTAAACTGCTTACTACAATGTTTTTCTAGCAAGCAACCTCAAAATGTCTCATTATCGTGATTAAATATTTATTGAACTTGAAGTGTGTCCTCAACACTATAAAGAGGGTACAGGAAAAGTACTTCAAAGACATTCTTATGCTCAAAAGTACATCAAGGCAAGATTATATACTGGGAGATCTTATTTTTATCAAATTCTATTACACTCTAGCATGTATTTATTTATAAATTGTCTTATTAAATAAACTAATAAAAACAATATCTTTTGGAAAACCTTTCTTGAGAGAAATTTGACAATGGCTACCAATTACATATAATCTGCACATATTCTTTGATCTGCTTTATAGGAATCTACTTTGTTACTTAAAAGACTTCAATCACTATATGTACGAACTCTATATCAAGGATTTTCAACATTATTGTTTAGGCTGGATTATTCTTTGACGTGTGGGCTGTCCCAGACTTTGTATGACATTCAGCAGCATCCTTTGCTACTACCCACTAGATTCTAGTACAATCGTCCAACAACCCTCCACATTATACAAGCAACAATGTCTCCAGACATTGTCAGATATATGTCCCCTGGCCAGGTAAAATGCCCCAACCCCCACTGAGAAACCCTGCTTTATATACACATAACACACAAAATTAGAGAATGGTTGGGACATCACAGTGCACTGTACATCATTTTCATGAAGGATATTTCATTTTACAGAAACCTGTCAATAACAAGAATCAGAAATACAAATAACTCTATGGGACATGCAGATAAAGTGAGTGAGTATATGTTACTAGTAGAGACTGTGGTAAACAAGGAAGCTCATGGAACATGCTCCAACTAGATGGGGCAATGGGCTGCTGTCTTTACACAGTTATCATTAAGTATTGCAAGACTCAAACTCAAATCTGATGTTGCTAATTCCTTTTTGTTTCAAGAAAAAAACACACATCTGAAAATCTTTCTTTTCTTTAAATATTGTGCTAATTAACCTATATATGTGTGTGTATTTAAATTTCAGATTCTCAGTTCATACCCACTCTTACACTATTGAAGGTAAAATAAATACAAATTTTATATAAATTTATAAAATTTGCCTGGTCTGGGAAGCATAGATAGACCCGTAAGAGGAATCCCTCAGGTTCCACAAGACTGTAAACTTTGATGACACTACATCTCTTTCATATCTGACACCTGAAAACTGGGGAGTGGAGGAAACAGAAAGTGTCATCTACCTGAAGGAAAATGGACAGGCGTATAACATCTGGCCACTGATTATCTCTCTATTGTAGCCAAATAATAATAGAGATGGCTTCCTAGTCTACGTATCTCATAGTTGGAGAGAAGAAAATGACTCTAAGTGTGAAGAGGGTGCAACAGGAAATGGAGGGCCAGCTCATACTAACTGCCTCAAATCAAATCCTTACTTAATGTAACACAGATCAGAGTCTTATCAACAATTATGATAAATTCTGCTTATGCTAAAATTTTAAATTCCTGGGAAATGGAGTAACACTGAGAAGGAGAAAAATCACCCAGAGGAGTCAATATTCCAGAAGATGAAAGAAAAAAGAATTTATTTATAACTTAGGATAAAACAATTTATACCAGGAGCCTTGGGAAAATGCTAGCCACAGGGACATGTGCCACTTTATGTGGAACTTATTACTATTCTAAAGATGCCTATGTGATTCAAAAAGCAGGTCCCTCCTTCATGCAAGCCCCATGAAGGAGACTTGAAGTGATTCAGGCAGCAAATACTGGAATAAAAATAAAATGTTGTTAAACATGCAAGGCAGCCTGAATGGTAAGATCTAAATGGTCCATTTATTTCAATATGGAAATTTAACTTTTTCATTTTTTTTTTGTTTGTTTAAGTAATATTGACAGGTCAAGTCTTCTTTTCTTTCTCTGGAAAGAAAATAAACAATGTTCAGTAAATATTTGATTTGGAGTTAAATGGGCCATTCGGGTCTATTGTAGAATAAAAGAGGTCAAGAAGAGAAGAGGCCTGATGCAAAGAGAAGAAAGATTTCCCAACTAGAAGAGGACAAAGAAATATTGGAAGTGGATGAGATGAGACAACAGACCTACCAGTAAGACTGGTTAGTTGGCTGCACTGAATGATGGCTGAAGAATGCCTGGACAAGAAGACTGGAAAAGAAGCAGCCATTTAAATGATTATTTTGTTTAATGATCGAAGAGAACTAACAACAAAGTGCAGGACCTACGCCAATCCTTCTCATGGGGCAATGAAAATCCTCAGTGGTAACTTGTATGGACAGATTACAACTTGCCAGAACCACTCCCCATTTCATCTTATGAAAGATCCCCGAAACTGTGGCGCAACCCTAGGGGAAGGTTATGTTTTCTGTCACTGTGCTGAGTTGTGGAGCTAGATGTTGCTTTACAATGGATAGAAAAATGAAGTATTTCTTGCCTTAGTTTGTGTATTGAAGCTTATTCACCTACCCTGACTCATTACACTTTTCTATATTTTCTACATTTTCTAGCATGTGCGGGTATCATTCTTGAGGATCTAAAACATACTAATGTATGAATTACACGTGATACCCTAATTTCTTCACTTTTAATTAACACAATCTATTAAGAATGGAAATTTTAGAATATCAACATGTAGCCAAAATTGATGTTACAGAAGCCATTGTCTATTTTCTCATTGATCCATAGTATTTTGTAGTCATCACAGAAAATAAAACAGTGACTAATAAATCCTGCTTTGCAATAGAGAAGATTTAAAATAATGAAAAAAAATCTATTTCTCATTTTATAATACATAGGCTGTCTCACTTAATTGTATTCTGCTCTATAGTTTTGACATGGGTATTACTTTTCCCTCAGCATCAGGGTTAGTGGATTATTGTATGAAATTCCCTTTGAGGGACTATCAAGTACTATATGTTTGAGAGGCTAACATTTGGCAAACAGTAGAAATCAGAGACATTTTAAATGAAAATGAAAAACATGAACGACATGCACAATGCCTTATTTATAAAGGGAATAAATGCTTTGATAGCAAACATTTCAGAGTCTGTGATTTATATCCAATCTTTAGAAAGCACTCAGCTTCCTAGTTTGCTTTCTCAATGAGGACACCTAAGATCTGCCCTGCTTTGGCCCAAAATAAGACAAAGAATCCTTGACCCTCTTCCAATATTTCTACACTCATTTTGTACTAAATATATTTGAAATAGTTTCCTATTGTTGAACTTCCCTACCTCTATGACCCCAGCTCTAATCAAAGATTAATTAAAATAGGCTTGTAATAAACTAGAATAAATGCATCACTGTATATATACTTTGAGATTAGCAGTGAAATATTGCATTATTGTTATTAATACACAGAAACCTATGTTCATTTATGTATAGTCAGGTATAGATAATTCTGTGTGTATAGTATTAGTATGTTTGTATGTCAAATACCAAATGATTAGCACTTCTTATTCTATATCTGGCTTATTCATAATTTCCTGTATCACCCTTCTAAGAAATATAGATAAATATGTCTTTCTATAAGTGTCATGCAAGACAAAGTTGATAGGAAAAAAAACAGAAGATCCATATTTGTCTACATTATCTTCATTCAGTCTATACATTTGTATTAAGGGCCAACTTTATACCAATCCCCATGGCTCTGAAAGCATTAACATAAGGAACTCTCATCAGCTAATAACATTACAGCACAGATGAGGTTTATTCATTCAACAAACATGTATTGTTAAATTGCTTTTCTGGATCCTGGAACAAACCCAACTAATGTTGTCTTTGCCCTGGAAACATGCACAGGCACATTGGGGAGTTGGTCAGTTGTATAAATCAATAATTATAATAAATATTCTATGATATACATTTGAACAAAGAGTCACAGGGAGTCAACTGCAAAGAAAAGAAAAAAGGGAGATTCTATTAAACCTTCTTTCCCTTCCCACTAGCATAATATGTAATGGAATTTACTACAGAAAAAAAAATCCCTTCTAGGATGATGTGAGTTCTCTCCACATTGAAGGGACTAAGTGAATATGACAGGAGCCTAGCCCTCATTTTTTTCAAAAAAATGATAAGGTTACATTAAGTCTAATAATGATAAGCATGATCTATTTTCTCTCAAGTGGAACAGGGGGTATAAGAAAATAAATTTTATGGTGTTATCAGCAAGATGTTAATCCTCTTTCTGTAGAAGATTAGACTCATTGCTGGCATTTTCTGTACATTATCCAATTTATAGTTCC
>NW_006433024.1:14105854-14174621 GCF_000325575.1 Pteropus alecto | reverse complement strand
GAGAACATTGGGAGAGCGACAGCATGTATGGGTTGGTTTATGAGACCAACTTAATAGTCAATGATGAACCATTCTGTGACCTTCATTGTGTTAGGTTCTAGAGGAAAACACATAGTTCCTAATGCTTATAATTATTTCTTGTCCTAAGCCAGTGATTTTCTATCATATTTTAAGAAAGAAGAATTTACAGTAGGCATGTCATAGTAATGAGTGGAAGATTACCTAGAATGCTTTACCATCAGATTTGTCTGTTATGCTTTATCTCCACGTTTAGATTTCATTTTAAATATTAGTTTCTCATCCAGACCTTCCCTAACCATCCCATCAAAAGCATTCCTCTAACTGTTAATTATTTTTTATCACATTATTTTATATTATTCTTTTCATGACATTTATTATCTGAATCTTTGGGAATGTCGTACAGATTACCAGCTAAGTACTTTTGGAATAAAATATGACTTGGCATGTAATATTAGTGAAATTAATAGCTGTGTTAAATTAATATTGAACAGAGCCTGCCTTTATCTAGACAGAGATGTCTCAATTCAACTATGGTGGTGAACATTTATTTATTATATATATTGAGAGTACATGTCAGATTTTCATCTCAGCAGTAAATAATGCCATTAAAATAAATTGGAAAACTAATGGCTTGACCCATAGCATCAAATATTCTGCAGTATTGTAACATTATCTGTATTAGCTTTTTTTTTTTTGCCGTAATTTTTATAACTATTTTTTTGTGTGTGCTTACAAAAATTTATTGTCTCAAAGAATCCATATTTCAATTTATAGTTCTGTGGAGCATGAACAAGTAAGTCTACACTGAGGAACTATAAATTGGATAATGTACATTATCCAAATTCACTGGGTTCAATGAGCTCTACTGTGTCTCAGGCTCAAATCAAGGTGCTTGCTGAACAGACTGCATTCTGAGCTGAAGTCTCTGAGGGAAAACTCTGCTCCCAGGATCATTTTTAAATGAGAGAATTCATTTTAAATAGGAGAGTTCAGTTCCTTGCTGTTATAGGACTAGGAACATAAACCTAAAAGCAACAAATAAGCAGGACAAACAAACAGAGACTCATGAACATGGATTATAGACTAGTGGTTATTAGTGTGGTAGGGGTGGAGAGGGGAGGTAGACAGGGTAAAGGGGGTCAACCACAGGGGGATAGGGGGAGGTTTAAGTGAGTAAAGGGGATCAAATATATGGTAGCTGAAGGAAATTGGACTTTGGGCGGTAAACACACAATCGAATATACAGATGTCAAATGATAATGTACACTTGAAAATTATATGATTGTATTAACCAATGTTACCCCGAATAAACTTAATTAAAAAATTAAATTAAATTAAATTAAATTAATGAAAAATAAATAAATAAAATAAGAGCTTTACTTAATTAATGATTGTTGGCCAAGGGTTCCACTTAGCTTCTGAAGGCTATCCACAATCCATCCCACACGACCACCTACACTTCCAGCCAGCAATAGAATATCGAATCTTTCTCACACATTGAGTCTCTGACTTTCTCTTCTGCTTTTATCTGCCGAGGAAAACTCACTGCCTTTCAAAGTATTTGTGATTAGGTTCAGCTCACCTGCATAATATTTAAGTCAATGTTGTCATATAACATAATCTAATCATAGTAGTTAATTGAATCCATTATATTTACCCTCCTAGGGATTTGTGCGGCATGCACACTGTGGAGCAGGGAATCTTGGGAGCTATTCTAGCATTCTATCTACCATGTTAGCTAATACAGGCTATGGGGTCAACGAAGCAGAGGCATAAAAAACAAATATTTTTGAAATAATTTGAAATGTCAAAAATATTCTACTTTATCTTCATAGGAAATATCAAGATTTTATTGAATTTTGTATTTATTTTAGTGTGTGTGTGTGTGTGTGTGTGTGTGTTGGTTTTCCTTGCTTTTAATTTGTTTTGCTTTTACTTTGGTTGTTTTTTTGTTTTTTAAATTACATATGTAGGAGACAGGTAACATTGTAATTTCCAGCACTGTTGCAGAGCCAGTAGGTAAGCTATTTATTCATTATATTACAAAATATATTATGCTTAATTTTCTTTCTTTTTATTTTCACTTATGCACAGATAAATAAGATTGTAGATATACTCTGCTCTGGCAGACAGACTATAAAGTCAAAATATCGAATATACTATAAAACTGATAAGGTATAGCATTTATAGATGTTGAAAAGCATTCAAAATATTTCCAATTTCTTGTGGAAGAGTGATCACAATTGCTTCAAATGTCCTATGCTGCGAGGAATTTAGAGACATTTGCCAAATGTATTGAGCAATAACAATTTACCAGCCATGACTTTAGAGCAAACTGATTTGATTATTTTTCACTCTGAGTTAAAAGCAGGCACTGATAGGGAATTTGCTTAATTTAAAATACTACCAATACCTGTTATAGGTTATGTAACATGATTTAGTTTTACTTATTTTTCTAATAATAACCTGACACCAGAAACCAAAAGCTTGGATGGAAACACCCATAAATTACCATTTGTATATAGAACATGATAGAATGAGACTAAATATGATATCCTAAAATTTATGTTTATTCATAAACAGAGTCACAAAATAGATGCAGGAGGTTGCACCTGTTTAAGGCAAATACTTTCCCAGATTGCAATTAACTGAGTTTCATCATCTCCTCTAGATGAGATTTCTGCAGTTGGGATGGAGTTAATTAAGTGCATTCTATGAAAATAATTAGTGTTTGTGGAACATGTAAATGGAACTGCTGCAATAGGTGTACATGAAGATATTACATGGGAATTCTTGCATAGTCCTTCAGATTTCAGACATTACCAAGAGTAACAAGAATAAAACATTCACAGGCATGCATGAAAAATCTCCCTATGTAGGCACAATATTATCAAGTTATCCAAGTTGATTAAAGCTTCAGCTGTGAAGGAACGATGAATATTCAAGTGACTTCATGTTTCTACAAGTAAAATTGAAAATAAAATAGCTTTTTCCCGTTACCTAAAATGTTAAGAAAAAGTGGTTTGTAAATAGAATTAGAGAATTGTCTAATTTTTTCAGTAGATACAATCTTATTGTCTTTCTTGAATGATTATGAGGTAAAACAGGTCTTACCATTATCTCTTACTTTATCATAGTACAACCAATAGAAAACTAAATTACTTTTTAAAAGAAAAAATTATTTTAATCGGCCAAAGAGAAATTTCTGAATGAAGTAAAGATAAAATTTCAGGTAAATATATAACCTAGTCCCTCGAAGCTAATAGTCAACTGACTGACTTTTGACATATTTTAACAGTTAACATCAATCTAGTTTTAATTTACATAGATTATGATTATTAATTCCAGCAAATCATAAAAAATCAAATTCAAAGAAGTCATAGAAACAATTTAGTGGAGCCCATTTTAACATAGAATCTCTTCTTTAGCAGTCACTATTCTTTTCTGTATTTTCAGTACCAGTTATGTTTGTGAATTTAACCCAAATAGTGAATAACCCTTTTCTCTCTTCTACATGGTAGAGTTTCAAATATTTGAAGATGACTAACATATATTTATGTATCCAAGCAAAATATATCACATTACTTTCTATATTTTTATGTAATATCTTTGCTAAATTTTTTTATCTTGTTTATCTTTGACCCCACATTAACTTTCAACTTAGTTTTAGAATATGTTACCAGCATTTTTGAAATTTATCTACAGAGCAATATAGCCTGGAATCTGGATGGACATCCTCTGTTAATATTAGCAAATTACATGACTTTTCAAGGTCATATGGAAGGTATTAATTTGGCCGATATATCAGATAAATGGTATTTTGTTTTAGCTTGACTTCTTATCCTTTATGAATCCCTTGTATCCTACCAGAAATTTTGACAGAATATAAACTCTCTATTTTCCTAACTACATAATTAACATTCAACAAGGCATCTAATCAAAGCATCTCTTTCTCATTAGTACAGTTCTGACAGTTTCATCATCAAGTGGCAAGTGTTCCAGCAAATTGTGTTGATATCCTACCAGATATGTCAAGAACTTGATCTTCCTTTCCATTAAGTCAGATTAAGGACAGGAACCAATTTCCATTATGAAAATGTAACTGAAAACAAGTGACAGTTTTCCAAAAAAAAAATTTCTAATAGAAAATGAATTAAACTCACACTCTCCTCCCTATATATTCTCCATGAGCAAAGCATTTTCAAATATTAATTGAATAATTAAGTATTGATGAACCAATGTGAGAACTAAAGAAAAAAGTCCTTAAAATCAATTAGTTATTTGATTACAGTCAAGCTTTGAAAAATTGCAAAGAAAAACAAATTAAATCTTGGAATTTACCCATAAATATGAGTGACATGATTATTTTGGTAGTTATGGCTATTTGAAGATAGACTTCATTTACCACTTCCATTTATTACTTCATATATTACATAATTTTGTATTTATTTCTCTTTTTTATCATAAGCATATAAAACTACTAATCCAATTTTGATCATTAACTAATAAAGTTGTACTTTTAATTATATTTATATTTATACATAAATTAATTTTATTTATACTTAAATACTGTCACGAGAGATTTAATAATGATTTTCTTTTTGGTTCACTGTCATTTTAGATTATATATCTTCTTCATGATTAATTTTCAATACCCTGCTTGATTTATAATCTTGTTTCTAACATTTCTAGTATATAAAACTCTCTTAATTACATAGGAATATGTCTCTCTTAAGAGAGTAGATAAACAACTACTTTGTAAAGAAAAAAGAGAAAAACCATTCATTTATGTTTATGGTTCTGTACACTAAAATAGTGCTATAGACTGCATCTAGGATACAAAGGACATAAATAAAGCTGATGAGAATGTAAATAAGATATCTCAAATTAAGAGAGACTTAAGAATTACTTAAGTTCATAAAGCTATGCCTTCTGACAATTTTGTCTAAAACTAAAACTAAAAGTGGAAATAAATCATTAAAAATTTTAGAGTCTGAGGAATTTGACCTAAAGAAAGGTCAACGACAGTGTCAGGGCCCAGGGAAAGCCACCCCAATATATTTCACAATGCATATTGTTTATTTTAAATTAAAGTTACTTAAGAAACTGTCACTGCAAGAACTCTCTGACCTCTCTGTTCTCCTACAAGCAGGTGTTAAATCTCCCATGTGAAATGAGTCCACCTTGCATCTGAAAACACTCCTTTTCTTATCATTAGAGTTAAATAAGAGACTATATAAACAAACCTTGTTGCCTCTTTATTAATTTACTACTTAAGCACAAACTTTGTGTAGATTCCTCACTAGTGAATACTCAAACCTTTCCAATGACCATTAAATTTTTTTTGTTGTTCTAATTTCACATATTTATTGTTCTTTGTCTAAAAGTATAAAAAGGTGCCTGGTTTGATCATTTTTTGAGCCACATTTTATGATCTTAGCATCATGTTGTGATTACCCATTGCACACATATAAAATTGGTTACTCCTATTAAATTGGTTTTACTCCTATTAATCTGGTCTTGTGTCTTTTTTTTTTTTTTTTATTAGCCCAGCTGTAAGAACTAAAGAAAAGCAGACAGGGGAAATTCTCCCTCTTCTCTGTCATAGTCACACAGATTAGCTTGCCTTCGTATAATGTATAAGGAGGCATCTTGGAAAGGTCAGTTACAGTTTCATTAGTGTAGAATTTCTAAACTGATCTTAAAATTTTAAGAATGGCTTTTGCAAACATTTTGAGTGTAAATTTGGTATATGCTGTATGAAGTACTTAATATAGAGTCTCTTTTTCGACTCGTTTCAACTCTTAAGCAGCGGCTTTATATTTTTCAAGTTTTTACGAAAATTTTCAAACCTGGAAAAATAAAAGTATAGAAGAGTAATATACCTACATTCCTACCATCTGGATTTAATATTTTGTATTTTGCTATAATTTCTTCCATTGCAGGTATATGTGCGCACAAGTATGTGTGTATATTTTGCTGAGCCACTTCAAAGTAAGTTATAGACACAATACTTCTTTCCTATTTGTATCAACATGTGTCTTTGAAAAATAAGAATGCTATTTTCCATAAATAAAATAGTATCAAAATGAAGAATATTAGCTATAACTCCCTAATGCCTTCTACTGCAAAATTGATATTTAAATATTCCTAATTATTCCACATGTCTTTTGTAAAGCTTTTCTTTTCTTTCCCACAATTATTCAGTCAGGATACCCCAAATATTCATGTCTTATTCTAGGACAGTCCTCACTTTTTAAACTGGCAGTGACTCCTTTTAGAGTATATACCAATTGCCTTGAAGAATGTCCCATATTTTGATATTGTCTCATTGATTTTTAAAGGGTGTTGTTTTACTTGTTTTCATTCTTCTATATTTTCCATAACTGAAGGCTAGATCTAAAATTACTTTGTAAATTTAATATAGCAAGACTGTAATACATGCATTAATCAATCAGTCAATCAAAGTGCTTGAGAAATTAGTAAACACAAAACATAGAGCATACTTTTAGGCCAAATAAAATAACAGATGAGTTAATATGTTTTTTAAAATAATTAATTTGAATAAAATCTAAATTTCACTTTATATTTAGCATTAAATATTGGGTTTTAAATATGGCATTATTTTCTGTATCAATAAAACAGAATTACAATTTCCAAGTGATTAGTTCTTGTTTCTTAATAAATAACAATATGCTAGCAATAATAATAGTTCATTATGCATTAAATAAGATAATAAAATTAGTTGTAAAATATGATTAAAATGACTTTAAATAATAACATTGCATATTTAATTTAAAAAAATTTTTTCTACATTCATGACTAGATTTACATCAGCTTTCCACATCTGATCGATTCGTTGGCCTTTTGCTTTATCATTTTATTTTTTCTATTCTACTTTATGTTGTTTTTTCTTCACTTATTTTTGATATCTTCACCAATGGTAAGTCCTGTAATAATATAAACTGTAGCAAAATAATCCCTCTATTCCCTGTCTGGTAATATTTTTATTTGTATAGAAGCACCAGCTTTTTCAAAATATCACCCATTAAGTCTGTGTTTAGATAGATGAATATTCTATATTCAATTTACAGACTGTCTATCTTTGAGATATGAAAAGCAGATAATATCATGAACAATTAATGTAAAAATTTTACCAATGATGCAAAATTCAAAATTAACAAACAGGGTAATTGCCACATAAATATACACTCAAAATGCTAGTGAAAAGGACACATGAATGACAGAAGATAAGGAAGCCCCTATTCCTCAGAGCATAGGTTCTGTGAACAACAGCATTTCGGACAAATTGAGTTGTATTTTGTTCTTGTTTATTTGTATTATTTTATTCTAAAAAGTATTTTGTAGAGAATCCAGAACTAGAAAGCAAGCATAGAGCTCTTCATTGTTTCTCAGAATAGTAATCACCCAGTAAATATGGGACATGAAAGAAAATTGACCAAGTTCAATCAAATGGACGATCTTTCTACATTAAAAGAAAGAAAGAAAAAAAAAAAAACAACAGCATGACATATGGGACTATGAGTCCTGTGCCATTCTCCTAACTTCAGAAAAAATGTTTATTTTATTTATCTGATTGCATATAAAAACATAAAAACTTGAATCTATAAAATATACACTCATATAGTACATTTTGCATTTCTTTTATTTTGAAAATGATATTTGTTTCCATATTTCTCACTGTTTTTAAATGGGACTTATGCCATCTTTCTATTACCAACAGGAATTCACTAGGAAAAAAAAAAAAAGCCGATAAACCACTACACGGTCTGCTGCTTTATGCTCACTGCACTCCGTCAATTCTGATGATTTTTTCAATAGACTAACACTTTTCTACCATTTCAATTTCCTATTCAAGAAAGCACATTTGTTCTTCTAAAAGCAACACTCCGTCTCTGCTACTTAACACTGGCTTTGCTGAGACACAATATGAATTTAATATTTTCTAGGAAATAAAGTTGAGAGAAATCAGGATTGCTCCATTTGAATGTCCAAATATCTAAGTTGGTATAGATAACATTGGTGTATACTTTTAAGGGGTGATTCAATCATTTTTCAAAGAGCTACTGGTTTTTCTTATGTTGGTCAATTGAGATAGCAAGAGCAATTTCAATTTTACTGCCTAAAGAGAGAAGCCTTTTTATATGAATTCATGAAAATGTAGATGTTCTCACAAAACAATCAAAAGAATGTATTAGTTATGGTTACTCAGACACATCCAAAAATCTCTGTAGATTTAATATAATAGTTAATCTCTTCTTTCCACAACTGTCAGATATTGGCGAATGTCAGATGATGTTGCACATCATTCAAGGATCCAGACACCTCCCATGATGCCGCTCTGCTATTCTCAATAGAAAGCTTCTAAGCAGCAGAGGAAAGAGAAAGAAGGAGCAGGAAGAAGCACACCTAATTTTTAATCATGTCAGTTCAGAAGAAAAAAATATATATCATGTTAGCTCTCAATGTTTGGGAAAGAAATTCATTCAAATTCTTCCCCTAAGTGTAACCTAAAGTAGTTCCAGCCTGGGTAGATGCTTCTCAGACTTATATCTATGAATCAGTAAGGGAATATAAACCTTTGTTAGACAGGTGCTAGTCTCTGCCCCAGGTGGAAATTTGAAGAGTTCATAAAGTGTCAATCTACCCAAATTAAGAGTCTCCCTACAACCACCACCGTGAAGTAAATACTCATTCCTGAAAACATACTTCATGTTTATGCCTTAACCTTTTCTCATGTATGGTTTTCCACTTATATTCTTTTAGTGAAATTTCAAAGGAATAACTTTAAATTTATTCAGTAAATACGTCATTATTAAACAATAAAGATTTATTGGCATTCTGCTTATATGCCAGGCATTTTATATGAATGTATTTTCATTTTTTTCATTAAATCTTCACAATAAGTCTAAAAAGTAAGTGCTGATATTTTTCTTTGCAAATGGCAAAACTAAGGCTAAGGATGTTAGGCAAATAGTATAAGGTCAGAGTACATTTGTTGATTGATGGAGGAAATAGAAGTCAGACTGCAGTGGGAGAAAGAGAAATGAGACATGAACAGAAGAGAGAGTGAATATAAACAATATTTTAATGTATTTAGATTTAACGCGATATAAAGAAAACGACATACCCACAATATAGGCAGGATGAAGAATGGTTTTTAATATAAGAAAAGCTGTATAATGATTAGCAGAAGGTGAAAGGTACATGGAGAGGAAGAATTTAAAGGAACATAACAAGGGGAAAGAGGAAAGAAAGGCTGACCATGTTTTATGAGACTGGGAGGAGACTGGATTCAATGCACATATGGAGAATCCAACCTGGTCAGGCAGAGAGAAATCACTTTCCAAAAAATGAAAAGGAGGGAGGAAAATTGGGTATCAACGCAAGGCAGGTGTTGTGATTAGGGCAAGAAAAGCTGACAGTTAAGGGATTTTACACTTGACTGAGTCTTGTAGCTTGTGCTTTGAAAATGTACTTTATTCTTTACCTGACTCATTACTTGTATTATTTGTTGACATTGTATACAACATGTATAGTAAAATATGTTCTGCACATCTGTTTCATTCACATTGTTTTCTCCATATTTGTAAATATCAATGATTGTGAATACTAAAACGGGAGCATAATTTAAAATGGAATGCTTTGATGATATGTTTCAGGTTTAAAATTTAAATTGAGCTATAATCTCTCTTAACACTTTTACCAAAGAAAGATAAGCCTATCCCACAAAGATAGCATAGTTACTAAATATTTTATTATTTTCATTCGAAAAGTTCTTTTTTAATTGTAATCTCTATATTTTATTTTCATTAAAATATTTAGTTTCTTATTAGAAAAGTCCTTCCTGAAAGAAAAAGAACATGTGAAAATTATTCTACAGGTTTTGAAAAAGTATCTGTGTTAATTAAAAAATACATATATAGCTAACATTTATTTTGTGCTAGGCATTTTTATAAGTATATTACATATGCCAATTTACTTAATTTTCTCAACCACGCCACGAGGTAAATACTAATATTTTTTCCCATTTGGTAGATGAAAAAACTGAGGTAAATAAAATATAATCAATAGCTTTGGAGTCTACCTTTTCTGACATTAGCTTAACTCTAGACTTTTTCACATAATAAATCGATAAATTTTCCTTTGCATAAGCCAGTTTGAGTTCCGTAATTTCCAATCTTAAAAATGCTGATGAAAGTATCCTCTAGGAATACAGATCATTAGATAGCACTGTTCATTCTCTCACTGCTATACACATTTCAAGGAAATATGCAAATGATGCCTCCTGGTATAATCTTTTCCTTCCTCATTCCCTAGACTTTCCCAGAATAGAATGATTCTTAAAGCTCTGGTCTTATCATTATCTTCCCTTGGATTACTGTTAAGTGGTCAAACTGCTAACCTATATCTTGCCGCTCCAAGCCCCTGCAATACCCACAATTTCTGGTTAATTACCTAATTCCTCACCACCACCACCACCACCAGTATCTAATCTCTCTGTACTTCCATTGCTCTTACACAAATACGACTTTTTAAAATTCTTGCTTTGAAAACACCTATTCCCATGAAAGATGGACTAATGAGCAGAGGAGGAGAAAGAGAAAAAGAAATCTTTGGTCTTAGCAATTAATGTATCAGCACTGATACAACTTATATAGTCCAGTGAGTTTACATTTTGATTAGCTTATTTTACTATATGCAAATTTAAACATGAGAAGACATTTTAGGTCCCTGTATTATAGTAATAATGTAATATATAATGAGCCAATTATCTGTGGGTCATATAATTTATTTTCACTCTTTTGTGACTGTAAGTTTAATTTTTTTCAAAGATATTAGAGTGTGGCATATTGGGAAAGGGGAAAGCATTACCAAGAGAGGAATGGGATAAATGAAGCTAATTCTGGCTTGACTTGAAACTGATTTGATGGACAAAGAACTTGAATAGACTTTTCTCCAAAAAGATATACCTTAAATATGAAAAGATACTTAAAATCAGTAAGCATCTGGGAAAGACAGATCAAATCCACAATCGAATATCACTTCACATCTGTTCGGATGGCTATTATCCAAACAACAACAGCAACAACAAAAAGATAAATATTGGCATGAATGTAGAAAAAAGGGAACCCTATTTATTGTTAATGGGAATACAGAATGGCTATAGAATGGTAAAGCCACTGTGGAAAACAGTATAACAGTTCTGCAGAAAATTATACGTAGAACTACCATATGATCCAGCAATCTCACTTCTGAATAAATATCCAAATGAATTGAAATCTGGATTTCAAAAAGATATCTGCACCCTCAATTGCATTGCATCAGTGTGGACAATAGCCAAGGTATAGAAACAACCGAAATATCAATCAACAGATGAAAGGGTAAAGAAAATGTGATATATACATACAATGAAATATTATTCAGCCTTAAAAAAAGAAATTCTGCTATTTGTGATGACAAAGATGAATTGAGAGGAGACTACATTATGCTAGGTTAAATAAGCTAGTCACAGAAGGACATATACTTACATGATTATCCTAAAATAGACAAACTCATAGATGCAAAGAATAGAATGGTGGTTGACTGTGGGTGAAAAGAGGGAGAATTATTGCTCAATGGGTATAAAGTTTCAGTTACATAAGATAAATGGTTCTAGAGATCTACTGTACCCCTCAGAACTTATAGTTAATAATACAGCCGATATACTTTAAAATATGTTTACACACTTGTGCAATGTTGGCGAGAATACAAATTAGTACAACCACTATGAAAAACAGTAGGGAGGTTCTGCAACAAAGTTAAAAGTAGAAATATCATATGATCCAGCAATCCCACTTCTGGGTATATGTCCAGAGGAAATTAAATCACTATCTCAAAGACATAACTGCAACCTCATGTTCACTGAAGCACTATTTACAATAGCCAAGGTATAGAAACAACTTAAGTGTCCATTGAAGGATGAGTGTATATATATATATATACACACACACACACACACACATACACACACACACACATATACAATGAGGAAAAATAAGTTCTGAGGATATCACGTATAGCATGATGATTATAATTAACAATATTGTATTATATATTTGAAAGCTGTTAAGATAATCAGTCTTATATGTTATCATCACATATACACAAATAATAATCGTGAGGAAATGGAGGTGTTAACTCACCTTATTATCTAATCATTTCTTTCTACATATGTATTGTCATCATATTGTACACTTAAATATTATGTCAATAATATATCAATAAAGCTAAAAAGATGAGTTTAGAGGATAGATTTCATGTTAAGTGTTCTTACCACAACCACTACCACTACACACACACACACACACACACACACACACACACACACACACACATTTTTTAAAATGATGGATACATTTAGTATCTTGATTGTGGTGATGATGTCATGGGTGTTTGCATATGTCCAAAGTCATCTAGATGTATATATTAAATGTGTGAAATTTTTCGTGTATCAGTTATATACCAGCAGACCTTAAAAACCTGATCTGAGTTTCTTCAGAGTTCAATTGATCATGCAAAGTGAAGTTTTCTTTTACATGATCTCTCAGCTTTATTTTCACAGTATTTGCTAAATCTGTGATACTTTTTGGCAATTTTGTCTGTTATTTTATAACACCGAGTAATTCTAGTGTCATAGGAACTCAGTGTTAGTAGTGGGAACAACTGGGAACCAGAACTTTGGACTGTAATCACTCATATCGCCATCCTAAGAGAGGCATCCCATAATCCTATTTGTCATCGTCTGCCAGACCTCCAAAAGAGCCAAGACTTGTCATTCGAATGCCCTGCACTACAATAAAATGTGACAGTGTATACAATACATTGTATGTTAGGGAGCATCTGTTTCACCATGTTCTACATGATTAGGCTCTCTGCCACTTTTCCAAGGTTTTAGGTTTATTAACAATTTTCAAATCTAGTAAAGTGTTATGCTCTGCATTATATGATGATTTTCTTCACTATGTAATAGAAATGAAATCAAAGTTTCAAGGAAGCAGCCACATCCTAGGGTCTATTATTCCTAACCTGAGAAAGTCAAATGTATTTATAGGTTTTCATTTGGGGGGATATATAAATTGAGATTTCAATGTTTTCAGAATTTTTCAGAATCATAGCTTTTTCATGTAGTAACTACACTTTCTACTGAAAAAGATCAAGTTAAATTATAACTTTTATCAAACATATTGGACTTCATTCATTAAAGATATGCTTGATGCTCTTCTGCCATATGCAACAAACACATTATCCTAGGCTTCCAGATAAGTGGTACCTAGACCAGCAAGGTTTCTAGCAGAGGAGATATCGACAATGAAGAGGGATGACACTGACTTTACATAATCAAATACACTATGTATGAAAGAAAACAGGGTGATGTAGTAAAGAAATGGGCTGCTCTGTGTATGCTGGGAGGTTACTTTAGATGGAGTCACCAGAAAAACATTTTTCTGAAGTGTTAACATTTGAGAAAGAACAGGCAAAGGGAATATCTGGGTGAAAAGCATTCTCTTTAGAGGAAATAGAAAGGGCATAAATGAGAATGAACTGTATATGTTCAAGAAACAGAAAGAACACCGGTGTGATTTGCCTAATTGTTGTTGGCAAGAGGCTGACAGAATAAAATGAAATGGGTGGGCAAGACCCATGTCGTGTTAAGTCCTTTGTTGGCTTGTTAAGGAGTTTTTAATTATATCTTAAATGTGTTAAATCATTAGAAAATTGTAGACTGGAACATTCGGTGACTTAATTATTTATATATAAAGGTATTTATTACATCGGCATACAGAGGCTCATGGAGAGTAGTTGAGAGTCAGGTGTAATAGGGTGAGAGATGATAGTAGCCTGTGCTAAAGTTGTAGCCATGTACATAAAAAGAAACTATGAAATACAGTATGTATCAGGAGGTAGAACCAACAACTTACTAATGAATGTGATATGTGAAGGAGTATAAAAAACTAAAGATGACCCTTGGGATTTTGGTTTGAGCAAGTGGGTGGATATAATTAATCTTTATAGTGATGGAGAAGTCAAGGGAGAGAGAGGTTTAAGAGTGAATACAGGGATAAATAGAACTATTGATGTTTTATATATCTTAGCAAAATCAACTAGATGAATAATCCTCCAAACTTCTGCCTGAGGGTAACTAAATTTAAACCATACCAACTGCCATAGGTTTATAAACTTAATTATGGTTTTGGTCCAAAATAAAAAGAAAATTAGTTAATATATTTGGCACAGTATCATAGTAAAGATAACTTTTCTCAGGTGACATATCACCCTGTTAGAAGCTATTGATTTCTCTGTCTTAATTTTCACAGAGACATAGGACCTGGCATTATTTCTAAAATTAAAATCTAGCATTTTAAACAGCACAATTTCCTACTTGAGAATAATAACGAAATGTTCCCAACTATTTCAATATACTTTAACTGAAGAGAAGTAATTATCATTGATGAATCGAAATGAATTTGCTTCTTTTATCTAGCAGACTCAGACATACCTTTGCAATATCTTTTAAAAAATCATGAAAATTTCACTTTCTCCAATTTCACCTACCCTATCTTAAAATCATAATTAAACTACGTGGAAAAAGAGTACAAGGTAAGCAGGGTAATAATATAAGCAGCAGAGAAAGGGATTACCACATTATTATTATATTTTTGAGATATCAGAAGAATAAAGATAAAACTAATGACTGAAGAAACAGTTGGCACACAAGACCTAGATAACTACTGAATGATTTAATATGTAGTAAACATTTCTAAAGGAATATTTAAAGTATAGCTGATTTTGTTATTTCCTTAGAAATTTGCAGCCCAAGTAATGTAATTTATTCATGTTATAAACATGCACTAAACATGGTTTCATATATTTGATACGAAAAGTATATGTGTATTTTCCACTGTTCTTATGAAAGGCAGAATGCATTTTAGTTTGGCCAATGTTCCAAATAATCAGAGGTAGCTTCAGGTATGAGGAAGTGAACTTATTGAGCTCTAGAAGGAAAGACAGAAAAGTAAATAATTAATATAAAAAACAAGTGTTTAATTAAAAGAGAAGGGTGGGCTTGGACATGAGGGGAAGGAAGGATCTAGGAAATAGAAATTATAGTGCGTGTGCGTGTGCGTGTGCGTGTGTGAACAAAGTTTTCTAAATTTGGGAGCAGCGTGGGTACTAAGAATAGAAATTTAGCTCAGAGATGGAGCAAATAAAAAAAAACTTGTTTTATGCAATTGAGCATCAACTGTAATGAACTGTTACTATTAGGAGTTATCTGGTAAATTAGGTATTAGAAGGGCATTTCTATCAAGTCACTTGCAATGTTATGAAGGTATGCATGAGCAGGCTGATTAAAAGGAAAAAAAGAAGTATAAGGCTGAATCATAATACACTGTATAAAAGAATAGGAGTAATTTAGAATATCCAGGCAGAGGGATCTGAAACACAAAGTCAAAGGAGCATGAAATAAAATGTGATTACAGAGATCTATAAACTTTATAGAAATCTGCTTGAATATTTAAGTCAAGAGATGAATTGACAAGAGAAAAGCTTAGAAAAATAAGTAGGAAACAGTCCATAGAAGTATTTTGAAACCAGAATAGTTATAATAATAGAGATCACTTATGTAATGTAAATTATTTCTAAAGACTTTAGTAACTATTCTAAATCTATTGGCTTGTTATTCTTAACAGCCTAATGTATATTGCTGTTGGAGTGTGTGTGTGTGTGTGTGTGTGAAGGTAAAGGTTGTTAGCTATGCTTCTGAAATGTATATCTTGGCTCGGTTTCTTATTGTTTTTAGTTATGGATTTATAGTTACATTTGTTGTTTGTTCTGTCAGTTATAGAGAGAAACATGAAAAATCTGTCATTATGGAGACATTTTTTCAACTTTTAAATATATTTTGATTAATTTTCTTTCAAAAGAGTCAGAGATGATATTGTCAAATTATACATATTTTTAACTTGTAATATATTCCTGGTAAATTTATTATACAGTGATTCTCTTCATTTATAATAATGTTCCATAAATATTATTTTATGTGACATTAATAGAACAATTCCAACATTATTTTGTTTATCATTTCCTGGGTTAAATTGTAACTTCATTTTACTTAAAATGTGTGTGTCTGTGTGTTTTATTTGTCCCTTAAAAAAACCATATGGTTGGATTTCGCTTTGTGATAATCTTTGTATTTTAATCCGAGGATTTACTCCGCTTAAGTTTATATAATTTCTCATATATTTTGGTAACTATCATCATATATTGTGCTTTTCATATGTCTTGCATGTTCTATATTTCTTTTTCTTTCCTTTTGCCTTCTTTTGTATTGATTGAAAAAATTTAAATTCATTTTTTTACCCACCCATAACATAGAATACATTTATTCTATTTCTATTGTTATCTGAGAAATTGCAACATGTATATTTTCTTATAAAAATATAATCAACCATTTTATCATTATCCTATACTATAAAAGGACCAGTGTATATCCTTACCTTACTCATAACTGTTGCCATATGTTTTAATTCATATTTTACTTTTGACCACAAATGAAATTATTATTGTGATTTTATATAGCTATTATCCATTTACATTTTCCCTCATGGTTGCTACTTTATTTTGCCAGACCTTCTGTAATTAGTTTAAACTTCATTCTATTATACCATTCTCTTTAATTCAGAGATTAGTCTTTACATTCAGACAGAGAGGAAGAATAGCTTGTTCATTACAATATGTGTTCACCCACACTCCCATCTATATCTGAGTTGTTATTGAATGGTTTTGATTGAATGTCCAGTATGCTAGCCATTGTAGAATGCTGTAACAAAAATAGAGAGTCTCCATATGTGAAGACTTAAGCAATTAGTTCATGATTTGAAGAGTCAATCGTATTAATTTTTGCCTCCATTATATTATAGAACTTCAAAAGTCACAAATGAAGAATAAAGAAAACAAAAATTAAACATGGTTTGTTGAGGATGGTAAAAAGCTAATCTTTCATGATATTTTGGAAGATAATTATACCAAATATGTGGCAATTTCAAGTAATATTACCATGAGTTCTGGAATATGTGAGAATGATAAAGAAATAAAAGGGCATGCTATATGAGTGTGGAGGTTTTTTCAAAAGCTAATCAATCATGCTATTTCTACTTTTTGTTGCCAAATGCTGCATTAATGAAAATGATCATTGTAACTCATTACATTTGTAGAGCTCTTTCATATACCTCATCTCACTCCAGTCACAAAAAGGCTTTTGAGGAAGGCATCATAGCCCCATATTATAGACAACAAAACAGTCATTTTGAAACAATCCTAGCCAAAATGCTACCTCTTTCTATCTCCTCCAGCAGTGCTTTTCCACTAGGTCAGCCACCTAAAAACTCAGTCATTAAGATATTCAGATAAAAAGAAAATCCTGGAGGTGGTAAAGCTATTTATGTTGGAATTATTTAGAAGAATATTAGTGGTTGAAAATAGCAATCACTTGTTGTGTGTAACTTATACATGCTCAGCCAAATACTGAGAGTTTTATGGCCCAGTGGGGTATTTCTTGGAAAGAAAAAGATATGTCTAAAGCACTAAAATGCACTTAACTTGCATCTTTATAAGTAAATCTAGCCTAAATTTTTAGTGTAATAAAATTCAGGGAAACATAAAACTTTTTAGTTATTCTTAGCTATTGGGCTATTGTCAAATTGGCTAGATTTGTTGTTGCCTGAACATTTCACTTAGAATTATATATACATGAATCAATGAGTTATAATTGCATGTGTGTGTGCAATTGTGTGTGTAAGAGTTGACTGCTAACATGGATTTGTTTGTACTGTTGTGGGATGAATGTTTTGAAACTGTAGAATATTTTGGCTGCTTAAAAGAGTAATCAGTGGACACTTAAGACACATCATTTCAATTACTTATACCATAGCACTTCGGGCAGTGAAACAGAGTGAACTGAAAATAAGTGCAAGAGTTGTAAATCATAGGAATCCAAACGTAACGTTTTAGATTCTTGTGTAATATCCTCACATATGCTATCTGATTGAACTTTCTCTATTCCCAACAAATCTAAAAAGTAGTAAGTATATTCACTAACCCTCCATTTTAAAGATGAGGGTTTAAAGCATAGTTTAGATTTTTTAAAAAAATTCCATGTGTTAAAGGTGAAAATGTGTATATTTTTATATCTCAAGTAGTTTATATGAAAAATAAGGAATATCAGGTAAAATATATTAAAATCAAAGTTACACATAAACCGATGGCTTGTAACTGATAGTTTCAATGAAAAAAAAACATAAAGTGATGTAATATTCATTTAGTAATAATGTTTGCTTCTTGTAACAACTTTTATTAATATTTTGTATTCTAGGAAGGTATAAAATTTCAAGTTAAATGTGCAAAGGTGATTTGCAAATATTTGTTTTTCTTTAATAGGCGAATGATTCTATTTTGATGTTTTCCCATAATAATTTTTTATAATTGTGACTTACATGAAGCATCATGCATCCAATTTTCTGTGTATGACAGACTTTATGTCTGAAATGAATCAAACAGAAGTACGATTCTTGATACACCTCTTACTAATTATAAATTATCTTGCACAATTTGCTTTAGCTCTTTATGGCTCTTTTTTTTTTTCCTCAAATTGGTACAATCATAGTGACCGACAATAGCACTTTTGGGGGATTAAATAAGGTAATTTATGTAAATCATTTAAAATGGCAGTTCGTACTTTAATTCTCAATTTTGTTTTTATTGTTATAACATGTTAGTAGAAGTTATATAGCTTTTGCACAGTTTTTTCATTAGGGAATTATTTTAATTTTTAGGGGAAGATGTCAGTCATAATCTAAAACTAAACTTTGTCTTTTAATTATAAGAACTTAACTCTTGTTTATTATCAATTAGATTGTGAAAAAAATTGACTTTATTATATGTCATTTAAAGTTGCAGTTTCCAAGAACCTATTGATGATTTTAAGTGAAAACTTATTGTACTATAATAAAATATATGTAAATGTGCTCTCTCTATCTCTCTTTCTCTCTTTCAAAATATCTTGTTGTACAATACTTGCCCTTCTAGTGATGATGTGAAATGATAAAATGCCAAACCTAATCCTCGATCTGTGTTATCACCTTTACTTGAAGAAAAGGCTCTGTGTCACTTGTGTCAGGGGACCCTTTGCTGATGTCTTTGTACAGGCTCAGTGCTTTATGGTGCCGCATGTTCCCATCAATCAGAACATATTTTCTGTTCATGTCTTCCACCCATAAATTTAATGCCTCTTCCATCTTAACTAAGAACTTATCACACACCGTGGCCATAACTTTGGCAGTTTGAGGTGCGACACCAAAACTAGCATGAATTTCCTTTTCTTCCTTTCCTCATAATTTTACAAATGGAAGATCTGTTCTTACTGTAGATCTTAGCAACCTCAGCATGTGATTTTTTTGTTTTCCTATTAAGTTCAGATTCCACCTTTTAACTTGAAGCATTTAATAGTTTCTCTTTTGCATGTCTGAATTACCAGCATTACTATTCTTGTGCTTCGAGACCATTATTAAGTACAGTAAGGGTTTCTTAAACACAAGCACTGCGATACCTTGACAACTGATCTGATAACCAAGATGGTTACTAAGAGAGCAATGGGAGCATCTACGGCATGGAGATGCAGGACAGAGGGATAATTCGTGTCCTGGGAGGGATGAACAGGACTGCACAAGATTTCATCATGCTGCTCAGAATGGTGTGCAATTTAAAACTCATGGATTGTTTAATTCTAAAAATTTCCATTTAATATTTTTGCACTGAGGTTGACTATGGGCAACTGAAACTTTAGAAACTCAAAGTCCAAATAAGGGGGGACTACTGTTGTAAAATTAGAAAAGTTATAATTTATTAAAGTAAAATCTAGGGCAAAATGGGAGAAAATGTATAAAGCAGTGTACATATTTTCAGAAATGTAGAAAATCTATAAAATATTATTTGTATTACTAATGTAAGAACCAGTCTTTAGGATTATAAGAAAATCATGAGATAAAAAATAATCATTTGTATTAGAGTTGGTTTATTATGGTATAGTGGAAAGAGCAAATAATGTATCATCAGAAAAAGTGATTAAAGATCAATTTCCATTATGTGGTAGTTCCATGACCCTACATAACAACATAATCAATGAATCTCAGTTTATAGAGCCTTAAGAAAATATAATCACTGCTCTCTTATCTTGGAGTTCTCTAAGGAAATCTCTAAGGAAGTTAGAAAAGAAGTGAAAAATACTGTGCCATTTGTTATATATATATAATAACATATATAATATATATATTATATATAAGACATGATGCTACATTTTAAATGCTCTTGTTTACTTTCACTAAAAGTAATGGGGCTAGTTATTATCACTGTCTTTTTAATAACAGCTTTATTAAGGTATAATTTATTTATCAAATAATTCAGTATTTAAAATGTGTAATTCAATAGTTTTTAGTATATTCACAGAGTTGTGCAAACATCACCATAATCAATTTAAGAATATTTTTATCACTTGCCTCCCCAAATCTCCACACCCATTAGCAATCACTGTTTTTAACGCCACACACATCCTCAGCCCTAGACAACCACTAATCTACTCTCTGTCTCTATAGATCAGTTTTTTTTGGACATTTCATATAAATGGAATAATGCAGCATGTGATCTTTTGTGACTGGCTTATTTCACTTGGCGAGTTTTCAAAATTTATCCATATTGTAGCATGTAGCATTGCTTTATTTTTATTGCTTAATAATATTCCATTTTATGGATATCCTACATTTTATTTATCTGTTCATTAGTTGATTGAAATCTGAATTATTTTCACTTTGGGACTATCATGAGTAATACTTCTATGAACATTAGTGGATATGTTTTCATTTCTCTTGAGTATATTCCTGGTAATAGAATTACTGAGTTGTATGATAACTCTATGTTTTTCCTTTTGAGGAACATCCACACTGTTTTCCCATTGGCTGAATTATTTCATATTTCAACGAGCAATATGTAAAGTTTCTAATTTTTCTATATTTTCACTAAAAGTTATTATGACATTATTGATTAAAGTTATCCTAGTTGATGTTAAATGGTATGGCATTATAAAATTTATTTGAATCTTCCTGGTGACTAATGATATCACATATGTTTTTATGTGCTTATTGACCATTTGTATATCTTATTCTTATTCGGGGAATTATCTACTCAGATCTTTTGTCCATTATCAATGTCTTTTGAAGAGAAGAAAACAAGGGTCAGAAACATTAGGTCACTTGTACAAGTTCATACAGCTAATAAATCAAATGTGATTCATCTAAAACTCATTCTGTCTCTAGAGTCTGTGTTTTAAAGAACTACATTTCTTCTATTAATCAATCACCTATAATTATTATTATAATTGAGCAGAAGATATTTCTATTTTTGAAATGTTTCCTACACTTAAGAATTATTTAATGGCAGCAAATACAGCAATAGTTCTCAGTAAGTACCAAGAAGAAAAGTTCAGCAAATCTAATTCTCCAAATAATAAGCTGAACAATTAATATAATACTCTTGTCGGATTTCCAATATCATAGGAGAAGGATGGGATAATGATCTGTTTCTATCAGTGAAAAGCATAAAGTGCAAATAAGTGAGTGTAGTTAGGAAGAATTCACTTTTTTTTCCTTTTAAATTCCATTCCCTTTAGGAAATAAAGAATTAGTAGAGAATAAACTCTTAGTTAAACATAAACACTAAAAAGAGAAAAGAGAAGACTTCTCCTTTTCATTTTGATCTACCTTCCATCAAAATGTTTTCCAATCTTTGGCAACTTCAACCCTCTGTAATCTTTCTGTAAATCGACTTGTTGAGTTGAAAGCTTTTAGGAATCAGAACAAATGTTCTACCAGCAAATGCTATAATAGCCTAAATGGGAGGGAGAGAGTAGAGTGCAAAGCAGTGTGCAAAGGTGCTTAGACAATCAGGACAAGTCCTGGGAGCCACATTCATGAATGGTGGAGTGAGGCCTCTGCGACAAACACACATTGTCTATTCCTATGCTGGCTTTTTAATGCTCTGCCATAGAACACAGAGCATTGTGCTTCTCATTCCACTCACTGGCGGCGAGTTTTGCTCTATGTCATTTTGGATTGTTATAAAAATGTGTGATCTTTCCCATGATAAATCTAAGCGTGTCAGTCATATTTTATTAAACTTAGCAGCAGCAATATCTCCTCGCATAGTATCAATCCATCTCTATTTAGGGTTTTTTTTTTTTTTTTTTACCATGGATTTTGGGTGATCAGAAAGCATTAGAGCTCCATATTTGTGTGACACTTCTGGAACCTCATATTTCCAAAAAGTAATATGCTGTATCATGTGAAGTAAGTTAAATAGGGAATGAATTTATTCATGAGGGAAAAGAGGTTGGAGTAAATTGCATAGTTTATGCAATCTAAAATTAAATAAAGACATAAAGGATGCAAATCCATGGTAAAATGCTTATTGATGTTTTTGTGATCTGGTTATGAAGAATATTAGTTTTGTTTTGTAGCATTGAAGAGATTCATGTGAATTACGGTAAACTCCTTTTGAATTTTTAACTCTTACCTTCTAGATTATATGGGCAGTTTATGTACAATATTTTCTATTGTACATGAACCCCTCTTTCCTTAGCTTTTTTCAATTGTAGCAAATTATTATAATATTGTAAATACTAATCCTAATAACATTGCACAATTAAAATGTGCAGACACTCTGCTAATCCATCTCAATGCACAGTACTACTTGGTATCACCAGCAATTCAACTGATGTAATTAATGTTGTTAACCATTTTATAAATGAGATAATCTGAGGTTAAAGCAGTTACCTATTTACCAAGGCTAGTAAATAGAACCATTGCCAGATTAGTTCTATTTGAATCAATTCCTGAGCAATTCCTGAGCAATTCCTGGCTGTGAACGTAAAGAGTGCTTTAGGAGTTTCCACTTCAACACTGAAAAGGATCTAATACTAATAGTACTGCTGTTATCAAGAACCAGTATATATCATACTCCAAGTAACTTTAATAACTATCATGCTTAGGATGGACCTGCTGTTCAACATTGTATCTGAGCAATCATTAAATATTCACTGACAAAAACAAAACAAGATAAAAAGAAGCACCAATGAAGGACATGAGCCAACTTATGTCAACTCTGTCATGATCTACCCTTCCGCCTACCATGTTGTTCCTGTCTTTTTAATTAGACTTCCGTTTTTCATAAGATCTTGTTTTCCCTTTTAGTACCCAGTTTTCCACTGGGGCTTTATTATTTCTATAAACCCTGAACTAGGGTAGAACATTAAATTCTGCGGAACACATTTTAGGTCATGAACTCTTTAATCACATCATTGGCTGCGATCCTGCTCCAAAGAGAGATTACTTGGAAGCATAGAGAATCCACCCTCCAAAGTTAGAGCATCACTGTTATCTTGAATTTTCTGCCATTATTTCTCTTCTACCAGTTGCTTCATGTAGGTGTATATGTTTTATTCCTGGCTGCTACAGTTTGGTGGTCAATTCTATTTCCAGTTCAATTCCTCAGGTATGCTCTTACCCAGCCTCATTTTTCTTCCACCAAAATTCATAAATGTGGGCTCAGTACTCACACAGAAGATAAGAGTTATATAAATGTTCAAGTACATTTAATCTCTATGCTGAAGATGGATCATTACAAATTGAAAGAATCTGCCCAAGGTTGATCAAATTTTAGAAACAAAGTGGATTTGGCTTTGTTTGAACTTAAAATTGAATTTAAAAATGATAAGTTCAAAACCAGTAAATTTAATTAAAAAAAACTTTTAATGAGTGAATAAATTCTATTACTAAATTGAAAAAAAGTCAACATAATAATACGTTACTTGGTTCAAATTTTTGACTCAGTCCTTTGGTTTAATTAACTTCATTTTTTAATTCCTGAATTGAATTTTATATTGTACATGCACAAATTCAGTCTGCTGATATAATGAATGAAATGAAGGATATACTTGCACTTAAGAATAATTCTGTGTATGTTCTTAAGATTTATTCAGTATAGCTAGGAGAGAAGTAATCAATCAGAAACAAAAAGAAGGAAATTTCAAAAACCTTTTTTTGGATAAAGTTAATTCGTGTGTACATGTGTGAAAGAGTCAGAGAGAGATGTGTATAAAGAGAAATTCTTGCTGTGAATTAATTGTGGAAATTAAAGGCTAATATGACATTTTAGCAACATTTGGCTGCCTGCTATTTTAAACTAATGTTTTGGGGAAATTTGTGACTCATTTTACATAAAAGAATAGGGCTTAATGTGACAGATCTTCATATGGTAATTTATTATGCCTTTCAGAATTTAATGTTTCAAGCAGTCACACTATGTTTTATCATATTAATCATCATAGGAACTAATTTAACTACTATAATATAGAAACCAGTTAGAAAATTAATAATTTTAAAGGTAAGTAACAAATTTAGTTTCATTTCAGAGGTCTTGAGCTTTTTACTGCTCAGCTCAAATCTAAGCTATTAAGATACAGGAAATGGATGATAGAATTTAGCCTCTTAATATTATATAGACTAGAATGTGGACTCTATAACATTGGTTAAAGATTAATAAGCCTTATGTTGTAGTATAAACATATAAATTCTCTTAAGTATGATATTAAATAATAATAACCATGTAAAAATAGAAATGATTTATTATTTAGTCTTTATTGTTTTATTTAATATAGCACATTAATTCATTAGAAAGGCATGGTAACATTTTTAGCCTCTAAAAAATTTATCATGTGGCTCACTTTTTAAATTGCTGCATAACAAATACCTCTAAACTCAGTGGCTTATTGTTTTAAATGATAGGCATTTATTTAGCTTATGTGTCTGGGAGTTTCTTAGGGGTAGTTTGATGTAAGCTAGGCTCAGCTGGGCAGCTCTGATGCTTTTAGTTGGGTTTGGGTGACTAACCTGAGGAATGTTCTTCTCATGTGCTGTTGGATGAGATGTAAGTGATGACTGCATGACTGCTCAAGAGCTTTTCAAGTACTGTGTCTACTAAAAGCCCATTGGCCAAAGCAAATTACATGGTCAAGCCCTTGGGTAAGGAATCGAAAATCCCCTCACCTTACACCAAAACAAGAGAACACTACAGTTTTACATAAGGAAAGATATGGTGGCTAATCCTGTTACTGAAAGGCGGTGGAGAATTGTAATAGTAATCACTTAACAGATAGTTATTGTGCAACTAACAAATGGCAGAAGCTATATAGGGGCAGAGGGATACAGCTGGAAATAAAATGCAAAAATCTCTGGCCTCACAGAGCTAATATTTTAGGGGAGGAAGAGAGAAAATAAAATATAATTACTTAGATTATGACAAACACTATAGCAAACAAAATAAGCAGAGAAAGGAAATGAGTAGTATTAGGAAATAATGATTTAAATGGAATTATAAGAGAAAGACACAGTAAGGAGAGGACATTTAACTAAAGGCCTAAGGGAGGTGTGGGCAGTATCTACAGAAAAATTAGGGTTTAAGCTAATGTTACAAATTGAGAAAGCAGTAAAATACAAAGACCCCAAAACAGAGCCAGTCAAGTTATGCAAAAAAAGGTAAGTCACCAGGAAATGAGATCAGGTGAATGGAGAAAAAGCATATGTATACTTTATAAACAACTGTAAGACTGACTTTTACTCTGAGTGAGAGTAAAGGAAATTAAAGTTTTTGTGACATGAGGAGATGTAAATTTTAACTCATTCTGCTTGTTCTGAGAATAGAATGTCGGCAGGCAAGGAAGTAAGTAGAGAAGTTATTGCGATAATTTAGAAAAGGTAGTAAGGCGGCTTGGACTTGGGCCACAGTAGTGGTGGTGGTGGTGGTGGTGGTGGTGAGAGATTGACCAAATATTGATTGATTGATTGATTGATTGATTGATTTTTATTAAAATTATTGGAGTGACATCAGTTAATAAAATCAAATAGGTTTCAAGTGTACAATTCAATTATATGTCTTATGTATACTTCATTGTCTATTCACCACCCAAAGTTAAATTTCCTTCTGCCACCAAATATTTGACTCCTTTTACCCCTATTTATATCCCCACTCCCCATTTTCCCTCTGGTAACTACTAATCCACTGTCCGTGTTCACGAGTCTCTGATCATCATGTCTGATGGCTGTGTTTAGTTTTATATCCCACATATGAGTGAAATCATATGGTTCTCAACTTTTTCTGTCTGGTTTATTTTGTCAGATGATAACCTCAAGATCCACGTACATTGTTGCAAATGGCAGTATTTCAACTTTTCTTATGGCTGAGTAATATTACATCGTATGCACACCACATCTATCTATCAATGGACACTTCGGTTGTTTCCCTGTCTTGGCCACTGTGTACAATGCTGCTATAAACATCAGGGTGCATATATCTTTGCAGATAAATGTTTTCAAGTTTTTTGGGTAAATACTCAGAAGAGGAATTGCTGGCCCATATGGTAATTAAATTCTTAGTTTTTTTGAGAAATTTCCATAATGTTTTCCATAGTGGCCGTACCAATTTACATTCCCATCAGCGGTGTATGAAAGTTCCTTTTCTCCCGCAACCTCTCCAACACTTGCTATTTGTCCTGTTGACGATAGCCATTCTCACAGGTGTGAGATGGGATCAACAAAAAAGCCAAAAGCATACAATGGAGAAAAGAAAGGCTCTTCAATAAATGGTGCTGGGAAAATTGGAAAGCCACATGCAAAGGAATGAATCTAGACTGCTATCTGTCACTACACATCAAAATTAACTCAAAATTAACTCAAAATGAATAGAAGACCTGAAACAATAAATTGCATAGAAGAAAACATAGGTACTAAATGATAGACCTTGGATTTAGAGAGGATTTTATTAATTTGACCTCAAAGGCAAGGAAAGTAAAAGCAAAAATAAATGAATGAGACTATATTAAACTTAGAAGTTTCTTCATATCAAAAGAAATCATGAATAAGGCAAAGAGGCAACCATCTGAATAGAATATATTTGCAAACAATGCCTCCGATAAGGGCCTAATTTCCAAAATATATAAAGAATTCACACAACTCAACAATAAATAAAAACAATCGAATTAAAAAAATGGGCAGAGAACCTGAACAGACACTTCTTCCAAGAGGACATACAAATAGTCAAAAGACATAGTAAAAAATGCTAATCTTCACTAGCTATTAGAGAAATGTAAATCAAAACCACAATGAGATAGCACCTCACATCTATTAGAATGGCTATCATCGACTGGATTTATTTTAAGGGAGAATTGACAGGGTTGGCTGAGAGACTGGATGAGAGATAGAGGAGTGGGGAAGAATTGCCTTCAAAATTTTTGATCTGAGCAACTATGATTTAGAAGCAACCATTGCTAGACATGGAAAACTGTGGAAATGGTTAGGCTTTTGGTGACAACCAGGAACTTTGTTGTGAATGCTTTCGAAGTGGAGGTATCAAGTAGTCAATCATGTAAATAAGCCTAAAGTTTGGTGGGGAGGTGTGAGCCAAGGGTATAAATAGATGTCATCTGTATGAATGACGCTTAACGCTACAGTCACACAGGTCACGGTTCTCAAATACAGTTGGTCTAGTATACTACACTGATTAATTAAATTTAAATAAATGTGTATAGTTCACTCATTATTTTTAAGAGTCTTCTAGTCTTAGAACGCATATAATATCTAGCATACTTCCTCACAATTCTTAGACATCTCATAAGGTACTTATAACTTTGTTTAAGCCTCAACCAATGGCTTGGGGTCAAAGAAGAATTGCTGTTAAAACAGTGAAAATGGAGGTTGAGTGTGATAAAGCTACAGAAGCCAAGTAAGAGGAGCTGAGAAAAGATAATGATAGGCTGATGAAAAAATCACTAAGCCTGGAGATGGCCTAGGACCACCCCAACTCAAATGATTCCAGGCATATGTTGGATGACAAGTCCCGTGTCTACAACCTTAAGCGATATGAAAATAGTCAAAACTGAGTTTAGAGTATGTAAATCTGACAAAGAGGGCAAGCATGGCCCACCAGCAAAAACCAGGATTGATTTGGTATAGGATTCCAGAAGGAACCATTAGAGTCACTTGAGAGACATCTTAAAATCAATCTCAAGAAAATCACTCCACTGTAGTCTCTTAGTTAAAGTTCAGTCCCTGAAAAGCTAGGAATTTCTTTCTGATTGACCTTTCTCTAATTCCAGAGTGGTATGATTTTTCACTTCTATTTAAAAAGCTATAATGCATTTTGCTCCCACTACAACACACTAGTCAGAGTAACAGGGGCCATTAACTTGGTGTGTGTTTTACAGATAAATAGGGATTTTGAACTAATCTGTATACAGGGATATTTGGTCAGGCCTGGGATTTAATTGAACTGGTATTCATTTACAATTAGTTTGTTTTGTTTACTTTCTTATGTCATTAGAAATTTATTAAAAAAGGGATACAAATAAACTTTGTGCCAATTACATAAAAAATAATTGGATTTTATTAATCCAGGAACTCTGGCAATCAATTAAGGCAAGGGTACTCTGGTCTCAGTCACCTCATTATTCTTCGCGCTAATTAATTGCAAATATTAATGGATTGCTTAGAAACTGGATGCTTTATTCCTTTAGACACATGCATAAGCTCTTAAAGTGGCAATGTTTGTGTCTTTGAAATAAACACTGATTTTTACTGAATGAAGTGTTTGCTTTAAAGTAGAAAATTCCATTCTGAACTATTATAGTGGGTTCATTATAAATTCACATTAAATCCAAAAAATAAACACACAAATGAATGAATGAATGACCCTTTCAAGTTTCAAACCTAACAACAACGACCTGCTATTTTCTTTACTCAGGAAAAATTAGAGTAGTCTTAATTATTAAAAAGAATTATAAGATTATTTCTCTCAATCTACAGTTTCCATTTTCATCACTTTCTTTTTCTTACTATTCGATGAGAATAAAACTGGAGTGTTTGTCATCTCTAGACATTTACTACCAAGTAACTACCACCAGAATATTTACATCATCCCCCAAATTTTCTTCCATGGTATCACTTCCCAGGTCAAAGCCTACCCCATTCTCTTAGCCTTAGATAACTGCTGATCTGCCTATAAAAGTGTTTTTTTAGTCTAGTTATTTTTGTGGCACACTTTAAAAACCATATTATTACATACCGTATCCTGCAATTTAATGAAAATCTGACTGGATATTACATTCTTTTTCTTTAACATTTTAAGGTTTAACTTCATATTACATCTATTATTTTGGTCCAAGATGTCTGGTGTCAGTATGATTTTCATACATTTTTAGAGAGGTCTTTTCTCTTGAAGTTTTAGCATTGTGTCTTCTGTTATTTTAAATGCTACCATAACCTACTTGTCTTTGTAGGAGCATCACTCTATTTCTCCTGTTTGACTCTCAAAGAAAAATTTCAATATTAAATCTTTTTTCACTTTAAAATTATGGTCTACTTATATGCATTTTGTTTTTTTCCTCCTCATTTTCTACCAATTCTTTTTTTATCTTGATACTGACATAAGTACTTTTAGCTCTAACATCTTTTAATATTTCTATGTTTTACTTTTATATAGTCTGGAAAAGACTTATTCAATCTAACATTTCAATTCACTGATTCATTCTTTAGTTTTATCCATTCTATTATTTATTCTATATAAGGTATTACTTCAAAAATAATACAAAAATTTCCATTTAGATTTTTTTAAGACTTCATATATGATGTCATTATTTAATATATTATAATTCAATATAATTTACTAAATGGTTTCATAATTACATGTATTAATATGTATGTATGTATTTAACATACTTCAATTATTAATTCTTATGTTCTTATACTTCTACTTCAGGTGCTTTGGGTTATATAGAAGATACATATTTCTATCCAGTATAATTTTCTTTCTTCCAAACAAAAATATCCATTAATGTTTCATATAATGCATGTATAAAAACAATGAACTCTCATAGCTTTTGTTGGTTTGAAAAAAATCTTTATTTTTTCCTTAATTTTTGAAAGGCATTTATGCTGGCAATAAAAATCAAAATTGAATTTTTTTCCTCTTTTTCAGGAATTTAAAAATATCATTCCATTGACTTCCTGCCTCCTTGGTCCTGTCAACAAATCCACTGATGTTATAATTGTTCTACATGCAATAGCAGTTTTTTGTCTAAATGTTTTTAAAACATTTTTTTATTACTGGTTTTTAAGAATTTGATAATAATATGTCCCACTATAGTGTTTTTCATATTTTGCTTGGGGTTTGGTAAATTTCTTGGATCTATGTGTTTATAATTTAAAGAAATCAGAAAACTTTCAGTTATTATTTTCTCATATGTTCTCCACAATTCGTACCCTCTGAAAGACCAATTACTCATGCTGGAGAGATTAATATTGTTGTACAAGTCACTATTCTGTTATCTTCTTAATATTTTTTCTCTGTGCTTTATTTTTATAAGTTTTATTGCTATTTTCAATTTTACTTATTTTTTTCCTATAAGCTTTTAATTCTCTATTCATTCTCTTCAGTGTACTTCTCATTTAAAAAATAGAAATTTATCACTATAATTTCTGGTTTTATACTTTTTTCCTAAAGTTCATATTTTCCTTTACATTCTTGAGTATATTCTAAAGATTTAAAATTACTATTTTGTAGTTATACTCTTCTAGTTCCATCACTTCTGTCATTTCTGGATCTATTTCTATTAATTAAAATTCCTCTCGATTATGGATAACATTTCCCTGTTTTTTTGCGTGGCTTGAAAATTCTGGTTGAATGCTGAACACTGAAAACTTACTTCATTAACTGTTGTTTATTAGATAAACGTTATATATTCCTTTAAAGAGCAATAATCTTTTTTCTGACACACAATTAAGTTACTTAAAAATCAGTTTGATTACTCTAAGGCTTGTAATTAAGATTTGTTACAGTGAGTCTAGAATAGACTTTATGTTAAATCTAATATTGGCCCACTAGTAAGGTGAAACTCTTTTAAAGATTATATCCAATGACATCTGTTCACTCTGGTTGGTAGAAACCTGAACTATTTCTGCCCTGTGTGAGCCCTGGGATTATCCAGCTGTTTACTTTTTAATAGTTCTTTACCTTACTTGGGCTATGTTCCTTTTTTGCATGTGCTGTTCAACACTCAGCAAAAACTTAAGGGAGTTATTTGAATCTCTCTCCTCCCTCTCCTTCTCTTCCTTCCATATCTCTGCAGTCAGCATCATAAATTCTAGCCAGCTCTCTCCCTACCCCCCAAATGCCAACCCTCCTCAAGTCAGTGAGACCATGGAATCTTTTTGAAATCTCACACCCTGGTCTATGAATGGGAAGCACATTCTATGAAGTAAGTTGGAAAAGTCGCAGGGCTTAGTTTAAATGTTTCCCTTATTCCAAGCATGAAAGAAATTCAGTACCTATCATTTAATGTCTGAAACCAGTTGTTCCATATATATTATTTCATTTAATTACAGTAAGAGGAAAAATGCCTATAGTAGTCAATGATTCATAGGTGAAAGTAATTTATTTAATATTAAATAAGGTGGTATTAAAAATATCATACACACCTGTGATTCTACTACTCATATTTAACATTTACTAATTTGCATATTTTCATCAGATCAGTTTAGCAAAGGCATATTTTATACTGAAGTATAAGTTGCATACAAAATAGAATATAAAACATGAGTACAGCTTGGTGAATTCTGACAAATTGTTTACACCTGTGTGTAATCGGAACCTAGATGAAGCAATACATTACTGGCCTCCAAAAAAATCCCCTTCAGTCTCCTTCCATCAAGGTACGCCCTGCTGAGGTTAACAACTGACTGCTAATATCATAGATAATGTTTACCTGTTTTGAACTTTATATAAATGAGTCATACAATTCATATTATTTTACATTGGGCTTCTTTCAAAATATATTTGTGGAATTCCTCTATATTGAATATAATAATCTATCGATTCATTTAATGATATACAATTATTTAACTGCTATGAAATTATTCTATTTTAAATACAATAAAATGTTTAATCATTCTTTTGTAGGCACATAGATTATTTTGAGTTTGTTTTTTGAAACGGCGATGCTATGATTATTATACTTATCATGAACACATGCATATTTTTTGCTGGCTTTGTATCTAGAAGTTTAACTACCTGTTTATTTCAAATAATTTTTAAATAAATAAAACATTGCAAACAAAATCATGGCTCCTTCTTTTCCCTAAGTTCCTTCATTTAGGTACCTATTATCACAAATGCTGAAATTTTTCCTTAGTGTTTTAATATATTTGCCCGTATGTACAATATTTACACATAATGTCCTATAATAATTTTAAATGACTACTATCTAGACAAATGGTATTACTATTTTGCTATCAGTATCAGATTTATTAACACTCTTAAGCATAGGTTTTGAAGTTATATTTTGCTGATTCCACCACAATATTTTGAGACCATTGCTTTCCTTCCTCTTTTTTGGACTAGATTAAGTAGACTTAGAATTATTCATTCTCCAAAAAACTTTTAAGCTTTCATTTATAAAATCTTTCAGGAGTGTTTCTTTTATTTTGGAAAAGGATAGATTTGAGAGATGAAATAGTGAGTAAATGTAAAAGAATTTAAAAAATACCATTCTTAAATATTCTTATATAATTGTTTATATAGATTTTCTATATTATATTGAGTTAGTATTAGTATTTTACACAGTCTAATATATCAATCTTTAAAGAATTAAAATCTAATAGTATAAATTGAGTAAAGTATTTTTCTATTAGTCCTGCTTTTTATATTTACTGGCATTTATGTTCCCAAACTCTTCTCTAATATTGTGAAATTCTGATTTCTCCCTTTTTTCCTTTTTGAAATTAAAAATGTATGAATGTTTATTCAGTGCAATATTGTTCAAATTGTAGCAGATTGTAAAGACCCCGAATATTCATTAAAGACAATGGCAAAAAAATGATGGTACTTTCACACATGGGAATATGCAGCCACCCCAACACCACTACCACCACACAGATACACACACACATACACACACACAAGATGCTGATAGGTGATGAAAAAATTAATTAAAAAATATATGCAATATCCTATCATTGGTATAAGAGAGTTAATAATTACATACATAAATATATAACGTATAAATAAATATATATGTGTACATACACACACACACACAGAAACACTCACATACATACATACATACACCTTTGGAAAAATTCAAAAGGCGACAATGCCAATAGTTGACTTCACAAAGAGGAACTGAGAGGGTCCAAGGAATAATAACATGAGGAAAGATTTTACTAACCATGCTTTGAATCTTTTGAATTTTAAATTATGTCAATTATATAAATATATTACTTTTTCAAAAGTAAAAATATATATATTTTGCCCAACTTAGTTGTATCCTAATATATGGAAGTAATTTAAACTTTCACCAATGATTCATGAGACTACCTGTTTCACTACATACTTATTAGCACTCCATGTTGTTAATCTTTATAATTGTTGTCATTTCAAAGAATGAAAAGAATTATGCCATTGTTGTGTTATCTTCTTTACTAGTGGTGTTGAATATATTTCTGTTTATTAGCCATTTGCATTTATTCCTTTATAAATTATCTTTTTATGTTTGGATTGTTTTGGGCAATTTATAGAGAGTTCTTTGCATATTAAAGTTATTAGCCTTATGCCTTCCCACATATCTTGCAATGAGCATTTAGTTTTTATAATAAAATAAATGTAATTTAAAATTTCTATTACCTAATCATTAAAAAAGTTACACAGCTAGGTAGTTCCTAATAGCAATAAAATATAAAATAAACTCCTACACTTGCATATTATTTTATAGTTTGCGAAGCTTATCATGCAATTTTACTTGTAAAAAAATACCAAATTTTTAAAAATAACTTATTCATATGACTCAAAATGCAAAGAATACTAAAGTGCATGCGAACATTTTCCTCTTTGACCCCAAGTAACTCAAACATTTTAGCTAGAGTTAGTCAGTGTTATTATAAATTTCTTGTATTCTTCCACATTATTTATGCATATAAATCAAATGTGTATCATTTTACCCTTTTATATAAATAAAACATGTTAAAAACTATGCCTCCCTTTGCATTTTCATTTTATCATATGTCCTAGAGAACATTCTGGATTAGCACATGCAGATCTTCATCATTATTTTCTCTAACAGCATAGTATTCTGTTTTATGTTTGTAATTTATTTAGCTAGTTTCCTATTAATAAATATTTAGGTCATTCAGAATTTTGTTGTTGCAAATAGTGATGAAGAGAAAAAAATTACATTTATCATTTCACATTTTAAATCTTTAAGATTGAGAAAGAAAAATTACTAGGTGAAAAGTTATGTATATTTTGAATTTTGATAGATATTATCAAGTTTGCCTTCATCTAGTCATGTCTCTTTTTCACATCTTAACCAGTTGGATGTAGTATCAAACATTTTGATTTTTGCACATCTGATAGGTGAAAAATATTTTTGCATTTCTTTTATTATGGTGGTTAATCATGGAGATATAGATATACATATAGATATATAGATTTAACCAAGTATATTTCTTTTTTTTTAAATGTCTATTTATATCTTCCTAAATATATGGTGCAGGGGTGGTGGTTGTTCAAAAATACATAAAACATACAATTTCAATCTTGTTCTTAGAATTTATGCTTTTATGAAGGACGAGTTTTACAACCAACTCTATTACTATATTTATGTATTCACTTCTTCTAAAATCATTTAGGGAATAATCTAACTTTTCCTATCAATTATTATTTTCTGTGTTCTAGGATTCTTCCCTGAGCTTTATTTCATTGATCTATGTGTTGGTTCACATTAACTACATACTTTTTAATCACAGAAGCTTTACAATATATGCTTATATCCTAGTAATATGGGTCCCTCCTTGTTCTTTTTTATTTTCAGGGTTTCTATCAAAATCTTGTTTATTTTTTTTCTATATAAACTTAGCATTAGTTGTCTAAATACTTACTACTTCCCATTATAAAAATTCTTGATATTCATGAGCAGGAGAATAGATAAATATATTAGAACAACGGTGTTAATATGGCAAAGCTAATTGTTATTAATATAGGTCAGAATAATCGTGTTCTTCAGGGAAGAGAGCGATGTTGATTGAGAAAGGTTAAAAGAGAGTTCTCTACAATGATGAGAAAGTTCTTTATCTTGACCAGGTCTGGTTACTTGTTTGTATGCCCACAAATCTCTTATTATAGACAAGTGAAATTACAAATTGATGGTCCACATGAAGGATTTTTCCCAGGAAAGTGTTTGATATTGCTTGTACATTCTAAAATAATTAACCACCTGAACTTAACTTCTAAACGCTTTCCTATAATCATTGCATTTTAAATCTATTATAAAATCACAAGTTCGCAACTTGGGTGTAAATTTTCATGAGGCTGTTGAAACTGCAGCATGGTTTTATTTCAATGAGACACATCATCATTTCTTCATACTTCTCTGCAATCACTATTGTCTTGTGCACCCACCAACTAATTCATTCTTTTTCCTAAACTAAGGCTTTATATTATTATTTTTTTCACTGAACTGGGTGTACTTACTTATTCTTTAATTATCATTTGTATTCGTATTACTAATAGTTGGTTATAAAGTAAATCTCACCTGGATTGCCTATTAAATTTTATCCTTTCTTAAAATTTCAAATTACAACCCTGTACCTGAATGTCTCATTAGCTAGTCTAGCCCTCAAAAAATCTATTTTTTAAACACCATTATAATTATCTTTAATCTAATTATCAATTAGTATGTAAGATTTCTATTGTTTATGATTTTTTAATTCAAATATATCTTCTGTCTCCTGAATTACAGCACTGTCTCCTGATTATAGCACTATTAATCCAATTATGGATTGTTTCAGATCAATCTGCTTCCTTAGAGCTTATATAAAATAATATCTATTTAGCAAACTCCTAAATGAGCATTACTCATGTTAGGATGAGCATATGGAATTTCCATTACTGGATACCACTATAGAATGCCTCATTCTGGGTAGGAAAAAAAAAGTATATACTTATATAAAACTGGATACCACTATAGAATGCCTCATTCTGGGTAGATAGATTAAATTTACTTATATCAATTTATATAAGTAAATTTAATCTATCTATCTATCTATCTATCTATCTATCTATATATGTTATATATAATTTAGTACATATTCACAATGGTTTATAAAAACTATGGCTTAGATCTAAGTATAGTAAGATTAAGATATGAATAATTTTGAAATTAAGATATACATTTAGAGAGAAATAAATTATGGTTCTGAAAGCTGCTGAAGAATTTTCTAGAAGAGGATGATGTGAGATTATATTGTTAAGATTTAAAAGGGAAGTCAATACTTTTTGTAGATTAAAAACAAAATTAAAACAAATTGATGTTCTTATTGCTTTCCATTACAGAATTACAGAGTAAGGAACTGTATAACATTCAAAGCAGGGTTTTTTTTTTGTCTTTTTTTTTTTTTTTAATATCAAATTACTTCCCATAGGGCTTAGTGTTCATATGGAATTATACTTTAATTTCATTGTATATTTCTATAAGACCCATCATCACCAGGTAAGCTCCTGTTAATATTTTATATTTCTTTTCATTGATATAATGCTGAAAGCGGTCATTTACATTTTCTAATTCAGGTGGCACCCCCAAATTTTAAGTCCTTGCCCTCATCTCTGTCAAACAAAATGATGGCAGAACTAAAGCTTCTTTGTAGTACTTGTCCTGAGCCACAATCTCTTATGTCTGAGACATTCGTGACAGACGCAATCCCAGACAGTTTGTACCCCATGGCACTAAGAAATTAAAAGATAATATGAATGATATCGCACCAGAAAAACCATTACAGCGATAAAAAGAAAAAGACAATTTAGCCTGTCTTTGAAACATCTCAAATAACATTCAGCACATTGAAAAGTGTTACTTGCCTGTGGCAAAGTCACTGAAATCATTCCTAGATAAAAATCAACATGGACAGGAGAAGGACAACACAGTGAGGTTATTGGAGTGTGGCAGTGACCTTTGGCATCAAATTAGCTGCGGGGCGCTAACTTCCTCAAAGCTTTATTAATGCCCAGACAAGATCAAAGCCATCTGTCATTTGTCTTGGATGTTAAAAATAAGTTACTGAACTAGAGTTTATTCTCTTGAATGTATGTTCACTCTTCTTTTGTTTTCAAATGCAGAGTTTTGACAGCATCTAATTTTTAAAAATACTCTTAAGTAGTTGAGAGAATATGCTATCAATGTCAGCAGAAAATAATTAACTTTCGTATGAAAATGCAATTTCGATATCTATATGGCTGTGTTATCTCAGAGGCCTGTGTTTATTAGTTTCATTTGACATTTGATAATTCACCTTGGTAGGGGCAAATAATTAAACTTGAGGCATTATTTTTATTTTATGAATTTATGTACAATACCCATAATCATAATAAAGTGCACTACTGTCATCTACATTATCATAAATTTTCTAAATTGTAGGTTTAAAAATATATAAAAGAAATTAAATGTGGACAATTAAAGCCACCACTTAAATAAGTAATAAAAATAATTTTAATTAACTTACACAGTGTGCCATTTCTGTACTGGCTTACAGATAAGTCTATTTTAAAGTGGTTAAATATTCCCTCTGAAAACTTTATAAAAAACCAATTTATTTAGCAAATGCCTCTAATGAATAGCCACTAGCTAAATAGGCAAAGCTATGATTAGTTTCCCCATAACTGAGACTGTTAGTTCAGGTCCAAATTGAACAGGATGGTCAGTGACCCCAGATTGAGTCAGTGTCAGAGGGAGGAACCTGAGTGGAGATGGGAAAAATAGGGGGAGATCTAGTAATATCTAAAAAGTACCCTGAGGAGTACCCCAAGGCAATGCACTAAAACACTCCAACCCTGATTACAACCATGATGCCCAAGTTTCTTTTTATCTTTCTAAAGTGTCTTTCCTTTAGTAGTACTCAATGTTGACTAAAAATTAATGTTACATGGATATATATATAATAAACTGAATCAGATCACATCGTGTAGTTTTCCCAAGGCCCTGTAATCACTTCTTTAAAATCAATATTGAGCAAATTTTTAAAGCAGGTATGCAAGCAGGGATAAAAAAAAAAAATCAGAAATTATGTAAGTATGGCATTCAAATATGTCAAGTTTCTCCACCAATGCACCTTTTTGTCACTTTTGAAAGAGATTTTTACAAAATTTCTAAACATTTTATAGTTTCAACCAAATAAAGTCAGAAGATAAACATTTTAAACTTCTGGAGGATGGTGAATATATATTCTCTGCCTATTTCCCCATAGTACTTTGTCCAGCAGCATTCAACAAATATTTGTTGAACTAATTGAACATTGATATCATTATTTTATTTTTTTATAAACAATTACTTTGAGCTATTAAGTCTTCAGAACATGAACTCTTATATTTACCTATATATTTCCATAACGTCTTTCACCGTAGTTTTAGTATGCTTTGAAACATGTGCTCTATTAACACAATGATATAAGACAAATTGAAGAAACAAAATTAGTTTGAGAATGTTCGTTTGAACTTCTGAAAGTGTTCCTGGATTAAGTGATCATGCAGAGAAACCCTTAGGGTTCTCATTGTTTAACAGTTTGCCTCCTAAATTCACAGTATTTAAATAAGGAAAGGTGATTATATGTATCCACATCTGTGACCCAGTTCTGGAAACCATACTCTGATACTAAAACCTACACTGACAAAATAAGGGAAGTATAAATATGACAGATGATTTGACCGAGATATTAATGACCCATTTACAGATAGTGAGAGAGGAAGTAGATCTTGTCATGTATGCATATTTTCTGGTGTCTGGTCCCTCAGCTTGGGCCTCTCAACACTTGCCACCAGCTTGACTTGATGACTTTTTAATTTAAGTGTACATGTCAAACATTACCAGTGCTGGCATGGGCATGTGAGCTCTGTAGTTACACAGGGGCCTTGCTCACAAGAGCCTAGAGTTTGGTTTAATGCTCTGTTGTCACTGTCCTGAAATTCTTAGTATCTTTGACTTTGTATTTTGTAAATGAATTCCAACGGCACGATTAAACATGGTAGGAGGGGGTGGAAGAGGCATGGAGCTTGGGTTCATATACAATCCTGCCTCATAGCCACTGTGTTGATTTTCAGTTGCCCTTCAATCTCTGGCACCTCAGAGGCAGATAGGGCATAGTCTCGCTGCTTCCCTCCACTTACCTCAACAGCCCTACTTTTCTGTGGTCAGGGCAGGAGGAGTACAACTCAGGGGACCTGAGTCAGAGACCCACATGAGGCACCTGTGCTCTCAGGTGACCCCTCTATGTCTGCTGGGGCTGATGAAAGGGAGATGACTGGTTTCATTCTCCAGAGCCCGGCCCAGCCTGGACTGTGCATCAGTCTGGCGACTCCTGGAAAGGTGAAGCTGGTGCTATCAGGTCCTAGCTACTACCCTCCAGGTGACTGCAATCAAAAGTTGGGTGTCCATGCAGATGTCAATGACCACATTCCCCCGTATTCCCAAACCCGAGTCAGTGTGCCTCTGCATGGCTCTATGCATGGCAGAAAACCTCTTTTTCTTCCTCTGTCCTCCTCAAGTATAAATTGGACTACTTAGCTCAGACCGACTAGAGGCACCCTCCGGGAAAGAGCTATTGGGTACAAAGTGTGTGATTTTGATGTTTCCACAAATGAGGCAAATGCTCTCATATTTGAATTTAAAACTAACAATGAATATTGTAAAGAATAATGGAAAAATTTGCTAATAATTTAAAAAATATTTACATAGAATGATATTAAATAGCACATAAAAACATCGTAAGTCAAGAGAGACCAGTGAAGAAAGAAAACATTTTATATTTTAGTGTTTTTTACAGCACTTTTTCTCCCCCAGCTTTTTGAACAAGGGGCCCTGCATTTTCATTTTCCACTGGAGCCCACATATTATGTAACCTGCTTATATCTAACTATATTAGATTCTGTCTCAATGCCAGGTGATAGCTATTTCTTTTTGCCTTTCTCTTCTTCTTAAAATGAACTTCTGTTATGGGTTTGCCTTTCAGACATATATTCCATATGTGCCTCCCTGTGTCAATGTCTTTCTGATGCCTCCACAGTGAACTTTCTGATGCCCCCACAGCCTCCATGAACTAGAAGGTCCTTCCTGGATTATATTCTTGGTTCTGAATTCCCCAGTAGGGACTTTCTAGCTGATAGATTGTACAGATGTATGTGCTTGGCAGACATAGATATCACTAGGGTATGAATGGAAAGGCAGCGGGAGTTTCAGTGAGAAGTTAACTGAAAAAATATGAAATGGATTACTTCAGAATGTTATGTTTTCAGCATTGGTGGTGAGGACAGGAATATTGTGGAAGAAGTCAAATATTTGATTAGCAGCAGGCTTAGAGAATCTATAATGTCCTTTTCATCTCTAAATTGTATGATTTCAGAAAAGAAGGGTTATCGTTGGCATAAAAAATAAATTATCTCTAATGTGCTTTTCATGATTATGGAACATCATTGAAAATTCCCCTCGAAATCTAGTCAGATTATAGTAGTTCCATAATTCTAGTAGAGGCAATTTAACAGAGATCTCTAGACTCATCTTTCTGACACAATTTGCTGAAAGTTTCAGAGGAAGTTGAGTGTTATTCAATATTAACAGATGAGAGAAATAAATTAATTAAAATGAAATGTCTAATTTGACCCAATCATTCATCTTACCAGTTTTTTTAGAGTCAGTACTTTGTGCCCACATTGAGTGTACCTTGTGAACTTTGGTAATACATTTGATAACTCTAAGCCTGTTTCATTACCTTTAATATGACATCAATAATGCTTCATTTTGTGATTAGATGCAATAACAATAGAAAGTCCTCAGCACACCATACCAAATCAAATTTAATCCATTTCTGTTTGGAACATTTCAGATTAATCACAGTTTCATAATGCACTACCCATATGACAGAAGCAATAAACCTCATTGAATGCCTCTGTAAATATGGGATATTTATAATATCAATTTCAAGAGAGTAATATATATGAAAATATAATGCATTAAATAATTCATTCATTAATAATCCTTTGTATTTTCTTTGACGTCTAGAATTGGATAAAATGTGTACAAGGACTAAATTTTGAATTACCCACCAAAAAAGGTTGTGGGCAAATTATTCCAATTATTTATAAAAATATTTATACAGACATATAATACAAAGTGCTTGTGTATTAGTTGATATTCAAACTTAAATTTCAAAAGAATAGTCCAGGTGGTTATCCATTTACTTCCTCTCTAACTCTCTTTGCTAATAAAGAAAACAAAACACAAACAATAACCCTTGTCTTACAATTTTTTCTTTAGAGCCCATGTGAATGACTCAGAAAACTGTAGATTCAGGTCCAAATTGGCTAAGGCTTTTGGGAACTTTCATAAATTATAAATCCATATTATTTAATTCAAAACAGTTGGTTCTTCCACCTGCCATTATGATTGTTTAAATGCTTGTTAACTTCTTGTGTTCAACTTCTTGTGTTTACAACTTTTATTTTTTTTTAACCTTTGCTGCTACTTAGTACAGTAACCTCCCATATGATCTTACTATTGCTAACGCTAATTTATTTCCATAAATTCAAATCACTGGAGAGTTGAAATAAAATAGAAAGCAACCTTCTTTCCTTCCATGGTTTGGAACCAACCGAAATTTAAGACAGAGAAGTGAGACTAGTGGAAATATCTAAAGCCACCTATAATATGCATACATTTTTTTCAAAGAATGCTGATTTAGAAATGCAGTCAAATTGGGGGGTAGAGTGGGAGGGAGATACAGTGACTATCTAGAGTTAAGAGACTAGCTGCAATGATTCACCCACGACAATCACTGAAAATCAAATCCTTGATATCCATGAGGTGATATACCAGATCTCTCTACCCACCATAAAAATGTCCTGATGAAAGGATCTATCTCTGTGAAGAAGTTTATGTCAACTCTACCTAAAATTGTTCCATGATAGCTCAAAAAGTAATTTTGAACTCTGCAGCCCTCACTTTCCTCAACATATGGTTCCATGAAGTAGCTCTGCCTCATCTATTTCTCTTGATCTCATTTCCTATATGTTAGCCAATATTACATTCTACCACACAGGATTTCCTCTAACATATTGACACATTGTCTCCATATTTATGCCCATGTCATTGCCTTAACCTACAAAGCTCTCTTTTGAATTATTTTGCTTGTTAAAATTGTACTCTTCCTTCAAAATTTAGAAGAGATACTGACTCTCCCAAAGTCTAGTCTCTGATCTTCTAGTTGGAACTATTGTCCTCTTCTACTGGTTCCTGGAGCTTTTTGCTCATTCATTTAGTGCAATATTTCTAGTCACTTAACCTTCTAGAGTGGAAAAATCACTAATTTAGCCAGGCTTTGATCTTATCTCTATTGATTATCAGCTATGAAACCTTGAATTAGTTAACCTTTTTTTGTTATTATTTTTGAATCCTTAAAATATTTATAATAATGCTTAATTCATAGGATATTCATAAAGGCAAATATGAGAATGTAGATTGAATTCACCTTGGAATAGTAGAGCTCAGTATATTTGTTTCATATTATCCCTATCTCATTCCACATTTTTGGCATGTAGTAAATACATATATTTGGCATATGTGTGTATATATGTGTTTGTATGTGTATATATATATATATATACATATATATAAGTTTTTTTAAAATTATAATTGTAGATATAACAGAAAATAATACATATGGGATACTTGAAATGTACACCAAATGTACTTGACATAATATCAGTCCCATTTTTATAGTTAAATTCTGAGTCATCTACCAATTAAGTGACAGAAAATATATTAGGTTTCAAATATCCCTTTTACATTCAGTTAAGAAACTTTATTATATGGATTTGGGTTTAAGGAGAAGACGTTATTCAATGGGAAAATTAGAAGGCAGTTATTCATTTGTGAAGGATATCGCTTTTAGTTGTTCCAGAAAAGAATACTGATATTCTAAAAACTAATAAAAAAGAGTCTTATTGCTTTCAAGACATTGTGGCTCTCACAAAATTATGAGAAATACCATGATTTTTATAATATTGGAATTCGGCTATATAGTGACAATAAAAATGTCCGACAGAAGTATTCGAGCTAGAGAAAAGCATGGGTAAAAAAAATTAAAATGTCCTATATTTTGGATCTTAAATATCATTTGCTGATTTTAAAAAATGAAATTAAGATTGCAATGTTGACTATGATAGAATGGGATACACAGTAAATATTTAAGATATACCTGGGGAAGGACATCTAGCTAACAAAATGGGTCCTCTCTGATAGCCACTATCTTGATGGATATACCATGATTTACAACCAGGTCCTACAGTCTGAAAGGCTTAGAAACAAGATTTTGCTCACACACTTAGTTTTTCTTTTCTTTTCTTTCTTTCTTTTTTAAACGCCTACAGCACCTGGTATTTCTAGGTGGTCTACTACCCAAGTACTAACCAAGCCCAACCCTGTTTAGCTTCTGAGATCACATGAGATTGGGCACGTTCAGGGTAGCATGGCCGTAGGCCCACACACTTAGTTTTACGTAACTTGTACTTAAGAGACTGAGACTGACAAAAACTACCCAGATGCTATAAAAAGCATAACCCTGTACACTTGGTGGAGGCTCTTTTAATATTTTTTGAAGAAGGAACTTATCTTTTCACTGTTCTAGAAGACCTGTAAACAGTCTAGCATGTTAGACTAAATATGAAATAAAACTGAGAAGTTTTTCAATTAAACATCAAATATAAGTCCTGCATGTATACGTCCCTTTTTTTTTTTACAGGGCTATGCATCATTTTTATAATTAAAATTTTAATTTGAAACTTAATAACTTTTGTAGGCCATATGGATTTGTGAACACTATTCATTAAATCCTGAGGTATCTCAGGGGATTAGGATTTAGCACTGTAAAACCATAGACTGAGGTCACTCTGTCCTAATCAATTCAGGCTGCTCTAACATAATACCATAGACTGAACGACTTAAAAACAACAGGAATTTATTTCTTACAGTTCTGGAGGCAGAGAAATACAAAATCAAGGCACCAGTGGACTTGGTATTTAGTGAGAACCCACTTCCTCATTTATAGAAGGTGATCTTTTCATAGTGTCCTCACAGGGAGGAAAGGGTGAGGGAGCTCTCTATGGTCTGTTTTATAAGGACACTAATCCCATTCATGATCTAATTACCTACAAAATACCCCCTATGCTAATAACATAACACTGGGGGTTAAGATTTCAACATAAGAATTGGAGGGGTTGCACAACATTCAGTTGATACCACCATCCTTCCTGTGATAGCTGAAACTGAGGCCTTCAAAGTTAACTTCTGAAATACATTGAGATTTCTGTGACATTTCCACATGATAGTATAAAATGTCAGCTCCTGAACTTTCTAATGATAAATAAAATTATTTGATGACAACAACTTGGCATTAGCTATCTAGTTTATATTCAAAATAGCCATCATCTATATAGTCCTAATATATACTTCTAATAAATTTACACTTTTAATAAGTTTCTTTCTCCTTACTATTTTATTAAAAAACAAACAAACAAACAAAAAAAACCCTTATTTTTCCATGCTATAGGCTATTTCTTACAAAACCAGGCATTTGCCCATAGAAATAGATCATTGAGAATGGAATTGTTATTTATTTTCTCTGTATGCAGAATAACTACAAAAGTACAGCTTGGTACTCTGCTGATGAGAAAGTTATGCTTAAAAAAATTCTCAATGTTGGCTTTAAAGGAGTAATCAGTTAAAGGAGTAATCAGATGGTTTGGAATGACTTTATTTCTTAGAGTAACTGTAATATGACAACCAGGAATCATGGATCAGAATCAATAGTTTCACCATAAATACTTCTTGATTCCTAATGTGCCACTGTTAACAACAGCTTCCACGTCTCTGGCTTTTCCTCCATTTCAATTTCTACCCTAGAGGTTTACCATAACTATTCCTCATTAACTTCATGCCACTTAGAACAGAATTTTTGGCTATAGGAAAGCAAAAGGGAGTTGGAAAGAAGCAAAGAGAGGTAAAAACTTTATCTCAGTTGAAAAACTGAGATAAAACCTTTGATTAGTTTCACGCAACCTCCTCCAGAGGTGAGTTTGGCATTAAAGCTTGGCCAGGAGAATAGGTTCTAATGCACTGTTCATGATTCATTCTACACAAGCCTTCGTTTGTGACTCTGGGGCAGATCACCCAGCGTGAAAGAGTAGCCCCTATCCTCCATGTTTGTTCCCATTCTATGTCATGAAACGGCAGATTTTTGGCCAAGTACCCTCATATGACTATATTTATTGTAAATTTTTCACTTAGGTAACATTTCTTGAGGATAGGAAAAAAATTCTATACTATTTATGGCAGTAAATTTCATATAAAAAGTGAATAATATTATAGAATAGTGATTAAAGATAGTGATTAAGAACAGTTTTCTTGATTTCAAATCTTGCCTCAGCCATTTACCATTGCCTAAACTTCAGCAAAAGCTGAATGCATTGTACAATGAGATAATACTGTTGTGTCCATCTCCAGAGTAATGTTGTGTAAGTTTAGAACACACATAAAGCCTTTAGCAAAATGTCAGGCAAATACTTTAAGTACTCAATGTATTTTGTTATTATTAGGTATTATAACTCACAGCAAACATGATAAAACTTTTCAACTAACTGAATTTACTTGAAACATATTTTCTTAGATTGACGACTAACGTCTAGTGTTACACAAAGTTAATCACCATAGTGTTTAAGGTATACTTGTCAGCAATGTTGAGAAGTTTATACTTTTACTTTCAAAAGCACAATTTCTATTAGTTTCTTAAACAATTCTTGGTTCAAATTCCTAAAACTAGCCCTAATTTTGTCAATGAATAGTCAATTTTTTTTCCCATATCCTCAAATCAATTATTTGAACAATGTGTACCAAACTACATAAGAGCAAGGAATTAAAACTCTTCCTGTTGCCAACCAATGGTTGTTATCAATGCAACACCAACAGGAGTTTCCCATTTGGGATGCAGTCAAGAAGAAAACTTTATTCAGTGCAAATAGCTCAATTGTGATGCAGCATGGCTGTGGAACAGCTCAATAGTGTTACAGTTCAGTTATGAAGCACCATGGCTGCCAGGTGGCCCAGGGACCAGGTGGCCCTGGGGCTAGTCCCCTCTCCAGCGAGACAGCCCTGCCCTGCTCTGTTCTTCTGCACTCTGGAACAGCGAGACATTTTTGATGAGACATTTTTGATGTTTCTTCTTCGGTGTTTCAGCTTTAGCTCCAGCCAGGGAACATAGTCTTCAGTCTTCAGTTGGGTGAAAAGGGAACTTATGCTCCCCAAGCCAGAGCAGAGCTGGCTTATCTAGACAGAAGTCCCCACTCTGGTCCCTGATTGGTCCATCCTCATGCAAATGAAGACTCCAAATCCTCACAGTTTGATTAGTCCAAGAGGCACTGTCCTTACTGGGCAGAATAGAGCTGCTTTAATTGGTTAGTGACAATGCTGATGAGTATATAGCTGCATAGCTCCAATTGGACAGGTAAAGCTTCAGTCCTATTGGTTGAACTACAATTCCACAAAATCCTTTATAATGGCTGGCTCAAATATCGGGAACATAGTACAGGTAAGCAATTCAGCACAGGTTTTTCACTGCAGTGTGATTTGCATGAGAGGCCCATGTGTAGAAATGTCTGCTAGGCTCTGTTTCTTAAATTTGAGCTGACTGGGATCTCTTCTGGGATCTCTTCTTGGTAGATACCTTCTTTCTCAAGGTCTGCACTATTTATTGGCTTTTAAAGTAAAATACTTAGTTGTACTAGGGCCAGACTTTTAAACAGCTAAGTATGTAAGCATTCTAAATCTAATGATTTTACTGTTCTTAAAACCTAATTACACCAAATGATTTAAGGCTATTTACCTTAAATATTGATCTGCTTTGGCTTATTTCATTTCACAACAATATTCTCCAAATATCTTATATGCATTAGAAAAATCTATATATTAAGAAACAAAACTATGGCATAATTTTTATAATGGCTGACTTTTTCATTTTAGACTGTAACTGTTATAATTTGACTGTACAACTTTTATTGACTTTCTTCCCAACACATATCTAATGCCAAAACAAAGTGGACTTTGGGAATGTGCATCCAATTAAACGAGCACCAAGTATGCCTTAAAAAAAAAAATTAGAAGTTGTACAGATAGCTGTTGCCAAATGTTTTCAAAAGAGTGAGGAAAAATTAAAAGGATAAAATTTTAAATTCTAAATAAATTTTACACCACTTCCATTGAAATATTGATAGATAAACACTGTGCTTCTTCCCTTGGTATGTCTTAATTTTATGGTGCCATTTTTAAAGACTAAATATACTGTGTAAAAATGTCTATAATTTTAGTATTTAAAGTGATATGTTTTTTTATTGTAAATTTATACTTTATTAACTTTATGTTCATGTTTTATGTGAAACAGAAAACTTCCTTTGCCTAAGATTAAAAAAAAATCTAAGTAGTAAAGATAGAAAAGTCTTTGAATACATGCATATGCATGTGTATGAAACTGCAATTTTAGAGAAAGAATTATTTTTCTGATAGCTGGTTTATTTATATACCACCACATGGCTGTCTTCACTTTGCGTTCATCTGTATTTTCAAATGGTGATCTTTGCTCTGCATGTCTCTTCTCTCATAAGGCATTAGTCATATTGGATTAAAGACCCACTTACACTATTATGACATCACCTTATCTCAATTATATCAGCAAGGACCCAATTTCCAGATAAGTTCACATTCACAGGTATACCGGTGGTTAAGACTTCAAGATATCTTTTAAGGGGATTCAATTTAACCCACAACAAGGAGAAAGTGAAAAACTTCATCTCCACCATCAGCGAATAATACTTCATGATGATAAAAGTGAACCATCCAATGAATGATCACAAACAATAGATAACACATTCAAACCTAGATGCTAGATCATACACAGTAATGGAAAGGGCAGTGTTTAAAAAAATAAAAACTTAGTATGAGAGTCTAAAACCCCTTGATTTAAATGATTTTGAACCGGAATGTCTTTGGTATTTGGAAAGAGTAATTATTTAGTCTTATCACCACATTTAACTGTCTCTATTTTATCTTTTGACTGTGATAGAAATGCCAAATATAAATAAATTAATACATAAATTAATTAATTTATTTATAATATTTAATTCAGGGACCTTAAGCTTTTGATAAGATAATGAAAGCTATCTTCTTGTGTCTCTAACATCTTGTGAGTTTAACAATTTTACAGAGTCCCTAAATGTCATTTTGTGTGCTCTGAGACTATATTCTATTTAGAAGTAGAACAAAATAATTGCCATATATTAAAAAATGGTAATAATAATGAGTGTACATGTATTCAACACTTTTTGATTATTCCATATTTATAGAGCTAAGAAAAATCTGATATGGGGACATGGATATGGTACTCTATGTTTATCAGTCAAAGAATAAACAAAATAAACATTGGGTTTTAGGCTGAGACTGAATGTGAAAAATGACTGTAGTGCATGTGTAAGTTCAAAAATAAGAAGTTTAAGCTCATGTGACATCCTATATTCAAGGCACATGAAATGCTAGAAAAATACGTCTGTATTAATATGTAGTGTGATACACTTGGTAATAGTACATAAAAATTTATTTTCCCCAATAAATACAAAATATGAAGATAGATAGAAACCTGGCCTATTAGTATTTTAATTAAGCAATTCTGCTAGATAAATCATATATATAATTACAGAATTATATATTATTATAAAGGCATGTAGTATAATAACTAAATAACTAAGAAAAAGAAAATAACTAAATGCATAACTACATGCATCTCCCAGGAAAAAAATTCTAAATGTTATAGCTATATATTTTTCCAGTTGGGGCAAGGAAAACACAACAGAACCAGCAAAACTGGCATTCCCTTTATCTGGTGTAGAGTTGGGAGTGATGTAATTTTACAGGTTGATAATGCCTGACTCATTCATATAAGATCTGACAATCATTAAAAACTAATGTTTATGAATCATGATTATGAAATCCTAAAATCGGGTCTATTTTCTCTTTTGCAGATGGTTCTTTCTTCGAAACTTTTGTCAGACATTCATATTATTTTTAAATAAGTACAGTGAGGAATAACACAACTTTGAGACATGTAATTCCTGGAAGAACTATTTATTAGAGTGTTTCATCATTAGCTTCCTTTCCACTCCATTTACTATTTATTCTATTCTGGTAGATATGTTTAATATGCTATGAGGTAAGGCTGCAAAATGAAATAAATAAGGCCCACAAAGCCTTAAAAAGGTTCTGCCACCTCCCATCACTGGCAAAAGATAGGTTCTTCTTTAAGTGTATGAGAGAGTGATAAATAAATTAATTAAGTGCCTGATAGAAAGTTCCAGTTGGTTGTGTGTTATTCTTCTGTTTAAAGGAGAATAATGTGTGACATCTAAATTAACTTGAGCCATCAATACAAAAAGTGATAATATTTATTTAAGGCATAGTAACTCTGAATGACTTCTGCTATTAGAGGTTTCTAAGAATCATTTTATTAAGTCACTTTTCATTCATAAAAGGAAGAGAGAATGGTATGGTAGAAAAAGTAACAAGTCGAACCTCATGGATTTGGGGTTCATGGGTTTAATAAGATCTCCATTTGTTCCTCTGTGAAACAAGGAAGTTTAACTATATCAAGAGACTTTATTTTCCCCAATAAATACAAAATATGAGGATAGATAGAAACCTTAGCTTGGAGTTCATGGCCTATGAATAGTCTTTAAGAAATCTGTAAGAATCATGAAACTTTATGTATGCTCTCTTTTATAAAGAGTATCCATAGCTTGAGAACCATTATTAAAAGATTTTTGACCAAAAAGACTACAAGGAATAGGTGAATTTGTGATTTCCTGACTGTATCATGTTATATGAGTCATTATATATTGCAGGGGTCCCCAACCCCTGGGCCATGGACTGTGACCAGTCCTTTGGCCTGTTAGGAACCCGGCAGAACAGCTGGAGGTGAGTGATGGGCAAGCAAGCAAAGTGCTCCCCAGCGCTAGCATCACCACCTCAGCTCCACCTCAGATCATCAGGCATTGGATTCTTAGAGGAGCACTGGTCCCTGGTGCCAAAAATCTTGGGCACCTGTGAATACAGGATTCATGTAATAATATATTTTTAGTGACTACCATGTTCTAGGAGATATGCTCATCCGTGTTACATCTATGAATAAAGATATGCAGGATGGGCCAGTGCAATGGAACATTTTAATCTTGATTTTTTTTTAAGTGTTTTCTTTTTGAGCTATCTAATTTCTTCTATATCTAGCAGTAGATACACATTTAAATCCTAAAATGGTATCCTGAATATCCATGGATGTGACCGTACCTATGAGCATCTATTTATATTATTTGGTGCACATGATCTAAGGGTCCTGTGAGTGGCTGGATTATGTATTTACCCCTGGGAATACCTAAGGGGGAGGAGGTATGAATAGATCTGCTCATGTCCCCATCAGTCTTAAGAAATTTTTATGTGTGCTTTTAATGTATGTGCTCATTTGTTCAAGGAAAGAAGAAAGAGTTAAAGGAGAGGGACCCACAATACAATTAGTGAGAAATAGAAACTGAAGCACTGATTGCTGCCATTTAGAAATTTACAAACTAGCCTCATACAGAAGGGACATAAAGCATGGATGAACATGCTTCCTCAAAATAGTCACCTTCAGCAAAAGGATTATTTTGAGCTACAAACACTTGAAAAACTGCATGTGGAAGAAGGGTACTCTGACCTTCCCTTTTCTTCATAAAAGTGAGAGATAAAACTCCCATGTGAAGACTGTGTTCTCTATACCAGGAGGAAAGAAACATTCTTATCAAAATATACAGGGAATCAAAGCCAAGAGAAACCTGTACAAGCAGACCCGGTTAAAAATTACTCCTATCTTCCTTTAGTCTCCCCATCTATTTTAGTTACTTTTCCATAATTCTCTTTGTTCAACCTAGTATATAATCATTGGGTTCTAGCTACTTTAAATCTTCATTTTTCTATGGGGTCTCCTATGTACACGTAAAATTCTACATGTTTTTCTGTCTTATGATGATTTAATTCTCAGGCTCAAAGGGAGACCATAAGAGAGTAGAGGTAAACAAATAAAATTTATGTTGCTATACTTAATGAGGCTTGAGGTATAGTTATCAGCTGCTGAAAAGTAGACTATGTAGGGTTACATATTTTGTAGTTTTTTTCTGTCCTCTAAGATCTACTTCAATATCAACTAAACTTGATCCTTCTTGAGTCTGATAAAACTAGGTGATAAAATGATGAGAGAATAATTCATTTTACCCTCCTAAATTTTCCATTTGATAGGTGAAACTTTTTTAACTTCAAGCATTTCAAGAAGAAATGATGCTTTAGCAACTAGGCCTAAAAAAGATAGATAAATCCAGAAGTACACTTTCCTATTGTTAAAAAGAAAGCAGTTTAAAGTAATTTAAGCTTGATGCTGGGAGATTAACTTCCGAACAAAGGACTTTCAGCCTTCAGGCATGTGTTTGATAAGAAAAACTCAAAAGGAGAGGTCACAGTGAATTCAGGACTTATTCCTCCTAGGTGCTATTACATGCTAGGTGATAGAGATTTAAAAATGAATAAGACTGGTACTCAAAGTGACCATGAGAAAAAAAATGACCATTAGAAAAAAAATGACCCGACGGAACTAGCATCATACAAAGTCCTGTTCTCACCAGGCAAAGTCTAGAGAGCTAAAATTATTCTACTGTCCCATTATGCATCTAAATTCTTATTTTCTCCTGTTCTGTTTTCAGCTTGTTGAGCATGAGAAAAGAGAACCATTGAATGAATTCTCACTATAATCTTTTCGTCTCTCTCATTTTCAAGCAAAATAAATAAATCTTGTCTGTGTATGCCATTACTATTTCAAATGTCCCTCACTCTGTGGAAATTATGTTAATTTTTGTGTCACCCCCTATTGCTCTCCTAAAATCTCTTGTTAGTTTTATTTATACATTCAGAGCAATGCCATTGTAGGCTTTCTATAAAAGTTCCCTGCATAATTTAATAAGAAGTCTACCAGAAAGCAGGGAAGACTGACAATTGTTAAACAGGTTGTTGTTCTTCTATTAGCCATTTGCTGAGGAAGAGGTCCTTAATAGCAATAAAATTAGGCCAGAGCAAAGACAGTTTAATATCCAGATATTTCAGTTATGAGAGAGCTGTGGGAAGAGAGTTTTTCTAGTTCCCTTGAAGACAAATACAATATAAAATCAGAAATAATTTATTAATGTGACTTGATGTTTTTATTTTATAAATGATTTTAGTGTCTTTTAAGTACTCCCCCTTGCAGGCATAGCCAGAGCTGGCCTTGCATCCTTAGGCCAGGTGATTGGTTTATCAAACCTCTTTTGGTGAAATCAATGACCACTATCAATGAAGAGATGTTTGAGGTTCCTTAAACTAACTTCATTTATTATTATTATTATTATTATTATTATTATTATTATTATTATTTATTCCATTTAATATCTTAGACAATTCAAGAAAAAACAAATATTTTGTACACAGCTGTCAGCACTGCTGTATATTCATCAAACCTTTCAAGTTCCATGCTGGGCTGGTTCTTAGAACCATTATGAGTCATAAGTCCTGTACTAGGTAAATTTGTTTTAGGCAGAAAACATCACTATTGTTAAGAAACATAATTATCAACAAAAAGTATTTTGGGTTATGTGATCAAAGTACTTTATGACAACTTTCCATCGATTTATGTTCTGTCTGTAGGTGACAGAACAAAAGTTCTGACAACAAATTACCTATCAACTACTCAAGTTAGAAAAAGAGAAAATTGATATTGCTCCTCTAGTCTCCAACCACTTCGAAAAATTTCTGCCTCATCTCTCGTAATCCTTATAATTTACGTGCAAACCATGCTCCCAAAACTTATTGGTATACACTCTCTACCTATCCTTCTGAAACCTCTCCTAAATAAGAAATAGAGCTATTAAGCAGTATACTAAATGTATTTTCAATAGCATAAGTGTTGAATTAACAAAAAAAAGAAAGAAAATTCAGTAACTATCCATATACAACAGAGTTCATTAGATCTAATTTTAGTTTTTGAGTTTTTATCTTTCTTGAACATTTTTAATTATGCATATGTATTGATAATTTACAATTTATTTGCATGTTATTCCAAAGAAGAAAAAGAAAATGCACTTTTTAAAAAACAAATAAACTTCATTTTATCTGCCTATTACTTTGAGTTCATTATAATCTTTATAAACCTAAGAATTATTATGAGGTCCATAGTGAACTTATTTTTCCGTATCTTAAAACATTTTAATATTTCGTCAATTTATTTGATTATTATTCATCAACTATTTCTGACTAAGTCAGAAAAGATAAAACAAGCAAATAGTAGATTTATAGAACCACCTAAAATGCTGATGAAATAATGAAATACCTAATCACTATTATATCATCCTTTTAGTTTCCTTATTATATTGTTCAAATATTACATCATATTTCAATTAATTTTTTTCTTTTTAAACTTTTCTTGTACTAAATTCTTTTTTTTTTTTAGCATTTTATTTTATTATTTGTTTCAAGTATACAGTACATTGGTTAGACATTCATATAGTTAATGAAATGATTCCCCAATTACTCTATCACTCCTCTGGCTCTTGTACAAAATTCTTGTTCAGAATTTTTTATTGCTTATCCATAATAACAAGCAAAATAAAAGTGACAGAGGACGTATTTTACAATTATGAGACAAATTAGGAAAGGAGTTGAAAGAGACAGAGCAGCATTCTGGATTCTAATGATGATGGTGAAATTGATCATATTACTGAAATTTCAGGCTGTATCTCTTCAGATTATGATATCCTAGATTAACTTTTTCAAACTCAAGAATCAATAAGTGAATAATATTAGTAACAACAAAAAGAAATATGAAATTCTTATCTACTTAGTCTTTCAACTGAGAACATTATTTATTTTGATGCAAGAAATTATTTTGCTAAAAAGTAGTTTGATATTATTTCATCTTGTTAAAATATTTTCACTAAAATTTTCTTGATATATTCTTAAGTGGAAAAATGCTTCAGATGGGTGTATATTTATATATGATTAAAGAAAAATACATGATGTATAGATAAAAATAAAAATAAAAATATTTTCTAATTATAACTCAAAGATAGCTATCTTTTCCTCAACAAAAGTATGAGCTGTCAAAAGTTTTAAAAGTGTTGCATTTTAACAATACAAGATTCACGCATGACAGCTTATGAGCAGTTAATTGCAGACAAAAACTATTTCTCATTTAGGGCTACACAGCATTTATCCAGAAATATATAGAATAATTAATATGTTCATATCCTTATTAAAATTTCAAATAGGATTATTTTTTTGAAATCCTTTCTAGTCATCTGTATATTCTTTTCAAAATGACTCAAACATATAGAAATAATTGTAAGGGTCCATTGCTCCCACATGGTAAATGGTAATAACTATTGTTCTTTGTACAAAAAGGGTTAATCAAGTGTGAGTATAATATATCACTTGTCCCCTTAAGACAGGAAATCAGAACTGGCAAGAAGAAAAAACCATTTCCTTTGCAGAAGCTTTCTTCAGGGAGTGACCTTAAAGGTTAAATATACTTGGGAACATGAAAATTAAGGCATTCCAGGAAAAGAAACATCCTGGCAGACTGAGAGGCATAACAATATAAAAACACAAAAGGTATGTATAAGGCTTAACAGGAATTCAATTGGTCTGAGAAAATTTCAAAGGAAACCATATTGTGCACTCATATTTAAAGTCTATTTAGTTTACCAACAAAACTTCAGTTTGGTGAAGTTAAGTCATGGGGATTGTTTATAAATCAACAGTGAATCTTTTCCTATCTATTTAGGGAATCATCGTAAAATAGAACCATTGAGTTCATTGAGTGAAAAAAAAAAGAGTTATTTGTGAAAAAAAAAAGTTGAAGCATCTGGGGAAAGACTAAAGTTGTGACAGAGAATTATTTGTCAAAATGGAGAGTGAAGCAAATATGTCTTCTTTAAAAAGCTGAGACTGCAGGCTTTTATATGAAATGACTATGAATGAGAACCTAGTATTCTCAGTTGACAATGAAAAATTGTAACTGAAGTTGAAGTTTGTACTATTCTATTAGTATCTATTGTGCTATAATGTTGATAATAGTGGTATTTTTACTTTATCATTGATAATCTAAGTAAAGGGTTTTATACTTATGATTGCCATTCCAATTATTGACATTTTAAGATATCATTTAAATTATTCAAACCGTCTTATTTTTTATTTTGTTTACATTATAATTATGCCTATCATCAGACACAAAACATAATTATCTTATCTAAACTACAGTGAATCATTTTGATAAAAGATAATTAAATTCAATTCACTATCATGATCTGTAGTTGGTTCAGTTTCTAATAAACACATTGTACAATTAAATAGTATTATACAGTATGTATAGGGTAGAAGGAATACTTTATGCTTAACCTTGTCAGAGCAGCCAGAAAAATATTCCAAGCAAGTTTTGTAAAATTTAAGTAGATAAAATTAGACTGTTTAATGATTCATTTTATGTAAAATTAAACTTCAATCAAGTCAGAAAACAAAAGATTCAATTAGCAAACATATATTGTATGTATTCATCTTCTGTTTTGAGTTTGAGTTCAAAATAGCTAATCTTGAAAAGGAAGGAAAAGATACCAAAGGCATCTCATTTAGATTGGGATTCTTGGGTTCTGGAGTTGGCAAAGAAATTGACAGAGATTCTGAAAGTAAATATTTTCTATGCTCCTGAGCTGGATTATGGAGCAATTTCAATCTAGCTTTGATACCACCCTACTTTTTTGGCTTCATGGAAGGATTTTAGCAGCAGTAACATATGTTTCAGGTTTCTTTCTTACTTGAAAGTAAAATTCCATCATGCAGTCTGGAGCACACCTACCTGTCTGTTAAGGTTTTGGTAGGGTTGCATATAATTTCAAAACGTATGAGTAAAGTATAGGTATGTAGGAAAGAGAGAGATTATATTCTACCCTTCTAGGTTCTGCTGGCTGATCTGATCATTAAATCAACATGAGATAGATTAGCAACTAAAAAATAACCAAATTTAATTACATATGTACATCTGGAAACTCCACATACATGAGCATATCAGAGACCCCGCATACATGAGAGGCTCAGAGACAGGTGCAATGACGTAAATATGGCACTTAAGCCAAAGAGTGAGGTAAGGTGCCCTAGGGCTTCAAAGAGGAAGAGGGCAATTTGTGGAATGATAAGAAAAGCAGATGTTCAGAAATTAGGTTTGTCCTACCAGACAGACTAGTTCTTAAAAGTTATTTCTGGGCCATAACTTTTACTATGGGCAATGACTTTTACTATGGGCAAGGCCCGCATTTTAGATTCTTCTAGGTAGTTAAGGGAGGGGCAGACATTTCTTCTCAGCCTTAGGGTCTTAAATGCCTTCAGCTCAAAATAATACACATGCTAGAGTGATACATCTTGAGGAAGCCTGTTCTGAACCACTTCAGGTAAAATATCAAAGAATGTTATAATTCTAGATTTCCATCTCTATGCTTTTAGATACAAGGTTCTAAATTGTATTATTTTAATGTTAACACCAAATCTCTTTTGCTGTAATAAGTATTATATTATATGTGATGTAATACGTAATGTGATATATACATGTACTTATATAAATATAGGAAAAAAATAAATATATTAGGTTTTCTCTTAGGTTTAAATGACATAAATATCTTAAACGAGCCTGGAAAATAAGCACTCAATATATTTTAGTAATTCTTCTCTTCCTCCTTATTTGCCAATACTCCCCGCATGTAAATCTCCAACCTCTTTTTATGGTCTTCGAACCTAATATTTCTTAGTAAACACTGTCCAGAGTAATCCTTTAACCATTGGGCCAACACTCAATTTACATCTTGTTTTTGCAACTCATGCTTACGCAAACGAGATTCCTAATTTGGAAGATGAAGGACATTATTGGACATATAGGATTGTTGAAGTCTAGATTACCTAAAGTAGATGGTAACATGAAGGTGAGTGACAGAAGACTGTTGTACTGTGGTAGCCAAATTTCATGAGGTTGTATACAGGCAGGAATTTTGAAGAATAGTGAGTTCAACAGACTTGAGAAGTGGCAGAAGAATGGGGACTGTTAGTCTGTAAGCTGCTTAGATGTCATTAACAAACCAATAGTTTTTTCTGGATCCTAAGTATGCATAAAAACCATCAGAATTACCTAGGGATGTTATTAAATTTTGGCTTATCAAACCCCACCCAGACACATAAACTTATATTCTCTGTGTTTTAAGATCTTGCTATGGAGATTCTTTTGGGCACCAGACTCTGAGAAACTCTTGTCCAGACACATCTCTCACTTAAAATTCTGATGTTTCTCTGGAGTAGGAGAGAGGAGTGGAAAGTTCTCAGTCAGCTTAATTGTGCTCTATGATTACTTGATCATAGATCTTTCCCCCCTTAAATGGTCTGTTGATTCTCTAAATTATTCTTTGCAAAATTGATGTTACTTTTTAACACTTAAGTATGTCGTACTCCACCATAAAAACAAAACAAAACAAAACAAAACAAAACAGGTCTTCTTGGAAAAATGGCTAAATTACAGATCTGGAGTAAGAATGTATAAAATAAGCCTATAATAACCTTGTCCACTGTTTCCCACTGGCTAAAATATTCAAACACAATAACTGTAATCGATTGTAGTGCATTGAATATATAAAAGTCCATGTGTTCCTAAAGATATGTAAGAGTAGAGAAAGCAAAAAATGTCATGTATATATCTGTTCGAGTACGTGTATCAGCTGCAAGATCAAGAAAGAAAATTGAAACAGCAAGTTTCGACATGAACATTCCCTTAACTTGATTATGTTTCTAGTTTAATTTGTGTTGACTAATAGGAAATCTCACTTCTAGTTAATGAGTTTTTTGATGTTCTTCTCCTTGTTTTTAATCTTTTCTAAAATGAATAGTTTGAATCTTCTTGTTTTCAGTAATTTCTAATTCACTTTTGGTTTCCTTTTCAAATTGCTACAAATATCACTCACTGGAAAGCAAGTTGTACTTTTTGGCTGCATGTTCTGACAGCCTCCATTCTGTAACAGGTGCTAATTGCAATGGAAACAAAGAATTCAAGCGCATTTTATCACTTTAACATTATATTCTCTTACATTCTTACTGTGCCTCTATCAGGTTTTATCTTAAGTAATACAAATGCAGAATTCATTGTTTCCATGGTTGTTTTGAATTTACTATAAAGACAACTCTGACACTATAAAATAGTTTCCGTCTTAAACCTTTATAAATGTTGAAGGGGACTAAAGTTTTCTACACCCAAATATGACTGTTGGGATACTGATTTTAAGCTGGTTATTAAGAAACAAAAGACTCAGCTAAAAAAGAAGCCACACTGAGACTGGTAGGATGGGCAGAGATGGGAAACAGGCTGGTCTCACACCCACCTGTGGTGGTTGAGAATCAGCAAGGATATCTCAGCTGTGGAGGTCCTCACTGAGAAGTAAGGGGCCCCAGCCCCTTACCGGGCTCCTCAGCCTGGGACACCAGTGCAGGGAAAAGGAGTCCCTACAACATCTGGCTGTGAAAATCAACAGAATTCCAACTGGGTGAGACAGAGGGCTGCTAAAAACCCAGACATCCTCTTAAAGAGCACAAGCACAGATTCACTTGCTCACACTCTGCTAAGCTCCAGTGCTGGGGAAGCAGCATCAAAAACTCAAAGGGTATATGAGGAGAATTTGAATTGTGTACCTTCAGGGCAAGAGCTGGAAGGGCAAATCTTTGTTGAACCCCAGGTTCCAGTGTTGAATCCTCTTCCCACATAGCCTGCAGGTACAGGTGGGCACTAAATCTGAATCCACATTAACCTAGTGAACACTGCTAGCCCCGCCCTGCTGACTCCCTAGACCACATCCCACCCAACTCACATACCACCTGAGCCTCCTTCATCACTTCTTCCTCACAGAAAACCAGCCTTAACCCCAGCTACAGACTTTCCTAAAAACTCTCAAAGTTCTGCAGGCCCCAGGCAGGTGGCAGCTAGCCTCAGCATGCTCTGTGTCTCGTGCTGAGTGGCCTCATCTTAATCTGCATTAACCTCATGAACACTGCTTGCCCCACCCTGGTGACAATTTGATACACCACCCCCATCCAACACTGCCTAAGACACTTTCAACAGCTATTCCTCACAGGCTAGCAGCATTGGCCTGTGCTGGAGACTTTCCTTTTTCTAAAAACTCTCAAAGGCCCGCAGGCACCAGGTAGATGGTGACTAGCCTCAGAATACCCTTTACCACTTGCTGAGCAGGCCTAGGACTGGCACTGATGGAAGCTAACCTGAATTTTCAACACGGTCTCTCCTATGTGCCCCTGGGCTCAGCACTGTCAGCTACCAACCACAGATCACTTTGTAGCTGCTACCATCTGGCCCTGGGTGAGGCATAGGCAGAGACTGACTTTAGCCTGCACCAGAGATGATCCTAAGAGGCTCCAGAACCAGTAAACCAGGTGGCCAATTTCAGACTACAATGCATCACCCAAAAAGCTCCACAAATGGCACACACAAAAGGTAGTCTCGGTAGGCACTAGAGCCCTGCTGGGGTGAATCCTGCTTTGTGGGTATCTGTTGTAATCATGGACAGTCTTCACAGTTAGTCAGCCTGAGAGTCAGCCCTAACCACTGACATGCCAACAGCAATCAGGACACAACTACAACAAGAGGCTACAGACAACCCACACAAGGGACAATCTTGGAGCACCTGGCTCGGGTGACTGTGGACAGTGTGCCACAGGGCCCCACAAGACACCTACTACATAAGGTCACTAGGGCAAGACTGGGAAATGCAGCAGATCTACCTAATATATAGAAAGGAGCACCAAGAGGCAGCCAAAATGAGAAAACAAAGAAATATGCCCTCCCCCCGCTAAAAAAAAAAAAAAAAACACAAAAACAGAAGAATACTCCAAAAAGGAACTAAATAAAATGTCGTCAAGCAATCTACCAGATACAGAATTCAAAACATTGATTATAAGGATGCTTATGAACTTAGAGAAAGAACAGATGAACTCAGTGAGAGAATGAACACCTGAATCACTGGAGACCCAAACTGACCTATAAAAAATACGATTGCTAGAAGTTGAATTTTTCTTTATGGATTGAGGCAAAACCTGCAATTATTAAGTCATTTATTCAAAACTATTATGAATAACTTTACTGATTATTTGATTTTTTTAAACACTTTCTTCCTAGCAAAAATTAGTTAAATTTAGTAATGCTTGTCTCCTTTTTACAAACATATTAAGGACAAAGTTTGGGAGGTGACATACTAGCAACTGGACCTTAAGAAAATAAAACTATTAGCCATTTTTTATTTCAGTAAATACATAAAGAAAGATTAACAAGTTTAAACCAGTGTTTCTCCAAATGTGATCCTCTTCTGAAGTACTTCGAGATTTCTGATCCCAGGCTCTTCTAAATTAAAATCACTGAGTTCTAGACCTATAAGTATGGATTAATAACAAAAACCCCAGGTGATTCTAATGCATTTGTTTGAGAACCAATGCTTTAAACTTCTAAGGTAAAATTAACATTCAGCTAGATTGAATTATCATAAACATTCAGCAACTGACAAATGTTTAATAGGCACCTTATTAAAAGAAGCTTTTGGTTTCACACAATGAAGACTTGCAATCCATTAACCCCCATCTGTGTCTGCTCAATTCACATTCAGACTTAAGAATAAAAACACTTACATAGAAGAGCCCCAGGCCAGAAACAAAGCTCACTCAAATTTAACAGTATCTTAGGTCCCAAAATATACAACCTTGAATTAAAAGCAAAAACATAAATAGGGTTGAAAGATGAAGGGGAGGAAACATTTTTGCTTTGTTTTATTTTTTCTTTATCACTCAGGCAATAACAATACAAGAACTGTACTATTTATTTTGAAGTTTTGAATGTAGTATCATCCAGTGAATATGTATATTTTGATATCCAATAAAAATAGGCCATTTAATTGTTTTGACTTTTGCTTCCTAGAGAGAATGAATTCTTTAATACTAACTTTTAAACAGCTATAATTTTCTTGTTGATCTTTGAATGTTTCCCACTAAGCCAATTTCATGCTGATGCAGGCCAGCAGCTCTCCCTCGTATTATCATTAATGAGGCTAAGGCACTCAGTAAGGAGAGAATGACCTTTTTTAAACAGTAGTTAGTCATCCAGTTGATGCTGATGGAAACATGTAGGATCATTAATTGAATAAATGATTACAAAGCAGATACCAGTGATGAAACATTGTAATGAGGGATGATAAAATTTTGCATCTTTTTTGTTTAGAGTATGGAGTCTAGAGTGGATAAATAATCATCCAATTTATGGTTAAATAAAGTAGCTACTTGGCATTTTGGCAAAAGGGTTATGTCAGAACACAGTTAATAAATGTCCATCGTTTAAGGAGTACAGTAGATTTGCTGAATGACCATGCATCATACACATTGATGAGGTGACTATATTATCTATATAATCAGACCTGAGATCTGACTTCAGTCTTATCCTCTGTCCATATACTCTGAGAACTTGAGCAATTTAAAAAAATCTTCCTGTCTTATTCTATTAATTTATAAATGGGGCATGAAAATATTACCTACCACATGGCAAGATACTGGCCGTATCTGATTGGTCTGAGGTTTATATGAAATAATACTTTACTGAGCCTGGTATAGACTCAAAATTATTAACTAATAGATTTTTATCACACTATAAAAAACCATCGTATCAAAGGCAATTCTCCTTACAGAAGTTACTTATATTAATTCTGGTTCTGTTCTATTCAGGGTCTTCTTTATGTATATTATTATAAACTCAAAGTCATTTTAAAGTAAATTATTATGTACTTAGATGTAAATGATTATTATATGTTTTTGTTTGATTTTATTGGAATCATTAGAGAAAAATAATTTTCAATGCCCAATGCTATTAGTCTACTGATGTCATCTTTGCCTTAATAAAGTTGAATTAAGGCAGTGATAAAAAATAACATCTTCCTTTTGGATCTAAAGTTTCAGTTGTCTGTGTCTTTTTAAAATATTTTCATGAGTTTTCACATCTCTGCTATATTTCACTCTAAAAATAAGTTGAAATTTAGACAACTGTCCATTGACTCTGGCAAAGGAAAAGATTAGACCTTAATCTCACGAAGATCAACTAACAAAATTCCAATTTTCTTCAGTGGCTTCTTTTTTGATGTCTGCATGGAGAAAGGCTGTCTTGAGTTCAATAACTAAGAAGGTTAGGCCAGGTCAGTGACTGACTTAAAAGCCACGAGGAAATGTACAGGATTTCTAAGAAATGTTCAGAATGTATCATTGGTTGATAGTTTTCTACTCTGAGTTTTAGAGACAAAGATCGTATCAGAGGCAGTACATAAATAGATTTTGGGTTAATTTAGTATGCTCAGGAACTTAGCATAAGTTGAAACCTGTATTTCAAAAATATCAATGTCCTTAAAGTTCACCTTATGGCTTGACTATAAAAAGATATATTCCAATACTAGCTAGTTTTCTAGTTTGCTTTCATACATGTTTCTAATCACTTCATTTTCCAAGAGAAGGTATTAAAACCATTAAGTAAAATCTCCTTCATTCTCTAAGTCTCCATTTCCTTAAGTATAAACAAAGAATTAATAAATCCAATTCAGAGAATTACAAAAATTGTGAACATTTCAAGAAACATAATATATGAAAGCCACATGAATCTTATTTATTAAATTTATTACTAAATGCTTGTAAATTTGTTCAAATGTATTAGTAAAGTCAAACTTTTGTAATTTCAAATTTCTTCATTCAGCACATATTTATATATACTCTACATTCTATAAGGCATTGTTCCATGCTAAGTAAGTTTAAACATGCCATTTTGACTAATAATTACCTATAAGAGTCAGAGTGAGTCAATGTAGACTGACTTTGTGTTATATATACAGATCTACCTAATCATCAATAGACATAAGAATTACAACCTATCCCGTCAACTAATTTTGAGCAGCACTTTTAATTAATATTAGAAGCAGATTTTATTTATTGTTAATTCAGTTGTTATTTTATTTTTCTCATCTTTTTTTCTCTGTTGGTAGTTAACCACCTGCAGAGGAAGCCTTGGCTGCTCTTGAGTTCTAGTGGGCACCCAGTTCTATCACTGTTGGCTGACAGAGAACAGGAATCATCTCAATTCCTCCACTACTCTCCTTTCAGAAAGAATGTGTAAACCATATCAGGGATGGTACATGCTAATGAAATGAATGATCGCTTTTAGTTATTTTAATGCATTAAAAATCTTTTGGTTTTAAATGGTCTATAAATTATCTTGATAATGAAGTTGGGCCATAGTAATCCTATCTTATAATACACAATACTTTAAAACAAATTTCATATTGTAACATTTAAGTTACACTATTTTCTTTTATTTTACTAATATATTCGGTACTTGTGCAAATTCTGATACTGTTCAGTTGTTTTCTCTTATTCAAATGTTTGCTTTCACAGTGATAGTTATGTTAATAATTAAAAATTTAATTCAAACTCACCTGGGACCTAATGGCATCATTCTCTTAGATCTATATTGTATGGATATTCATGTAATAGCTAACTCCTAAGCTATAGGTCATATGTCTGTTCAAATAGTACTTATTTATCTACTCCATTCTAGTGACCTTGGTGAGTCTAACACGTGACATGTAATTAAAGTTGAACAATCTTTATTCTATATCCTTCTGTATTCAGAGAAAATTGTGTTAAGATAGAATCATAATTTCTCTCCTTAAAGTCCCCTGTTTTCATAGTTCTTTATAGACAAATATAATTATTTTTCTTATTTAATTTGGATTTCTCTTTCCTGCAACTAAGTTTAGTTAACACAGAATATAAAAATTGTGAACACATTTACCTTAAAACTTACTAATAGTATCCAGATCCTATTTAATCTGTTTCCCAATTAATTTAATATCATAAGCAAGTGGTTATACTCTAGTCATCATCAGTCACCAAAACCTGAGAATAGTCTTTTTCTTATCATAGTCTATCTCTACCAATGAAATAGAAATTCTGACCCGTCCTGAACAAGTTTTTTTATGTTAATAGAGCAATTAAATAGATGGAAAATAATGCAGCAGATATTATCACTTAATTTAAATGTAAAAACATATATATCTTCTCTGGCTATTCTTCTTATTTTTCAGTTTTATACTTAAGTATGTAAAATTCTAAACTGCTATATTTCTGAAAATTATACAGAAGCAAGTTTTTCTTTCGTGACCACAGAAAGAGATTTTCTATCAACCACATTTAATATTGGCTCAATATGACTAAAAGAGTTACTAAAGTGTTATTTTCCTTAAAATATATTGATTTCGAACTTTCAGAGAATCAATACTTAGATCAAAGTTATAGAAAAGTACTTATTAAATAAATGGAATGCTATTAAAATGAAACTTATTATGTAGAAATACAAAGCTTTTAGACTGTGTCTTCATTAACTAAGTGTTATGCATTATTATTTTTCAACCTTTAGGCAAAGTATCATATTCTCTGTGATGAGTATATAAATAAGCTGATGAGATTTTCGGTGCTGCTGAAAAGAATCTTTTATCTGGCCTATGTAATGTGGAGTCATAATCTCAAGGGGAAAAATAATATGTGAACATGCTGAAGTAGGTTAATGAGAAAAATTTATTGCAATCATGTGAAACCAAGGAGGTAGGATGCAGACTGTCTTATTCTAAGTTCACTAGCTATAGGATATATTATTTTATTACTTCATATATGAGAGTGGGGAATAATATGTATATAATAATAACAAAAAATCAGTCACCAGTATTTGGTATTAATGATACTTGGTGTATCAGCAGCAGCAGCAGCAGCACCTTTATTATCATTATTATCTGTTATTATAACAAGTCAGTAAGACAAGGTTGATACCACACATGAGCTTTCACATTGTTTACTGAGTAGAAAAAGAATCCAAGCATATATTTCAATAAGATAAACATAATTTTTATCAAAAAAAATAATACATGCTTTGAGATTTAGAACTGTTTTCTGACAATGTATACTTTCATCAGATGTGATGATAAATTTTTATTTGTTTATGAATGAAGGAAAAATCACTGTATTATTTTAATGATGTCTCTCTCCTCTGCTCAAAACTTTCCAATGACTTCCCATCTTACTAAAAATAAAGGATAAAATTAAGCATTGAAATCGCTACCTGATCAGGTTCCCATGATCTCTTTGAACATGTCAGATACTACTCTCCCTTTTGCTTAATCTATTCCAGCCAGATAGACTACTTAGCTCTTCTTAGAACATACTAGGAATACTCCCATCTCGAGATCCTTACAATTGTGCATAGAAACCTTTTTCTCCAGAGAGATAAACGATTTGCTTCTTTAAATCATTTAAGACTTTGCTCAACTGTCACCTTTGCAGTGAGGCTTATCCTTACAATGCATACGAAGTTACATGTTGCTTAATCATTTGCTTCTAAGGTATCCTTGGCATGTCAGAAGAAACAAAGAAGTATATTTTAAAGAAACAGCTTCCCCAAATAGGTCTGGATTAGATTTTACCAGTGAGAAGATCTCATATAAGATTGAGAAAACAGAAAACGGAGATGCCGTTACCCTAGAGAATCTTGGGAAGCCCAAAATTCAGAGTAGCTTCTTTATGTTTGCAACTGTTTCAATTAATATAAAAAAGAGAATTTTAATTAAAAAATCATTTTTTAGATAAGCAAAACTGAGATAGTTTACCAGAAACAGGCTTTACGACAATAGATTCTAATGAACTCACTTCAAGAAAAAAAAAAGAAAAGAAAATTCCCAAAGGACAGTCTGAAGGACAGAACTAATGGTGAATAAAAATATAAAGACTGATATGAATAATGATTGGTATAAAATGATAACAATGATAAAGTTCATTTATGAGATTGAAAACAAAATTATAGCACTTCAATACAATTAAAAACAAGCCACAGACTGGGAGAAAATATTACCCACCAAGATATATCTGATAAAGAATTGGTACCAAAAATATACAAAGAACACTTAAAATCCAATAATAAGAAAACAAAACACCCAATTTAAAAAATTAAAAATAGACCAAAGAGCTGAACAGATACTCACCAAAAAAGATATACAGATGGCAAATACACATATAAAAAAAGCTAATCATCTATCGTTAGGGAATTGCAAATTAAAACAAGATACCACAAGACACCTGTTAGAAGGGCTAGAATCCAAAACATTGAAAACACCAAATGCTGGTGAGCATGTGGAGTAACAGGCACTCCCATTCATTACTTGTAGAAATGCAAAATGATACAACCAGTTTGGAAGACATTTTGGCAGTTTCTTACAATACTAAACACTCTTACCATATGATCCAGCAATCATGCGACTTGGTACTTACTTGAAAACTTGCATCTACACAAAACACCTAAACTCTAATGTTTTTAGCAGCTTTATTGATAGTTGCCAAAACATGGTAGTGACCAACATATCCACCAGTAAGTGAATGGATAAATAAACAGGTACATCTATACAATAGAATAATATTCAACAACAACAAAAATAATTTGGTGGAATGAAAGATGTAGTGAAACCTTAGATGCATGTTGTTAAGTCAAAGAAGTCAATCTGAAAGGGCTACGTACTGTAAGATTCCAACTATGTGACATTCTGGAAAAGGCAAAACTGTGGACATAGTAAAAAAAAAAAAAAAATCAGTGGTTGTCAAACATTCAGGAAGAGGGAGGGAGGAGTCAATAGGTGGAGCACAGGGACTTTTTAGGGCAGTGAAACTGTTCTGTACAATACTGTAACGGTGGATGTATGTCATTATACATTTGTTAAAACCCACAGAATGTACAACACAAAAAAGAAACCCTAATGTAAACTGTGGGTTTAGTTAATAATGTATCAGTTTTGACTAATCAACTTTAATAAATGGACCACCTTAATGCAAGTTGCTAATAATAGAAAACAGTGAATACATAACTAGACTATTGAAGATAATTGTTTTAAGACACGTGAATAATTACTTGTGTACTTTGAATTTTTAAGTGAAAGCATCATGCATGAATTTAAAAACTGCTGTATATCAAACATCTCCAATGGAGGACCATTTAATATACACTGTATTATTTTTATCATTCGAAAAGTGACTGATGTAATAATGAAGATACTAATGGATTCAGTAAGAGACTGAAAAAGATTATTTTCATAAATGGTGATAATGTACAAACGTAATATGACAAAGATATTATTGTACATAATTTGTATGTGTATGTCATGAATTAAATGCAGGTAAAAATTGCAGCACCAATCTATTAAGAAAGAATTAATCTAATTATTCACAAATAATATTTTCATACACATACATATTGGAAAGATAAAAGAGTTTCATAAGATCATTGGGTATATGATCAATCAGAATATCAATTACATTAGAAAATACAATTTAAAAGAAGACACAGCTTAAACAGTGCCAAAGAATATATAGTATCTTGGAATAAATCATAAAAAAACATCTCTAAGTCTTCTATGGTGAAACTCTAAAATGTTATTAGAATATAATGAGAAAGATACAAATAATTGGGGAATCAGATTATGCTGATGAATATAAAAATTAAATGTTATAACACTGTCATTATTTGCAAATTGATGTAGAATTTTGATGCAAATCCAAATAATCTTCCTCAAGATTTTGTTATGATTTTACAAGTCAATTCTCAAATTTATATTGAAGAATCAAATCCTTCCATTTCTTAAAATAGTTGAATGATGACTCTCCCACTGAGAACAATTAGAAAAACTAGATAAAATTAAAATAAATGAATACTTAGTAGCATCAGAGAACTAGACAGCAAGGACCGTAAGAAGAAAGCATCATGGAGAGAAGGGATACATATTGAACTGATCTCTGTTTCACATAGCTTTTCTCCTCATATTTGCTAATCTTTTAACAGCAGCTGAAAGGTTAAGCTGAGCAGGAACTGGTGGCCACAAGTCTGAGAAACTGATAGGAATTTTGACCTTCTCTTAATGCTGCATGAACAAAAACTTATAATTTAGGAGACATAGTAAACATTTCAAGCTTTCTTTTGGGACTCTTGAAAGCAAACAACATGTGCATAAATGCTAACACTCATAAAGCTTGAAAATCAGCTTTTAATCAGATCAAACCCAGATCAAAGCAAGGGGAACTGCCATCATCTGTCTGCCAAAAACTAAAGTAAACCCACCTAGGAGAAACAGAACTCCATTCAGAACATTACTTTCCCTA
>NW_006433024.1:14095989-14105831 GCF_000325575.1 Pteropus alecto | reverse complement strand
CAATGTCTGGTATTCAATCAATGATTATCAAGCATACCAAGATGTAGGAGCAATTGACCAAAATACAGGAAAAATGCAATGGAAATAAGTTGCGAAGCTATTAAAATCTTAGAGAATCTAAACAGACGTTTATAATGTAAAGACAAGAAGCAAATGAAAATTTCATATGTGAAAAACACAATCACTGAAATTAAGAATTCAAAAGGATTTAATACCAGGTAAGATGTAGCAGAGTATAAGATCCATATTCTGGAAAATAAGACAATAGTAAATAACCTAAAGCATGAAAAAAATAAAATACTTTAAAAAGCAAGAGACATATGGAACATGAGAACATTGGTAACATAAATGCAGCTAGAATCCAAGAAGAAATGGAGAAAGAGAATGAGGTTGAAAAATATTTGAAGATGAAGTGACAAGATATTTCAACACTGATAAAATATCATGCCAGAGATTTAAAACCTCTAAGAATGCCAAGCAGAATATATACAAAGAAAACCACACATTTAGGCTCATCATAGCAAATCTGCTGAAAATTAAAGCCAAAAAGAAATTTTTAAAAGTAGCCAGAGAAAAAGATATTACTTTAAAGGATCAACAGTAAGACTTAGAGTGATGGAAATAATGGAAATCAGAATACGAAGGAATAAAATCTTTGAAAGTCTGAAAGAAAACAACTCACAAATTAAAATTTTATATACAATGGAACTATCCTTCAACAAAATGAAAAATATTATATCTCTAGGCTGACAATTTGTTGTCAGCAACCCTACAAAAACAAAACATTAGTGAGTGCAGTATATTACTAAAGCAATAAGAATACATCCAAGATAAATGCATGCATATGTGCACTAAAAAGGCATGTTAAAAAATGCTCATGGCAGTGTTATGTGCAAAAGACCCAAACTCAAGACAGCCAAATGTCTATGAACAGTAGAATGAATAAATATACCAGTAGTCTTTATCTTTAAAATTTTTGAGGTCTGGCAACCCTTGGTTGACCTCACAGATCGCAAGGACCTTATCAGCTTACAATTCTTTATTTTTTTATTTTTTTATGCCTACAGCACCTGGTCTTCCTAGGCGGCCTCTCATGCAAGTACTAACCAGGCCCGACCCTTCCAAGATCAGACGGGAACAGCTTTGTTCAGGGTGGCATGGTCGTAGACCACCAGTAGTCTATTTCTTAAATGAAATATTATGTAGTCATAACTAAGAACAACTTGTTCCTACACAAAACACAAATAAATCTCACAAATTTAATTTTTAGAAATAAATCCATATACAATAATAAATAATATGTTATCCAATATCCTTGGATTTCAAAATCAGGTAAAATTAAATTTTATGTTGTTAGAAGCCAAGATAATGGTTGCTTTTATGGAAGAGTGTGGGATTAAGAATTTGGAGGAATATAAGAGGGTTTTTCCAGTACTGACGATGGTTTATTTCTCTTTATTGGTTGCAGTTAGTTGATTATATCCTTTGTAATATTTATGAGTATACTTATATTTGATGTCTATGTACAGTTATTGTTGTTGCATTTTTGTATATGCTATACTTTGATTAAAAATTTATTTTATAAAAGGAAAACAGCTAAGACAATCAATAAAAAGAAAAAAATAGAGGTACTTCTTCTTTGTAGAAAACAATAATATTAACAAGTATAGTACTTGTGAAGATACACATAAATTAATGAAGGAAGCATTTAATACAGGTGACATTGCAGATTATTGGATCAAGGAGGAAATGTTCAATAAATGAAGATGAAAAATATTTATTTCTATGGAAAAAGTAGGATTTGGGGTTCTTATCTGACAACTTTCAAAAAAAGTGAAAATGAATTAAAGACTTAGATGTAAAAGTAATAACTATGATTTAGAAGAAATTATAAAAGTGTACTTTTATAATATTTTATAACAAATTAATTTTTAACAATAGATAAAGCTAATCACAAACAAAATGATTGGTAAATTCTATCATATGAAAATTAAGATTTTCATTACAGTGTACCACAAAGGAAGTGAAAAGATAGGTTAAAATATAGGGAAGTTGTTTGTAACACCATATAACTAACAAAAAATGTAGTGTACCAAATACTTAAGGAATATATATAAATCTCAAAGTAAAAGACAAAGCACCTAATAGAAAGATGAGAAAAGACATAGATGAACATTCTATAAAAAAGAAGCATAAATAATGAATTAAATAATTTAAAGTTTTTCAGCCTCATTTGTTTAAAAGGAAATGCAAATTAAGACCACAGCAAGCACCATTTTACATTGATTTGAAGGGGAACAAAATAGGAAATTTTACTTTCAGAGAATGTTGTAAATCGATAAGGGCTCTAATACAAAGTGGATGATAGGTAACATAAGAATTCTTTGGAAAATTATTTGACATTATCTTGTTACACTGAGTGGTAATATATTCTATAATCTACCTTTATGTCTTGTGCAAGTTTTTTAGAGAAATTCTTTCATGTGAGCACTAAGGAACATGTACTGCACTGTTCTTAGAATCAGTGTTCATTAAAGCAAAAAATTTTGATGGAAAACTCAAACACCATAAGTAAAATTTAAAAATAAATTTTGGTAGATCGTTTGATGGAATATTATATACTAGTTAAAAATTAACTACAGTCAGAATTAACAACAAAATCTTATAAAGATACTATTGGAGGAAGAGGTCACAGAATACAACCTATGATATGATGTCATTTATATAAAGACCTAAAACAAGTAAAAACAAATAACACCTTATTTAAGATTCATACATATGTAATCACAATGTTTTTAAAGAGAGAGAGGTAACTACGAAATTAAAAAAAGCGATAGGTCACTTTTGACAATGCTCTAGTAAGAGCTAGACAAAATTAAGAGAAAGATGGTATTATGTTTAAGTTACACATATACTAAACAATTCTAGTTAATATCCTTATTCTATATAAAATGTAATAGAAAATGTACTACTTTTATATTATGTCAATGTTTCTTGTTTTTCTTCTTTATGACCTTGTACAAAATAAATTTGGCAGACTGTAAACAAGTACTATATATTCTTAAAGGGCTTACTTAGACCTCTTCAAACACAACAGTAAAGCAGTGTAGATGATAAGATTCTTGCCAGATACAAGTACATATTACCAAGCATAATAGAAGATTAAAAATAAAATAGAAACTACGAACTCTGGGTCCTTCTTTACCTCTGAATATTCAAGTATAATTTGAGTTAGATCTATAATTACTTGGTTATTAAAATCTATTAATATTTGCCTCTGTTTTTTACTTTCAAATACTTATAGATAAGTCAATTGCTTATCAGTAAAAGTAGGTTTAAATTCTTGTTTTAATCTTAGTTGAAAATTCTTGGATTCTGCTCTTTTTCTTGGGAAATAGCACATGGAGAAGGTGGAAATAGCTACAGATTTATGTTGTTAATATTATGTCAACAAATGTTTTTATATTACACATACAACAAACATCAGAATATCTTTACCCAAAATAGGTATTTAAAACATAATCAATTTAAAGTACAAAACAAACAACAAAAAGTAATGTTTGATATTCTCTTTAGATATCTCAAAAAATTTTTAAAATATGAAGTGTCCCACTTCTTTCTCACATAGTCTTTCTGTGGTTTTCATAAAATGACTTTTCCTTTGTATACCTATTAATTTTGTGCCATTCTCTCTTAGATGAAGTGAAAAAATTGGCTTTCTTTTTTAGTAATCATTTTTCTTTGCTAAGACTGGTCAATATAAAATGGAGCCGAGACTACCCACGAATACCAGGTGCTGTAGGTGTTAAAAAAAAATAAAATGGAGCCACAATACTGGGATGTAGGTGTTATTATAACAAAGTAAAAAATAAATATGCTAAACAATGATGTTATTACTGCAAAGTTATTCCACATTGTAACTTAACCTCATCAATGTTTAATCTTATATCTTGTAGTGTAGAAATATAAGAAATTGTTTATTGATGAATAGTTTTACAGTATATAACGTACCTGTTTTTGAACATTTCCTTTTTTTCTGTAACAAAAACAATCCTGTTTCAAATGACCTTTTATAGCTCCCAATACTTCAGAAGGATTTTCCAAAAGAACTGAAAAATATTATACATATTTATGGTAATCCAGTCATTTTTCCTAACTGAAGGTAAGATTCTCTAGAAATTTCTTAAAATTAAAATTGTAACCTCATGTGAGATATTTCTGTGCCTGGGGCTAGATTTTAAGCAGTTCCTCTCATTGTATATCTGGTTGAATCATAACCCTGGCACCTCTAATCAATTATAAATCAATTCAGAGATTCCCCATACTATTTCATTAGAAATAACACTTTTGGTGTCCCAAGAAATATATGTCTTATCAAGATTGATGCAAAAACTTAAAATTGTTTATCATTTGTTGAAATAGTAATAACAAAAGGAATTTTGAACTAAAGTTGTAGGTGAGATAGTTCATTTGGTTTTTCGGGCCTCATGATTTAAACTGTCTGAATATTAATCATTTTCATGTGATGTGTAAGTTTCTGACCTATATGTCTTGGAGCAATATTGGCTAAATTGCCACAAATTCGATTATTAATAAGAACATTTTTCATATGTGCCTAAAATCCTCATTCTAATTCTATCCTTCCTTTATTCTGAAATATTGTTCCACATCATAAAACATTTAAGTTTGTGCATAGGATACATAACAGAATGGATCATATTCCTCAGAAATACAATAATTAAGGTAGTAGAAACATTATTTTGAGAGTGGTTTCTTAGCTGTCTCCTCCATTTAATCGTTTAAATTGCAAATGCTTCTGAAGATTAGACTGACTATATCTGCATCACAATGTTTTTGTGAAAGCACAATAGATTTCAACTGCTCACATATCTTTGTTAGTCTGTTAAACGTATTGAGCTCATGCTTGTTCTACCAGAATTATTCCAAGATCTATAAGTTACCAATAGACCACACTTATTTGATTTTAATGCTTTAGAATCTCACAGCTATTATATGGATGAGATTTGATCACATTATGTAACACTGCAGTTATTAACTACAAACTGCTAAATAAAGTATACCCACCATACTGTCCTATGAATTTACCTTACCCTGTAGATGGATTTCACCAACATTGGTTTACTAAATCTACCCAAAGCTATATCTCATACCTGTTTTAGTTTATATATTCAGAAATTGATAATAAAGCATGCATCCTAAGTACACCAGAAGTGAAAAGATTAAAAATTCAAGAAATTTTTACTCTAGTCTTTGCCCTTAATTAGTACAATAGACTAGTTATTATCCTCAAGTGGGCAGAGCTTTTAGTTATTTCAAAGCAATGCATTTAAACAAATTCAAATGAAAAAATAATTAAGATACCATTTTTTCGTCTTTATGATTTCCTAAAAAGAAGTTCAAGTGACTAGTTTTAGATTATTAAATTTGGAATTTGAGTAAAAGTCAATGCATTAAAAGTGTCCTTTCACAAATGATTCTACAATTTTATAAGAAAAATCTCAAAGGCTTTAATGTCTTTTATGAGTATCTCAACCAAAAATGATTTATACATCAATAGAATTAAATGAAGGAAACACATTTTTTATAGTTGTATCCATTCTGTACATTAAATTCTGTTTAAGTATGCTCATCAAATAAGTGATGCATTCTCTTTGGTTTCTTTAGATTAATATCAAAGTCCACTTCTTTGAATAATAAAAGCTATCCATTTCAATTCCCTGATCATAGCTATATCCATGATTTTTGCCTTGAACCTCCAGAAGATGTAACATGTAATTCAATTCTAGAGCAAAACTTATGCAAATATATTCCTTTGCTCTCTCCCTAATCCATCTAGCCAATGCTTTTCAATCTTGTAAATTTCACTGAGTCATTTATTAAATGCAAAGTCTTAGATTTACTTAGGGCTTCTCCTTTAATTTAATAGCATCTTTAAAAAAATGAGTTACAATATCTAGAAATGGATGACTTATCAGAAGAAAGAACGTGAGAATCCCTTAAGTTATTTGCCTGCTGAGCTTTTTATTAAATGATCTGCATTGTAACAACAGGCAAAGTAAGCTTATTTGAAGTCTTTTAAAGAGATTAAAAATAAACTTATTTTCATTTTTTATTATCCAAGTTCAGTGATTACTACTAAAAACTACATTTTTTCTTTTTTTTTTTGTTAACCGCAGGGAACAATTTAAGATTCCCACAGTCATTTTATCAGTGTTTGAGAATTCTTATGTAGAGGAAGTGTGATTTCTTAATTTGTGGTGGCATTATTTTAAAAGAAGAGGGACTAGTCGAGAAGCTGAATCTATGACGTAGGATCTATCTATAACTATCTGTAGAACCTGGAATAAATCACTCTGCTTCATTTCCTGCACTTGTAAAATTGAGATATTAATCTCATAGTTAATGAGAAGCCCAACGAGTTAATGCAGAATAATTAAAATTCTGTATTAGCGTAATGCCATTCTGTGTTTTGCTAGTTTTCATTTTATATATAGTCTTTTTGCTTATTATTTTCTTTAAATTGAATCTTTTAAAAAATTAAATGTATTTTTAAAAGGAAATTTCAAATCACCATTATAATGGAAAACAAAGATGTTTTCCATAAATAGCAAGAAACCAAAAGATAAACACTTTGAAAACAAAGCAATGCTACAAAATCCTACCAAATACCTAAATATCATGCTAGCTAAAGATTCTGAGCCTGAGGCTTTATTTTTGTTAAAAGAGGAAGAGATTATAAAGAAATCGTGATATTAAGCAGAGATGTTCTCTTTGATATGATAAGGCCAGAAAGAGAAATGAAAAAGAATATCTTTTTCTCTCTATGATTCAATGTTATTTAATGTTAAAACCACAGACCACCTAATTATTTCTTATAATAACAATTTTATATGTCCCATACTTTGTAAAACATTAAAGTGATAAGTATGAAATGTTTAATGCAGTACCTTCCAATGCATTATAATTATACAAACCTAAAATGGTAGTTTTGCCAAATTAGAAATCTTTATCAACCCAGTTAAATAAAACAAATATATATAGGTAGAGCCTTCTTCCAGAATAGTTCATTTTTATTTTAACAAATTCTCTAATTAGTATCATAGGCTATAATCTTCTTTCAAGTATTCGGTAAAATAAGGACCAACGACACTAAGTTTTTAAAATACATAGTAATACTATACTTCCATTCTGTTGATGAGATCATCAGCTGCATTTTAATTTCACTTATTATATTTTTCAGTTCTAAAATTTTTTGATTATTCCATTTCTCTTTGCTGATAATTTCCATTACTTTGCTGAAACTTTCTATTTTTTTTTCTCATTTGCTCCAAGCATGTCCTTAATTGTACATTGAAGAACCATTTTTTAAATCATGGTTATTTTAAAAGATTTATCAGATAATTCTAATGTTTCTATCACCTTGCTGTTGGCATTTATTGATTATCTTTTTTCACTCGCTTCAAGTCTTCCTGGTTCTTGGCATAATGTGTGATTTCTGTTCAAAACCTAGACTTTTTGGTAGTATCATATGAGACAGCATGTTTTATTTATTTATTTTTATTTTTAAAGACTATTTTTTAAGAGTAGTTTTAAATTTACAACAAAATTGAGTAGAAAATACAGTTTCCACATGCCCCCTGCTCCCATATATGCATAGTCTCCCCATTATCAATATCCCTCACCACAGCAATATATTTGTGAACAATTAATAAATCTACTTTGATACATCATTATTACCCCAAATCCATAGTTTATAATATTGTTCATTCTTGGTGCTGTACATTCTATGATTTGGGGCAAATATATAATGACATGTATCTACCATTATAGTACCTACAGAGTATTTTCACTCCCTTAAAAATCTTGTGTTCTGATTATTCATCCCTCCCATATCCCTAATCCCTGGTGGTCACTGATTTATTACTGCCTCCATAGTCTTGCCTTTTCTAGAATGTCATATAGTTGAAATCATACAGTATATAGCCTTCTCAGATTGCCTTTTCTCACTAGCAATATGCATTTAAGATTCTTTCATGTCTTTTCATGACTTGACAGCTCATTGTTTTTTGAGTGCAAAATAATGTTCCATTGCCTGGATGTACCACTTTATTTATCCATTCACCTATTAAAGAACATTTTGGTTGTTTCCAAGCGAAAGACCTGTATCATGAAAACCGTGACTCTATTAAAAGAAATCAAAGAAAATACAAAGAAATAGAAAGATATTCTGTGTTCTTGGATTGGAAGAATCAACATAGTTAAAATGACCTAATTACCTAGAACGTTACACAGATTTAACGCAATCTCCATCAAAATCCTATCGGCATTTTTAAAAAAATAGAACAGAAAGTCATCACATTTGTATGGAAGCACAGAAGACCCTAACTTGCCAAAGCCATCCTGAGACAGCATGTTTTTAGCTGGTGTCAAAGCCAAGATGGCACCAATGTTAAAGAGGCCAGGAATATTTTATAACAATTGCAATAGAAGAGAGACAAGACTGCAGTCTAAACGCAACAGCATGGAAAGGAAGGACTGGGGCATCTTTAGGAGCTGGGTATGGGGGTTCATGTTAGCCCATGTGTGTTTGCTAATAGCTCTATCTGCAGGCAAAGCAAACCTTTTGGAATCTTCCTAATAGGAGCTTGTTTTACAACTTGGAGCAAGGTACCCATCCATCCACCTAGACTTGGACCTTCCACAGAGACTGGGAGAGGGACCCTTTCTTCCTTGAGGAGTTCATGTCTAAGAGATGACTCAGAGGTTCTTGAGAACCCAGGATGCCCCGGGTTATAAAACCAGTAAGAAGCTTTTAAAAAGATTTACATCTCAAAGGGGCAGAGAAAGAATTTGCAATTAAAAGTTTACTCAAGTAAATGCACTTAGGAAAGGGAGGTCAGGGACCTAGAGGCAGAAAGAAATCTGTCACAAATTTGATCAAGTTGATAGAATGTTAAAGTCGTCTTAGTCACTGGCTTTTTCTGGTAGCGCTCCAGCAGGGAAAAGGGGGAGTATGCCGTGTGGAAATGGGAATCCAGATTCCCCATTCAGCCTCCTCTGACACTCGGGTGGGAATGGCTCTTCTTTTCTGCAGAGCAGGGGTGGGAGTTTTGTCTCCACATGTGGTTGGAATGGACACAGTGGTTGTGGTGGCCTTGTCACTGCTAAGTAGTGGCGAAAGTGCTGACTCTCCTAGGCCCTTCCTAACACCTGTGGGGAGTGGGGAGCAATCTGTTTCTGCTTCCTGGGGTACAAGTCTAGATTTCCCCTGTGGATTCTACTGACACTGTGCAGTGTGGGTGTTTGTTACTGTTCAGTAGGGGTGAAAGTACAAGTTTTCTACCTGGCCTCCCCTGACTCCCACCTGGTGGTGGGGGTGGGGGAATGGGGAGCCTAGTTACAGTCTGGCAGAGGTACAAGTCCAGGCTTCCCGTTCAGCCCTTCCTGACATTGTGGAGTGGGGCCACAGATTTTTCTGTGGTGTTTGGCTGGAGTAGAGCATTTACGGTATCAAAGTTCTTTCCTAACACTCTGGCTAGAGAGAAAAGGTGCCTGTTCGGGTGTTGTTTGCCTGTGTCCACTGGTGTTTCCAGGTGCCAGCTTTTCAACTCTAAGTCTGTGATATATGAGGCAAAAAGAAAACCCAGGGAACTCACCCCCAACACGTTGTTCTTTGGGTTCTGAGGTTCCTAGTGGGTCTCCCTTTTCTCCAGGTTTCTTCTTCTTCTTCTTCTTCTTCTTCTTCTTCTTCTTCTCCTTCTCCTTCTCCTTCTTTCTCCTTTTCCTTCTCCTTCTCTCCTCCTCCCTCTCCCTCCCTCCAC
>NW_006433024.1:14072338-14095870 GCF_000325575.1 Pteropus alecto | reverse complement strand
TCTTCTTCTTCTTCTTTTCTTCCTTCTTCCTTCTTCCTTCTTCCTTCTTCCTTCTTCCTTCTTCCTTCTTCTTCTTCTTCTTTCTTTTTTAATATACTGTCCAGGGTTTTCAGGCTAAAATTAAGGGTAATTTTCTGAGAGGAATAGGGAAAAGTAAATCTCCTCTATATTCCTGAAAGCAGAAATGTCATATACCTTTATTTTAAATGAATAGCTGTCATTACTTTCAACTGAAAATGTTGGTTTGAAAGCCAAACTACTTCTCTTCATTGACCTAAGTTGTGCTAATGTTGGATATCCATGTCTTACATAGTCTATTTTTTTTTCATGAATGCCAAATATTGTCCTCCAATGCATCAAAAATCCTTTCTTTACTCTTGATTTTATGTCACAAAATTTTAAGCTTGGTAAATTAGGTGACTCTTTATGACACAATGTGTAAGTGCTTAAATTTAATGTGCCGTTTATTCAATCTTTAGTATTGGTCGTTTTATTTAACTAACTTTTATTTTCCTATACAAAAAAAAAAAAAAGAAAAAATAATCCTGAACTCATACATTGTTGGAAAAATTAAATACGAGAATGCATGTGAATTTGTTAGTACATTCCATAGTGATATGGATGCTAATATTGTTACTATTATATAACTAACCTTGTTCTTTCCTTTATGCATTTAATTGTATATGTTTTTGAATTAGCAGCTTGGACTGGAATGGAAAGTTTTAGTAGAATTCAAGTGTCTAATATGGATAGAAGTAAATTTATGTATAACGAGTTAAAAAGCACTGAGCTAGTAGAGGCTATTTATAAGGGTAAAATATATAACATAAACAGGAAAATTTAAAAAAAGAAATGCTCAGAGTGAAAAGACTCCATGGATAAGATAGGATATCAACAACTTTATCTCACATATAAGAACAAAAAAAGTTTGAGATGCTGCCCATACTGTGAGACAGAAATTCAATAGTACTGGATAAATTCAATTTTTAACTGAAAGTTTTGTATTTGTAAATACAGTCTCCCAGTTTAAAAAAATATTGTGAAGATGTTGTGACTAAGAATGAGGGTAATTTATTTTTTTAATTTTTTAATTTTTATTTATTTATTTTTATTTTTTAGGTGAGGCAACCCTTGGTTGACCTCACAGATTGCAAGGACCTTGTCAGTTTACAATCGCTTATTTTTTTACTTTATTTTTCATACCTACAGTACCTGGTCTTCCTAGGTGGTCTCCCATCCAAGTACTAACCAGGTCTGACTCTGCTTAGTTCCCAAGATCACATGGGATCGGGCTCGTTCAGGGTAGCATGGCCGTAGACAGAATGGGAATTTATAATTTTAGATGTTTCAGTATTCTGAGCACTGAATCATAATTATTTGTTTGCCTGTATGTTTTTACCATATGAAAAGTAATTACCTCAAAATTTAGGGTCTTTCCTTTTTTTATGCCTAGCAGTGTCTAACATACAGAAAGAACTTTATTTTTTTGTTTGAATAACACAGAGCCTTCGCATGACTCTACTTCTTAGCATTTTTTTCTTTACTTTTTACCTAATCACAGTGCATTTCATTTCTAGTAGTTTGTCAGAGTCCATTCACTACTCTCTTGACATCCCATATTGATCCTTTCCTCTGGGGTTTAACATTTCACTTCTGTAAACCCAGAGGTCAGTTTGTGACACTTTCCTTTCCATCCCATAATGTACCTACAGTCTCATTTTTGGGCTCACCCTAACTCTACAGGAGTATTCTTTCAGTCTTTGCTCTTCACCCACCTAAAATTCACTATTATAATCTTTCTAAGCTTCTTCTGATCTAAGCACATGAGTTGGATTCATCTAAGACTCCAGTTGGCACGGATCACTACCCTGTCTCTACCCCAGGATCCCTTTTACTCCCTTCTCTTTCCTCTTCACTCTGTGAACACCATTGTGTAGACTGAATGAAGCAAGTGGGAAAAATGACAAAAATCGCAAAACTCTTCACTGCTCCCCGTGGAGCTTTTGGTGAGCACAGGGGGTCTCCTCTGTCATTCCTAAAAACACATTTTAATGTTCTCTTTCTTGGTATTGCCAATGCAGAGCTTTGAAAATACCTTCTGAAATGCCTCTGAAACTCATAAAGATGAAAGTGCCTCCTCTCATCATCCAGTGGTAGAGACCACCCTGCCAGAAACTGTTACTGCCACGACTGCTGACACTGTGCTTCTTTTGTCACAACCAATATGTCAGCCTGAGTTTCCTAACCATTGGTGCTTCCAGGGCCTCTTAAATGCATTCTCTGAAGCCTGACACCAAAAGAACAAGGTGTCAATATTCCTGAATGTACTCATCGAGAAATTGCCTGTCTAAAACTCTAAGGGAAAAGAAATCTCCCTACTTTAAAAAAAGAGTGTAAAAAGTCAGGAGATGTGGTATTAGTTTAAATTTCATCTAACCTGCAGATGTTACCTGTATCTATACAAAATATAGATGATTACTTCTTCTCACCTACATCATTATTTAGATTAACTCTATAGCACCTACACAGCACATATCTTTATTGGATGAAATAAGTAATATAATTAAAGATTGAAAAAGAGAGAGTGGGAAGCTCATATAAGTTTTAAATTGTTAATCTAAATAAAGCTAAGGTGGTAGAAAATAGCCCCCTTGTAACAATCTATCTCTCTTCCTCATAGTCTATATTATTTTAAGCACTAAAGTTTGGATAGTTCTTATTCACAAATTCTCTCTCATCCTTCTTTACTATTCAGGAAATAAAAAAGGACAGGTGTGTCCATGACCTTGTAATTGTAAAATCCAGGATCATCTTTGTAATTAACATGCTACTTGAGCTTCCAAAGTCACTTGCCTCTGAAGATATCTCTTTTTTATTTAAAAAGGAGAAATTTAATATCGAAATCAGATTATTATTTTATTTTTTGAGCAAATTGAGTAAAATTTATTGAGTAACTTTTATTTTATTTTTAAATTACTATTTAATAAACACATTCTATACAAAAGATGATTAACATTTACATCATTTGGGGAGTATAGATGAAAGGCAATTGATATTTTTGTTGATCAGCCACTATACGTCCAATCTGGCAAGTGACCGATTGTCTTTAAAGATAACTTCTAAGAATTCTTTTAATCTTTTCATGTATATACCACCATCCCATCAATATCTAGATGTGGTATCTTCCTAATAGAATCTGAAATAGCCTTGTGGCTATCTTTAACCAATAGAAATTAGTGAAGAAGATACTCTGCCAAATCTGGACTTACATCTATATAGGACTAGCAGCTTTTACTTTAACTTTTTTTTGGAATCCAGCTGATCTATAAAGAAGCTCAGATCAGACTACCAAATGTAGGAAAATATATGGAGAGAGGTCCAAACAAATATCAAACATTCCATCTACCCCAACTGAAGTAGTAAACATGTGATTAAAGCCATCTCAGATGTTCCAGTATCAACTTTGCTCCAAGCTAAATGCAGCAGTCATTAAATATTTAAGTGAGTACAGTCAATGTGTAATTGAGCATAAAACCCACCCATCACAGTCTTACCTTCCCATAGAATTGTGAGAAATGATAAATTATAGTTGCTTTAAGTAGCTAAGAATATGGTGGTTATTTACTTGGTAACACATAAATGAGATAGACATTGATACTTGGAAATGAAGTGCTGCAGAACAGAAACTTAAAATATGTGGTATTGGCTTGGAACCAGATGGTTGGAAGAAGCTGAATGGGCAATAAGGAGACTATTGGTAGAGGCTGGATAAGCAATAAAGTGGCTGCACTGGGAGGCTGAAGAAAAGAAAACTAGTGCTATACCTTGATGGGAAAACTGAAAAAATTGCCAAATCAGCATAAAATATAGAAAATATATCTGATTAAGAAGATACCTAAACAGAATGTCAAAAGTGCCAATTGACTTTAAATACTTATGTAAAATAAGTGATGACCTAAAGAAGGAACTATTCAGTTCTGAAACAATTTAGAGGAAATATTTATATCTGAGGACTTTATAGGTTAGAAAATAATTTTGTTTTCTAATCCCTTGCCTCAAAGATAGAAATTGCCTCAGAAACTACAAAGATCGAATCCAGGGTATTGCCAGTAAAAAGCTCAAATCAAAGGTGCTACTGAAAGACCTCTTTTTAAAACCTCAGAAAGACTTAAGGGGTTTTATCTTGCATTCTTCCAGAATAATAATAATATAATAATAATAATAATAATAATAAAGTCTTAAGGGTAATGTCCAGTAGAATCATGGCTTGCAGCCCAAAGTTGAGAAGCATCTGTCTTGAAGACATTGTGGGTATGGCTTTGTCTAATGAAATGAACTATAATTTAACACATTAACTTAATACAGAGTTATTAGAGGATTTGTACAAACGTGACCAAAAGGGATTAAGACAGTTCAAAATGAAAAGAGGCTTCTGGCCACCAACTGTTTAGTATTAAGAATAAAAAGCTACTCAGCTGCAAATAGAAATCATTTCTTGAGATAAAGGAATGACATATCAGAGAGCAAAGCCAGTAGCTCAGGGGATGGAGCCAAAGTCCAAGGTTGGCCACAGATTAGCAATCCATTAGCACAGGCCAGTACTGAATTCTATTCAAAGAACATTCCCTGTCTGATGGAATCGGAGGCTCTTGAAAGCAAGTGACAGCTTGATTTCAAAACTGCCATGGAGCAGAGACTGCTATATGCTCCTGTTCTTCTGTTCTTTGAAAAGGAGTCTCTGTTGTCCTGTCTCTGTCTCATGAATAACACTAAGTGCAAGTAACCAGTGTTTTTAATTCTCAGTTCTTCAGAGGAACTAGACTTGAACCCAGGAGGCCTCATCGAAATCCAGTCCCAATGCAAACTGTGAGACACTGGAATTCAAGTCTAATGCTCTAATGTGATGAGTTTTGGGAGGTGTTGGCAAGGGACAGGTATATTTTTCACATGAAAGGGGCATAGTTTATGGTAGATTTTACTGAGATTTGATCCCAGAAATTTGACCCTTCCCTATATATCTTGTCTTCCTCACATTAAGAGGTATTCTACTTATCTTATGAATGACCTTGTGACCTGTTTGACCAATAAAATACAACATATGTGACACTCTGTTGGTTCCAGCCCTGGGCTTTAAAAGGTATGGCTCCTCTATTTTTGTCCTTGAGATAGTATGGCTCCATGTAAAAAAGTTTAGACTCTCCTGCCAAGGCCACGAAGACACAGAAGTTTGGCATGCTCCTACTAATTCCAGCAATGCCATCTGGTGTGCCAAACATGAGTGAGGCTACCTTGTACTCTACAATCTAAGTCCGCTTGCCCCAGTCAACATCACATGAAATGAAGACAATCCATTCCCACTGAGCCCTGCCCAAGTTGTGTAGTCATGAGCAATAAATTGTTAGTATTGTTTTAAGTCATTAAGCCTTGTGGTGGTTTGTTACACAGCAGTAGATAACTGACACAGGTATTTCATACATAGTCTCTCTTTCCATGCTCAACAAAAACTTCTATTATAGTCTTTTAGACTTCAAATCACTGCTGTCTAAATGGAAATATTCATATAAGACGATTGAACCAACTTTAAGATACTGTACTTGAATTACCTAAATTATCACTTCACAGTCTACTTTGCTATGGGTGTTCATACATTCATGATGTCATTTGACCTTTAAGTTCTTGGACAGACACCTATTTGTCTTGGTTAATTTCAAAGCAGTCTACATGGAGTCAAGAGAATTAACTATGTGACCTTTGGAGTTTCCTTCCAGCTATATGATTCTATGATTAATGCTGGTTCACCTGCTTTCATGGCAGTATCTAACGGTGTTAACTCAACATATGAAAAATCTGAACCTGCAATGCTCTTTTATAACTACCTATAAGAAAAATTAGCAGGCTTAAACTGTCGTTTGAAGAATAAAGAAACAGAGTGAATGGTAAAGCATGGAAAATCAAAATGTAGTAATAGGAAGTATGCACTGTGAGTGGAACTCGAAGTTCCTGAATAAATACTCTGATTATTAAAATAAGGTGTCAGGAGCAATCAATACATATATAAACATAAATTAACCTATTCTCTGAGGCAAAGGACCCCCTTAAAGTTAGATTATGGAGGTACCATGAGGCAAAATTATACTGATTGTACTCAGTACTACATTCCTGAAAATGTGCTAGGCACTGTTGATAATGTCGCCTGATCAAACAAAATGTGTGTTCAGAAAGTTATGTCTCATTATCTACAATTTATAAACTATTTGAAATGGTCTTTTTTTCCTCTAATTTTTTTAAGTTAATTAAAAGTGTGTTAGCAAAAACTTCAAATACCACAAGCTTAGCTTACTGGCTCCATCTTGGGTATTTAATGGCTATTGTAATTATAAGAACATAATTACAATAACAATGAGAGCAACACTATTGATATTACCTTATTTGTATGGTGTTTTTCACATTTTCAAGGAATTTGCATTTTATTCACCACCAGCCAATGAGGTAAAAGGAGAGAAATTGAAGGTTTTTGAGAAATGAGACAGAAGACATACAAAATGTTTTAACTTTTTCAGTGTCATCCAGTGGGTTATTGAGAAATCATAAATTTAAAAAAGAAATCATTTTAGCATTATTCATTCTTTTTATAGTTGTGAATGAAATGTATCGAACTACTGTAATAGTTAAACTTTATAAAAAGAAAATTTATCTCCATGGTACACAGATTAACAACTTTTTACAGATTACACTATAGATTAGTCTTTAGTTCAATAATATATTTATCTTTACCTTAACCATCTAGTAAAATATACATCTAATTTTTTCTAATTTCATTATATTTTGCTCATGATAAAAAAGCCACCAGCAGTCCTTAGATTACTAGAGTTACATGTCTTTGAATTGTTCTCTTGGTTAATAACTAATAAAGAAAGACGGAATATTCAAATTTTAACTCCCTTATGATAAGTAGGTCAGGGCCAGCTGACAGGTATGCAACCTATAAAGTTCTGCAGAGCCCTGTGCTTAGAAGGACCCCACACTTGGTTTAATGCTCTGTGGTCATTGTCTCAGTCTGTTAGGGCTGCTACAACAGAATAAAATAGACTGAGTATAAATAAATAAATAAATAAATAATAAACAAAAAAACAAACAGTAGCTTTTAAACAACAGAAATTCTGAATAAATAAATAAATAATAAACAAACAAACAAACAGTAGCTTTTAAACAACAGAAATTCTCACAGTTCTGGAGACTAAAAGTCTGAGATTAGAGTGCCAACATGGTAGGGCGAGGACCCTCTTCACTTCTCCTTGTATCCTCACATGGAGGAAGAGGCAAGAGAGCTCTCTGGAGTCTCTTTTAGAAGAGCACTGATGTCATGCATGAGGGCTCCACCCTCAGGACCTAATCACCTTCTAAAGTCCCCATTTTCTAATACTGAAGAAGAATTTCTCACTCAAATGGCTAATCTTGTAATCAGCTCTTTGTTTTGCTTCTGTAGACGCGCTTGCCTTATAGGCCGAAGGGCAGGGTGACATCCAGACATTAACTGAAGACTCACCTTCCCCTTTGCTTGTTTTGTCTAGATAATAGATGTATTGCCTTTGCGTGTTAAGCCCTATAAAAGTAAGGTTACCCTTGAGCTCAAGGCCCAGATCTTCAGAGCATTAGCTCTTCTGGGACCGCTGGCATAATAATCCTGAGTTCTTCACCTCTCTGAGTGGTGCTTGGTTTCTCGCTGGTCTGATTTTTCTGCAACAATACCATCACACTGGGCATTAGGATCTCAACATATCAACTTTAGGGCAACACAAATGTTCAGACTATAGCAGTCATGATATGAAATTCTAAATAATTTTGAATGAGGAGTCTGCATTTTCATTTTGCATGGGGTACCACAATGATCTAGACAGACCTGTGAGAATTGTTTATGTAGCATCTTCCAGTTAACAATCACTTTCACGTGTGTAAATTCATATGTCTTAGATTAACATTTCTGAAGATTATTGGGATTGAAATTATTTCCTAAGTATCATTTAGATTCCTTGATGGTTAAGTCGCAGAAAGTAACCTTATTGACCTAAGCATAAAGACAATTTTTTGAAAGAAATAGTATAAATTACAGTTTGGAGAAATCACCCAGTCTTCGAGAAAACCAAGAGATAAGATAACATCAGAGATCATAATATCAAGAATTAGTGCACCTCATTCTGGAATTCCATGGAATACTCATTTCCAGGTGCCTTCCAGCTCTGGGTATATCCCAAAAGATTAAAATTCCTAGAAAGGAGAGAGTGAGAGAAAGGGAGAGGGAAAGGTGGTAGGGGTGGGGGGCGGGGAGGGCAGAGGAGAGAGAGAGAGATTGAGATGGAGATAGAGAGAATTTGATTGCCCTAATAAGGTCTATATTTTGTAAGGTATAGGGGTATCATGAGCATAAAAACTATCATAATCAAAATAATAAAATATGAAAAATTCCCCCAGAAAATTACTGAGCCAATAAAAGCAGTAGAAACATACTACACTTCATTGTAAAAGTAAGGAAATAAGAGTCCAAAGGAAGCTAAGCATTTTGGTAAAAGATTCATTTCTGGTAGGTAACGAAGCTGGGACTTCTATCCACATCTTTTATATTTCTTTCACATGCCACTATGGAATTTCGAATACAATTTTAATAGAAGCAGCTTTTTTCTTAAGTGGGCCAGGATTGTAAATGTGTATAAAATCAAGTAAACCAGACCATATGATTTCTTCAAAAGTAACTGTTTCATAAATTTGTTTAGACCTCTGTACTATACTTAAAACAATTTGGAATTCATGAATGAGTTTTTCTAAAGTGACAAGTACAGCAGAATTCGTTAGTTATCCTTCAGTTATAAGGTCTCTTTTGCAGAATTTAACAATTTTGTTTACAAAGTCTAGGTTATACTGGGCAAAATTAGTTGGAGAGAAAGCAACCAAAATCTATCTTTGTCTAGACTGTGTTTATACTCCACCCCCAATTCATATGTTGAAACTTAATCCCCAAAGTAAGCATATTGGAGGTAGAACACTTGGGAGAACAGGTCAAGAGGGTGGAGCTCTCATGAATGAGATTAAGAGTCTTATAAAAGAGACTCCAGAGATCTCCCTCCCCATTCTATGTGAGGACATAGGAAATGAGTCCTCACCAGACACTGAATCTGCCGCCTGCCTTGATTGTGGACTTCATAGCCTGCAGAGCTGTGAGAAATAAATTTCTGTTGATTATAAGCCATCCAGTCTATGATATTTTTGTTATAATGGCCTGAACTAAGACAATGCCTTTGAAATACAATCAGCTTTCTTGGAATCACTTAAAAGTTTACATAATTCCTCTTAGTTCTTTATTTCTCAGTGTTCGAACTTTATGTATCTGACCTTAAAATTCCCTAGCTCTATCAGCAACATTTGACTTTATTCTACACACACATAATTGATTTTCAGATAGATATAAGAGGATTGTGTGAGAAGTAGTATATTACAGTCATCAAGAGTGTAGATCAAAGACAAAATGCCTATGTTCAAAATCAGGCTCTGGCAAGTTTTATCTTGGGCAAGTCACTTAGCCTTGCCCATTAAATGGGGGATAATAACAGTTATTCTGAAGAGCTATCATGAAGATCAAACTTGTTAATATATATTAAGTGTGTAGAACACTTACTGGGCTATAATAAATGGTACATAAACATCTACAATTGTCCTGTTATACCAAGCGCAGTGTACAATGATTACATGGTAGGTGTCTGGTGACTGTCCACCTAGAGTACTACAGGGTTCATTTGAAGATCTGGATCATCAGAATAGGGTGAAAAGACTGTCAGAATTAATTCAATTTTTGTAAAAATTTCATGTTCTTAAAAACAGTTGTGATCAATCATGACTAATGTATATTAATTTAGTCCAGTAGAGCAGGTAGCATGAATTATTCTCTCAATGTTTTACTCTCTTAATCCTTCTTTTTAACACTTGATACTATTAAAGCTCATATTATATTTTTATAGCTATCTTTTGTAGTTCTATAAAGGCATGTGTTATGTAATAGTTAGATGTTCGAAAGTATATTGATATAAATTTAACTCTCATCAGAGAAAAACAGTTATTATTCCAAGCTTTATGATTTTTTCTTTATCACACAATGCCATAAAATTATGTCTCTTTCTGAACACATCTAATAATAAATTGAAAAGTAATATAGGTGTTATGAATTCTGTCAGTGAAAGAAAGATCTAGAATCTTGTTTGCCTACAGCTGCTTTGAGGTAGCAGTACAGAAGAGGCCTTAGAATGGTATGATTTCTTTAGCTACTCATTCAATCACTCCCTTATCTAACAAATATACGTCGAGTACTTTCCAGGTGAAAGGTGAGATTCTGTTATTTAGAAGCAACAGAAGGAACCAGGCTGACACATTTTCTGTTTCATGGGACATATAAGAGAAGACAGATAATAAGCAAAGGTATGACTATGATAATTTCAAACAACGAGAAGTTCTGGGGAGAATATATAAGAGTGTAATGTGCTGACATGGAGCGGTGGCCAGAGAATCCTTCCCTGAGCAGCTGATGTTTCAGCTGAGATCTAAATGATGAGAAGAAATCAGACCTGTGAGGCTGTGGAGAAAGAGAGCTTTAGAGCACAGGGTGGGACAATGGGGACAGGTGCAAATGTCCCAAGGCAGAGGTGAGCTTGTAATGTTTGAGGAATTGAGAAAAGGTCTTGTGGCTGAAGCACAGTGATTGAGCGAAGAATAATAGGGTATGAGATGGAACATAAGCAAGGCTTCATCATGAAGGATCGTTTAACATGTAGTAAGAAATTTGGATTTTAAGTACAATGAAAATTTATTGAAAAGTTGTAAGTAGGTTTATAGTATTATTTTATTTACATTTAAAAAATTATTTTGGTTTTCAGAATAATTAAACTTTGTGGCTACTATATAATTCTGTCAAAATTACAAAATGTTCAAAAATGTATATGACAATGTTGGCAAATCTTTCTGACCCCAAAAAGGACTTATTAAATCGGTAGATTCTACCACTTTCCTCTAGGATTTCCAAATTTGGCCATGTAAACCTTAGTACTAGGTGAAATTTTCATAAATAAAATTCTGGTTACTTATTTATTATTATTGTTTAATGACAAAATATTTTATTTTGTGAAATTTCAGAAATATATGGTAATATACAGTAATATATTCATAAAGAATATTAACAATTTTCAAAGCATTATCCCTATTTATATATCTATTACATACGAGATATCAAATCAGGGGAAGAAAAACAGATCAAATTATTGCCTCTACCACTGAAAATTATGCAATTTATTAGAAAAAATAATATGCTTATGAATAAATTATTACATCATGAAAATGTGCTAAGAAGAGCCTTAGGGAGACACAAATTTTTTTGCAGTTCAGAATGTCAAGATGATATTTTTGTTTGGCAGTCAAAGGAAGGCTAGAGGTGGTGTAAATTAAAGGGAACTCTGGAAGAAATGAAGTAAAAGGTGACACAAATGATCCAAGATCACAAACAATTAAGCAGTTTAGCTAGAATATTTAACAAATGCATGTCAGAGTATCATTGAAAAAATACTTAGAATAAGTAATCAAAATTTTGTTTTAAATCTAGTTATGGTACTAATTATAAAAGGATATTTTATTTCTTTGACTTAAATTTCTTTCTTGCTAAAACCAAATACCGGGTTAAATATTTTTTAATTCTAGAACTTGTCAAAGAGTAAGTATGCCCCTTTCCAACTAATTCTTCAGACAGCGGCCAAGTCAGAGTGACCTTTTCAAAATGCAAATCTTATCCTACAACCTCAAATATTTTGATTACTTTGCTTTTCATTTAACGTAAGAGAACAAGGCTGAAGATAGTATGATCCTACCTACTTTTCTAGCCATAACTTGAAACATTCTCCCCTAGGTTTCTCTAATTCAGACGAGATGGATTTCAATTACTAATATTTGCATCACGCTTCCCTTGATGGCTGTGCCTAAAATATTTTCTTCTTTCTTCTTCTTTTAACTCCTATGGGTTATTTAATTCATTGCTCATATTTCTATCAAAATCCTCTTTTATAAGCTTTAGCAGCATTGCGTCACTTTCATTCATAGGACCTATCACAATTTCAATTTTCCAATTAGTTTTATAGAATTAATCTCTGTATGCTATTGGATGGTGGGTTCCTGAAAGTAAGGGTTATGTTTATCTTTGCTTTGTATGTTATTCTAGCACTTTACTTGTGCTTAATAAATGTGTATTGAATGAGTGAGTGAATGAATCAATGAGTAAAGTAACTAATGACAGCAGTGCTGATGGAAAGAATGGATATAGTGTATATTTATGACGATGTCTTCTTCCTGGTTTATATTATTCCTCTACAATCATCTGATAACACTAATAGTTTTCTTTAGCTTCTCTCCAATCGGCAACACAGACATGAGTAAGAACTTGCAATCGCTATCAGAAATAACATCTGTATCATCATTATAATCATTATCATCAAAATAATTTTTCTTTATCATTATCACTGTGATCATTGCCATCATCATCATCACTTAGAATTACATATCTCTGTTCAGTTCTTTAGCAGAATGGATATTAAAGGTATATATATTATAGGTTCAAGCATATTTTTCATGAATGAAGAGGATTAATGATCAAATGAAGTAGAAGAAAGTATAAATCTGTAGAATTTATTCATGGTTTGAGGTATAATATGAAAATATAGCTTTCAAAAGAAGTAATAAAATTTGCATTTTTGAATTTATACCTAGTTTGACACCCTCTGGGCCAGGACAAGGAACAGATGCTGTCAATACAAATTGTATCACTTATGTAATATTGTGACACACTTGAGTGAATGTAAATATTTCTCTCAAAGATCTCTTCCTTATAGGGCAATCACTTTTTAGCAGTCATCCTTCATCTAAAATATATAGCCCTCCTCACCTTAAAATGTAACAAAATATCACTGCACAATGTTGTTTTTCAATCTGAACTTGTATCCTAGGTATATGAAATATTATCTGTTAACAGAACACTTCTTCTTAAATTGAATATAAATGCACATGAAATTTATGATGGATTATTACATAACCTTTGATGTTGTTGTTGTTGTTGTTGTTGTTTTTGCAGAAAAAATATGACTAGGATTTCTAGTTAGGAAAAAAGCAGAACCTGTTCAAAATGTTGTCCAAGATAGTCAAACTTATATTATATAATATACTGCTCTGTTTTGTTATAATATTAAATTGTAGTAGATTAAACACAGTATCATGGACACATTTTTCACAGCATATAATTTTAGTTCAAAATATTTGTTGAACGAACGAATGAATGTACTTTATAAGTAAATTATTTATTTTTGTAGTTTTTGTTAGTAATTAAGATATTTTTATTTTTAAAAAAACAATTAGGTATGAGGTATTTTCATTAAAAAAAAATACTTGTTTTATCTTCTAAAGCACGCCACAATTTTTTTTCAAAGGAAAAAGTGTCACATGCAGAATTACTTTCTTATTAACTTCTTAAATATGATCTCTCCCAGTATTCAATTGTTTCCATCCAATATTCAAAAGACACATGAAAAATTCTAATTTGACATCTAACTCTAAATAACTAATAAAGTAAATCAACAGACCTCTAATTTTTATTTTCTAGCAATAGTAATTTTCTTAAAATTATAAATTTTAATAATAAGTGGATATATAAAGATGGAACCAAAATGTACCCTTTCAATTTTCAGATAATTCTTTTGGCTGACATCACGAGGAAACAAAAATTTTTGACTCATGAAAATAAGTCAATTTCAAACAGTTGAAATTTATGAAGTACACATTCTAACTAAATGCTCAGCTCTTTTGAAAACAAAACATTTCCTCTACTTCTACACTAAAGCTGTTATCATCTATCTCATTTATTCATATATATGGGAGTCTCTGAGAAATTTAAGACTGACTGATTAGCTTAAAGTTATGAGTGGGTACATTATGGTTGGGTGGGCATTTGGGAATCTACTATAACTCCAGTTGGAACTTTCGAAACTGAGTCAGTTTGAATACCAAAAACTAATCTTTTAATTTCCATCTCCTTATTATTTTCTTTATTATGTCTATATATTTTCCCTTTTATATATGACTGGCACTGAAAATAAAACACTGATAATCCACTATCTCAACGTAGCCTTATGAGACTTTGGCCTAAGTTTTTGAAGTATAACTTTCATTTGGAAAGATTGTAATATACTGATAATTCAAAAAATTATCTAACTGGTGACATTCTAAGTGAAAATTAAAACCTGATCTTGACTTTTGCTAGAAATAGCAATTTTCATTATGTAAAATGATCCAGATCAATTTCTACTCATTAAATATTATTGATGAGATTAAAATCTAATTTTCAATTTTTTTTTTTTGCTTATCTATGCTACTTATAGGTATGAATCTTGATTAAAACCTAATTTTCAATTTTATTTTTTGCTTATCTATACTACTTACAGGTATGAATCTTGATGAATGAATGCAGGTGATTATCAAGATCAAGTAGCTTCCTAAAAATAAAAGCCAGTATCTGAATGTAGTAGCCATTTATAATTTATTTTGGTCAGTCAGCAATTGAAGCCCCTTCCAGTATTGTGGAATTCCTCAGTCATGTGATACCAAGTCTCCCTCTCATCATTGAAGCTGTGAAGTTAGATATCTATCTTATCAGCTCTTCTTTTACCTAGAACAGGAACAAAAGTCTTAAACATGACCAACCAGCTGAAACCAGACCAAACCTGGAATTGTAAGTCTGAGATGCAGATAAGCAGGGAACATGTAGTAAATACATTCAGTTTTCAGAGGCAGTGACATATGACCATATTGAAAAGTGTCTCATGACATTAATAGAAAATTATTAAAAACAAGCAGGCAAACCAACAAAAAACTGGGGCAATCATTAACAGTAAGAGAAATAAAATATTGTATATGAATGAAAACATGTTGTGTATATTATGTGGTACAGCTGTGAACAATAACTATATAGTCCTAAAAATGCATTCATTAAAAATATGGATTTAAGTAAAAATCAGAATGTAATTATATTACAAAGATGAAGCAAAAAGTGGTAAAGTATGAGACAAGTTAGAGATTTATCTTCGAAACTTGGAAGTCAAAATATGTATTAGAATTTTCCAGAGAAAAAGACAGGATGCATATATAAAACATATATGACATAGATAGATACAGAGATCAGAGAGAGAATGTGTGTGTGTGTGGTAGCAGAGACAGAAAGAGAGAGAGAGAGACATTGAGATTGACTGCTTTGAAGGGATTAGCTCCCATAATTGTTGAGGCATGAGAAATCCAAAATCTGCTGGGTAGGCAAAGGGGCTAGAGGGTCAGGGAAGAGCTGAAGTTCAAGTACAAAGGCAATTTGCTAGCAGAATTAATTCTTGCATGGGAGGTCAGTCTTTTTCTATTAAAATTTTCAACTAATTAAGGCTCACTCACATTATGGAGGGTAATCTGTTTTACTCAAAATCTACTTGATTTAAATGTACATCTCATTTAACAAATATCTTTTCAGAAACATCTAGAATAATGTTTAACCAAATAGCTGGGCACTGTGACCTAGCCAAATTGACATAAAATTAACCATTATAAGTCATGATTTTCCCAGTTTGGCTCTTTAACCTACATAAAAAATTACTTGGATAAAAATAATAAATTAAAATAATATATTAATAAAATATAAAAACTCATGTGGTCATTATAAATATTTCAGATGTATATTAAGTGTCTTGTCTTTCACCTAACAATGACACGTAATTTATAAAATCATCCATCTACTCAGAAAAGTAAGGAACAGTAAAGCTGTGCCATGCATGCACAAGTTTACATGAAGGTCTTGACTAACAAAAGCATCAATAAATAATATTTGAATTGCAAAAATAAATATATGCATATTTCCAGTAATAATTTTTATCTCCTAAACCACATACCAAATCATCCACACTTGCTATCACCACCACAAAGCTTTTCTTCAATAAGATGATGGTGATGTAGTCTTGGCTTCATTCCCTAGACAACTCTAACTTCAAAAAAGTTATGGAATTTGCTAATGTAATGACAAATATATATTATGACTGTCACATATAATGAGAATCCTTTCTTTCGCCTCATAGCTTAATGTTTTAGCACCATTCAAAGACAAAAACGATTGAAATCAAAGATTCATGAAATGATAGATTTCATTATTGAATCCCAGCTACCTCCCCTGAAGCCCTTGCTATTATAGAGTCCCTATATTATCTCCAAACTGATCAAAAATCCACATTAGTTCCTCTAATCTGGTCATTTTGCCTGAAGCTGCTCCTTATTCACCTTACTTGTTGATGCCATTAACTGGCTCAACAGTGACAAGGGCTTCCGTCCAAGTCTCATTCCTTACTCTTCACTCAGCGTTCTCTAAACACACATCATTACTTCCCTCAGTAAATAAATTATTTGGGGGAATTTCTTGACATTTCATTATAAATTTTGGCTCTGTGTTTTTCAAAATAAATGTATCTGGCTCTATATGTTATTTATTGCACCATTTTATAAATGTCATGCAGACTTTACAAGTTTCTGCATACAAAGTAATTGTTTCTAAACAACCAAATTGATTGATAAACAGGAAGTATTTTTAAACATTATACATAAAACAAGAGTGTTTAAGTAACATGTAGCATTTTTGTGTCTGTTTTCCAGTTTCATTTTGGATATCAGTTTGAGATTTCACATTGATGTATAGTACATGCTTTAATTGAAGATAACTATAATATGCTCCAAACTAGCAATATGGCACAAAAAAATCTGATTTTCTGTGACAGAGTCACATAAAAATTAGTCTTTCCTACAAATCAGCAATGGCTTATTTGAAACTGTAATAATAAGATAGCCATAAAGCCACAAACATAACAGGGTTTCTAGAAGTAAAACTAATATCAAATATGCAAGACCTTTGTAGAAAAAAGTTTATAAATCATTTTTGAATAATACTAATAAGAACCTAAACAAACTGCATACAGTATGTTCATAAAAGGGAAGATTCAATGTTATAGAGTAAATTTTCCCAACTATATCTCTAAACTTACTGTATTCCAATCAATTTTCAACAGTATTTTTTTTAATCTTGACAATCTGTTTCTAAAATATCATGAAAACATAGGGTCAAAGCAACAGAAAGGATTTTGAAAAAATGTCTATAATTGCTTTATCATATATCAGTTTTATTTTAAATCTATAGCAAGCCAACCAAAAGTACTGGTGTGAAAATAGATAAATAGACACTTTTGGTGGAGAGTTCAGAAACAAACCCACTAATATACTGAAATTAGGTATGTAACTGAATCACAGATACAGGTGAATTATTCAACAAATTCTGCTGTGAAAAATAAGCTTTTGGAAAGAAAATTAAATTCTAGAAAACTCACACACAAAAGAATAGTCTGAGGATTATATGCCTAAATAAATAGTAAATCTACTTTAAAACATTTATAAATGTACATATGTCCATAAACGGGAAGCTATATCTATCATCTATCTATCTATTTATATATCTCAGATTTTTAAAATTATCATGGTATGGGAAAATAAATACAGAAGCAAGAGATGTAAAGAAAAAACATATTTTACCTCATTAAAGTTAGAAATGACTTTTTAATTATACTGTGATGAGATATGCAGCTTATTTTCAGTGGACAAAGAATATGATCTGGCAAATTCATAAAAAAAGTAAATCAAAGAGAGAATAAATATTTGCAAAGATGCTTAACCACATTAGTAATCAAAGGGAGAAAACTGAGAAAAAATAGAATATTACTTCACATTTATTAGTTCAGGACAGATTAAAAGTCTGACAACATTAAATGCTGACCAGGAAGTATACCAATGGGAATTCTCTAAGCTATATGGGGGTGATGCAAATTTTACAGACACTTTATAAGTAATTTGGCTATGTCTACTAAAGTCGAATATCTTTTTTTTTCAATCCAGAACTTCAGAACCCTATCTAAGATAGTTTATTTTCCTTTTATTGAAATAGTATGGAGATAGACTGTCCAAGAAGGCCACATGGTCATTGGTCTCCAGGCTCTTTTTATATTTGGCTTAGGCACATACAGTTGTATTAAAAGTAGAAAAGCCTGCATGATAATAATGCATATGAACCTTAATAAGAGGGAGGTGGAGAGAATGAGAAAGAATAGGCCAATTAACAAGTTCCAAGCAGGAATTTAGCAATACATTTCATGTTTTATTTTTTAAGAAAAAAAAAAGGCAAATTATTACACTGTGTTATAAAGTTGAATAGGTTGGTAATAGGGTGTTCGATTAATCTCTGTAATTTTCTCTATTTAAGAGAAAATAATTTTAGTCCATAGAACATTGAAAATAATAATGAATAGCATATGGGTGGGGTGAACATTTTCTCTCATTGTGGCTGCTCATGACTGACAGTCACTATGTATGGGAAGTTCTTCATCAGAGGAATGCTACTGGTGGAAAATGACCATCTCTTCTTACATTCACTGAGAAATCTGCACTCTCTCCTTTCCAGTCTCACTACAGCTAGGCGCAATCATGGGACCTATAATAGTGACACCAGAGAAAAAAGGGGCAAGAATCTTTCGCTTTCTTACTGTGAGGATAGTAACTATAGTTTCAAAGTCACATTCTTGAAGCAGAAGCTAGGGACAGAGCAAAGTGAGCTGTTAGGTGGTTGGCAGTGACAGCTGTTTCCTTTTCTGACTAGTCCTAGGCTGTACTTTTGGGATATATTGCTAGGAGCTTTGCCTTGAGCATAACTGTCAAGTCCTGTTCACATTTTTTAAATAAACCAATATCTATTTAATCTTTTATTTTCTGGTTTATCAACCAAAGTCAACTTTTGTGGAGAAGGGATGAGTGGTAACAGGGTTGATGCCAAAGTAAAATTAAAAGCTTGAAACAGAGTAGGTATGTAAAATACGAATGGTGCCGGAATACGGAAGAACCGTGCAAAACCCAATAGAGTAAAAGACGATGGTGGGGTCCTTTTTTGGGCTCATGATCATCTATTTACAGGGGAGTGCAGCATAATGAGAAAATCAGAGATTTTGAAAAACTATAGGCTTGAATCCTAGTTACTCGATTGTTTTCGAAGGCAAGAGGCTTTCTCACACACTTTACATTTGTATGGAAGACATTATTATAAAGACGTAGTGCCTTTTTGTGGCTAACAATTACAAATGGATACCTGAATAGAATTCACACCGATATGACCATATTTTTATTCTTTCCATGTTCTAGAAAACGTTTCAATATGTGGTGGGGCAGGTATGTGTGCGTGTGTGAGTGCATGTGTGTGTTTTCTTTCTCTCTTGGCTCTCAATGAGTCAGGTTATCATCACTATTTGATTAAGATCCCACCTGAATCTAGGTTGACTTTAAAATATAAACAGCTATCAACACTTGTAAAAATAATAGAAATTTCTTGCTTTGTGTCCAGATATATTCTGTAAAAATATTTCACTCAGCTAAGGTAGCTCCCTTTATAACAGGTTTCTATTAATCCTACAGTGATTGAAAACATAATTTTGTTATTGTAATATCTTGTTTTTTATGTTTTAATGTCTTTCTTAAATATCCAAACATTATTAATGGAAGAAATAAACAATGGAAAGATTAATGCAAAATCTGCTGCCGGTATGACCCTGAGTAAGATATTAAATCTATTTGAATTTCAGTTTTGTCAACTGTAAAATAAAAGGATTAGATGAAAGGAACTCATATATTCCTTCCAATATTAAGATTCTGCTTCTGTGAATACAGATTGAATTTTTTTTTTTTGGCCAGTATGGTACTGAAATATTTTTACGTTATAAACCTAATGAAATTTCCTATTTCTGAGATATGAGAGTAGCATTCGAGAACTGAAAAGTCACAAAATTAGAGACATGAAATTTTTGATGGAATGATCTGACACCCAGAATTGACATTTTGTAACTGCCACTCTCCAAAAACTATTTTTTCTAATAAAAATGCTTTAGAAATATTTTGTGAATGTAATTTAAAAAGACATATGGAGAGAATTATTCATATTCATGCTATTTCATACGTGGATATTTTGGTGGCTTAATTTTATTCTGTTAGGTGTCCACTTTACAGAAATGTAAAATCATATCTTTAACAGGAAATTTCAATTAACGACTCTTTTTAGATCACTGTAAGGTAAAAACATTCCACTAGACTTTTTAAAAAGAACTTTACAAACTGACTATTAGTTTTAATATCTAGTTGTCATTGGGATATAAAAATGATTTAAGATTTTACTATGAGAAGAGTGAGAAGTTTTATTAAATACCTGCATTTTAACTCTTTTTTTCTATTTTTCTCTTTGTCATGTCTATGTGGTACATATTATGACTATTTTATAGATTAGAAAACTGAGGTTCTGGGTAAAGAATTAAGGTGCTTAAAATAGATTTTCAAGGTGACTTAATATACATTATTATTTAATCTTAATAACATCTTTTTTAGTAATAAAAACTATTCTCTCTTTATCAGAGATCAGAATAACAACATTGACAGGGTTTAAATAATTTGCACAAAGTTAGTGAACTTACAAATGACAGAAAAGAGTGGAAAGCTAACTGTGTATACTCCAAATCTTGCCCATTTTTATTCTACCATGCTTTAAAATTATTGATTTTCCTTCCCTCTTACATCTTTTTTTTTTTTTTTTAACAAGACCGGTGAATAGGAGAGGTGAGTTTAAGCCATTACAGGAATATGTGTTTGTATGTATATATATAAGTACATTTTTGTAAGTTTTAAAATAATTGGAGGAATTCCATTTTAAGAAGTGTAAGGTAAGTTTCCTGCCATCAAAGAGCCTAGACTCTCTATATAAAAACTATTCATGAATTATACAAAATGCAAGAGAGTGACAATGTGTCACAAAGTGAGTAATTCAGAAAACACATGCTACCATAATTCTGCACAAACTGAACATTGGAATCTAATTGGTTCATTTTGGGTAAACATCTAAGGTCCTAGTCAACACAGTGTTGATCCTTCACTGAGTCACACAATATTCAGACTATCATAAAGAACCAAAAAGGACCCTAAATGAGGGGCAAGTTTGTTAGCTGAGAAATTGTATATTAGTTGTTATGGAAATAATACGTGATGTAGAGCAGAAGCCCATAATAGGAGTCAGAGAATGATGATGAAAGTCTGGGCTCAGTGGGAAAAAACAGCTGAGAAGGAGGAAAACCACAAAAGTCTTTGACTTGGAAAATCCGAGAGAGAGAGGTGATGAACAGGAACCAAGGACACAGTCTAGAAAATTCAGAGTCAAAGATGCCAAATTCATGCTTCATGCTGAGAGTGGTAGCTTAGATTAAGATGAGATTGTTTAAAACCTGGCTACAAACTGAGGATTTTAAAGATGAGATTGTTTATTTTTTTATTCTTTTATTATTTTTATTAATACAATTATATAATTAATTATACAATTATATAATTTTCAGATGTACATTATAATTAGACATCTATATATTCTATTGTGTGATTACCACTCAAAGTCTAGTTTCCTTTAGCTACCATATATTCGACCCTCTTTACCCACTCCTGCTACCTCTCTATATTTGACCCCCTTTACCCTCTCTCCCCCTTCCCCACCCGCTACCCTCTGGTAACCACTAGTCCATTGTCCATGTCTCTGAGTCTCTGTTTGTCCTGTTCATTTGTTGCTTTTAGGGTTATATTCTACATATAAGTGATATCATGTGATTTTCTACTTTTTCAGTCTGGCTTATTTTGCTTAGCATGATTATCCTGAGGTCCATCCATATCGTTGTAAATGGCAGTATTTCATCTCTTATTTCATCTCTGAGTAATATTCCATTGTATACATGTATCATAGTTTTTTTAGTCAATCATCTATCATAAGACACTTCAGTTGCTTCCATGTCCTGGCCACTGTGAATAATGCTGCTATGAACATCAGTGTGCAAATATCTTTTTGGATATGGGTTTTCAAGTCTTTGGGGTAAATACCAAGTAGTGGGATTGCTGGATCATATGCCAGTTCAATTCTTAGTTTTTTGAGGAACCTCCATACTGTTTTCCATAGTGGCTGTACCAATTTGCAGTCCCACCAGCAGTGTATGAGAGTTCTTTTTTAAGATGAGATTGCTTAAAGCCTCACTATTAACAAGATTTTGAGCTACATAAGGAAGCCAAGAACCATTGAATATTTTTGTGAAGGGATACCTTTTTAAAGAGTAGTTTTCAAGGACGTTATAGGAGTATTTTTTAAGTTTTTATTTAGTAAATTAAAATTGGCAGCAGAAAAACATGGCAGTGAATATTATAATAATCTTGGAGCAGAAGAGACACATATGTGGGCTATACAGTAGTTAGCAACTATTTTCTAGGAATGGGAGGAGTGTAGCTATAAATAGATTTCTTTCTTGGTAATCCTACAGATAAGGTGTAACCAGAGATTGAAACCTACATGCATAGGCTGAATAATTTAGTCTGCAGTTGTGTGTGGTATACTCTGTAAGAATTATAAAACTTTTCAACTTAAAAGGTTTTAAAGAGGTATGTTCTCTCCAATTCTCCTTTGACTCCTCTCTCCCTCCCTCCATTCCTCCCTTCCTCTCTTTCTCTCTTTCTCTCTCTCATGTACGTGTATGTATGTAGGTAGCTAAAATGCTTACATTCCCCAGTAGAAAAAACTTAGATCCTGATTCACCCACTTATTTTTTTCTATTACGCAATATAAGTATTCGAGTTAGCAAATCTTAGTATAGCTTATAAAGCTTTATCTTCAACAGTATTTAGGTGATGAATGCCCAAGAACTTACTTGTTTAATATCAGAAAATCAATAAATCACTGATGAAATAAAAGTCAAGCATTACAATTCCAGAAGAATTAAATACCAGACAAAAATTAGGTCTTATTTTAAAATTTTTCTGCTTGAAGAGGCTACATATACAAGGATTATTCAAGAATTATTATACTGAAATTGAATCAAAGACCTAGAGACAGCATAAACATATTTGAACAAAATTTGCTTCCATAATGAGGAAATCATAATTTTTATTGTTGGTTATAGCCATTCAAATTAAAATGTGTTTAAATATTTTTTTCTTGAAAAAAAAAGCACATTGAAAATATACTAGGGTTGAAGTCATACCAATCATATTCTCTCATCATAATGCTTTGAAACTAGAGATCAATTGTAAAAAGAAAATGATAAGAACCACAAAAACATGGAGATTAAATAACATGCTATTGAAGAATAACTGGGTCAGAGAAGAAATAAAAAGAGTGATCAAGAGATACATAGAAATGAATGATAATGATAGTACAACATATCAAAACTTTTGGGACATGGCAAAAGCGGTCATAAGAGGAAAATTCATATCATTACAGGCCTATCTCCAAAAACAAGAACAAGCCCAAATAAACATCCTAATGTTTCATCTTAAAAAACT
>NW_006433024.1:14068233-14072298 GCF_000325575.1 Pteropus alecto | reverse complement strand
ATAAATGCAACAAAGAGCTGGTTCTTTGAGAAGGTTAATAAAATTGACAAACCCCTGGCCAGACTCACTAAAGAAAAAAGAGAAAGGACACAAAAAACAAAATCAGGGATGAAAGAGGGGAAATTACCAGACACTGCAGAAATACAAAGAATCATGCAAGAATACTACGAAAAAGTATATAACACCAAATTTAATAATTTAGAAGAAATGGACTAGTACCTAGAAAAATACAACCTTCCTAGACTGAATCAAGAAGAACTGGAAAATCTAAATAGACTGATCAGCAGTATGGAAATTGAAACATTCATCAAAAATCTATCAAAAAGTAAAAGTCCAGGACCAGATGGCTTTACCAGTGATTTCTACCAAACATTCAAAAAAGATTTAATACCTTTTCTCCTCAAACTCTTCCAAAAAATCGAAGAGGAAGCAATACTTCTCAACACATTTTATGAGGCCAATATTATCCTGATACTAAAATCTGGTAAAGATAACACAAAAAAAGAAAACTACAGACCAATATCTCTCATGAACACAGATGCAAAAATCTTAAATAAGAAACTACACCACGATCAAGTGGCCTTCATCCCAGAAGCTCAGGGATGGTTCAACAAACACAAATCAATTAATGTGATACACCACATAAACAAATTAAAAAATAAGAATCATATGATCATATCAATAGATGTAGAAAAAGTCTTTGACAAGATACAGCATCCATTTATGACCAAAGCACTTAACAATATCTGTATAGAAGAAAAAGTATCTTAACATAATAAAGGCCATCTATGACAAACCCTCAGCCAACATTATACTTAATGGTGAAAAACTAAAAACCTTTTCTCTAAGATCAGGAACAAGGCAAGGAACTATTGCCACTGTTATTCAATATTTGTGTCCTTTCTCTTTTTTCTTTAGTGAGTCTGGCCAGGGGTTTGTCAATTTTATTAACCTTCTCAAAGAACCAGCTCTTTATTGCATTTATATAATATTGGAGGTCCTAGAGAGTATACCCAGGCAAGAGAAAGATATAAATGCATCCAAAAAGGAAACGAAGAAGTCAGACTTTCCTTAATTGGGGATGACGTGATTCTCTATATAGAAAACCTTAAAGACTCCACAAGAATGCTACTAGAAACAATAAGCAAATACAGTGAAGTTTCTGTATACAAAATCAGTACCTGTATAACTTCCTCTCAAGCATTAGAACATACTGTACATCTTGCTCACTGTGACCACTGTATATCGGGCATTATTTTTAAAGATTAATTGTTCACAGATGAATATTGTAGAAGAAATTAATCTTATTGTGTAAATAAAAAAAGAGAGGAGTAAATCAGCATATATGTTTATGCAAGGCATTTCAAAATTTAGGGATAATCTTATATTTGAAGTCAGTTATGTTTAAGTAAACATTCAAGGTCTCAGTGCTATTAGTGCAAGAATCATTATTAACACAGATTTTCCTGGCATGCATATCAACTCTTCCCTCCATTTATTAAATTACCTCTCACTTTTAGGCCTAACATGACAAATAAAGACTTTTAAAACTTCTGATTTCAAAATGATAAATGTGCATTTTAGGAAAAAATGGAAAATGAAGGATTCCACTAGAAACTAAAAAATATTACCAATATAACACTACTTGTTATCTGCAGTTTTACTATATGATTTCTATGAATGATTATTTAATTTTACTAACTTGGAATCATTCTATATATAATATGTTTATAACATACTTTCTCCCTTTTCATGGACATTTTCACATGCCAATAATATCCCAAATCATTATTTTAATAGATTCATAGAAAGACTTATTTAATATATCTATATTATTTATTTGTCATTCCTAACTTTTATTGTCAACAATATTATGAACATGCTTTCAGCCATCATTTTATATATCTCTAATTAGTTTCTTGCAATAAATTCACAGAAAGAGTTTTATTTAGTTGAAAAGATATATATTTCTCAATTTACTGATAGGTTGATAAATTATCCTCCCAAAGTTTTAACCCATTTAGAGTCTCAAAAATTGAAAGCACCCATATTATTATTAAAACTAGCTGTGAACTGTGCAAAAAAGCTTTGCCAGACTTATGTGAAAAAAAACTATACAGTTACTCTCATGACAAATACCCATGGTTCTCGTTACCCTCAGTCAACTACAGTCCAAAAATATTAAATGAAAAATTCCAGAATAAATAATTCATAAGTTTAAACTGTGCATCATTCTGAGTAGCATGATGAAATCTTGCATTGTCCAGCACCCTCTAGCCTGAGACATGAATCATCCCTTTGTCCACAGTCTCCACTCTGTATACACACCCGGCCCATTAGTCACTTAATAGTCTTCTTGATTATCAGATCTACTGTTGTAGTATCACAGTGTTGTGTTCACGTAACCCTGATTTTACTTAATAATGGCCCCAAAGTGCAAAATAGTGATGCTGGTAATTCAGGTATGCCAAAAAGAGGACATAAACTGCTTTCTTTATGTGAAAAGGTGAGTACAGCACAATAAGATATTTTGAGAGACTACATTCACATAAGTTTTATTATAGTGTATTGTTATATTATTCTATATTGTTATTGTTGTTAATATCTTACTGTGCCTAATTTATAAATTAAATTTTATAATAGGTCTCTACGTATAGAAAAAAAACATAGTGTATACAGAGTTTAGTATTATCTGCAGTTTCAGGAATCCACTGGGAGTCTTGGAATATGTATCCTCAATGGATAAGAGGCACTACAGTACTTTAGGGATTTAGTTGGCATTTCTTTGATTATTGGTGATGCTGGGAATCTTTTCATTGGCTTATTGGTGTTTTGTGTATTTTCTTTTAAAATATACAATGTCTATTTATCTATTGGGGGTTTTGGCTTCTTTTTAAAATAGAGCTTTCATGCATAAAAATGCCTTTTCATTGTATTTTTTTAAATAGAGCTTTCATTCATAAAAAACTTGTTCAGTGTATATTTGCACCACTTTTCAGTTTTGGCCTTTTATCTTTGTAATTAGTTTTATAATCAGATAATTTATGTTTAATGTAGTCAAATTTGTAAATACTTTAAAATTCTTATATACATTTAGAAAATATGTCACCACAATTCAATTAAATATCTCTATCTCTATATTTTCTAGTTCTTTTATGTTTGCATTTCTACAGTGAAATATTTAATAGAGATTTGTTTGGTCATAACAAGACTTTTGTTTTTCCCACTAATATTGTTAGGCAACCTTCAAAATTGTCAAGGCTGGATGAATGATCACCAAAGAGCATTTTGTTTATCTTATTATTTATTTTATATCATTGCGTATTAAGAAGGCTTGTGATCCAATTACACTTGTATTTTTATCTTACGCACAATCACGAAGTCATCCATCTTAGACCTTTCTGAAATGAGAGAAAGAATTATAAAAGAAACAAAGTAAGGCTAACTTTAACTGCCCTAATAAAATGTATATATGCTGCGTGCATACAATTAGATGTCTGTTCAAACCTGAGTGAACATGTCATTTCAGGTCTCTAAGTATCTTTATGAGGTAAATATTATTAATATTCTAATTTATAAACTAAATAATAATATCGAGGCAAAAATTTACACAGACAGAAAATGATAGAAATAAGATTTAAACCCAAGCAGTCTGGTTTTAGTGGCTATGCTATTAATTGTTACAATATATTTTCCCATAAATAAAGAAATAAAGAAGGAGAGGGAGAAAAGGTGGAAGAGGGGAGACGGAGGAGAGGACCAGATGAGTGGGGATGAAGGGAGGGAGAAGAGAAAGGAAGAAGAAACTCAACAAATGCACACAAAAAGAACATATCATTTCAGTTTTTTTGTTTGTTTGTTTTGTTTTGTTTTGTTTCTGCAAAGACTTTGAAAGACAAACACTAGAAGTAGTTAACATGAAAAATGGAAGTATAGTCACAGGTAAGTACAGCCAAAGGTAAAAAGACGCATTCTCCAAAACAGGCAAGAACCATAAACATTAGTGGTATTATTTCCCTAAAGGTGCTTAAATGTATAATTATTGAAATGATATTATTCTTTCCC
>NW_006433024.1:14029596-14068206 GCF_000325575.1 Pteropus alecto | reverse complement strand
CAGATGGACAGTGATTAGAGAGGTTCTAACTACAAAATCACAGTACTGTTTCTCAAATATATTTTCATTTTAAAACAATGATATTCATATACACCATACTACAAATTACAAGCTGTGACACAGAAAAAGATAGTAGGTAATGTAAAATTCTAAGATCAAGAGATTATGACATGCTATTTTATACATATAATTTATATTATATTATAACCTAGACTGTATTATAGTATACATATATGTGTATACATATATATTATATGTATTATATATATATCACAACACAAACACACAGACCTGTTTGAAGATTATTATATGTGTGTGTATACATCAGACATATACACATACACACATACATATACAGTTCATATCTCCAAATTTAAAATATTATTGACAAACTGCAGGTAAAACGATGTTTCCATTTTACCACCGCCTTTGAGTAACTGAATAGTTTCCTAAAGAGAGGGCAATTCTCTATAGTAAATCAATCTGAAGCATAATAAAACAAAGAAAATACAAGTTTCGAACACTAAGATTTTAAAGATAAAAATAAAGAAAGATTCAGAAGGAAGGTAGGTAAATGAAGGTAAGTAAATAAAATTTTAATATATCTTGCTTCCCAGGACAGAAACTCCTTGGGTAAATAATACCTTTTGCATTTGTTTCTCCTTTATTATTTTACAGATACCACTAGGGATCTGTAAACTGTATTTGATACCTAGTGGTATCAAATCTACCTTTTAACCCACTAGTAAAATGGAATGGCCAGTTTGTGCATCTACCTTTACATTCTATGATGTGGACTCCACCCAAATGTTTTTCCATGGTGTTGGAAAAGTGCATACTATTTTCTAAAAGATTTGCACTTTGCTTCACCCCAGATTTTGAAAAATATAAAAGCTATTTGCAGAAGGATTGAGAGTATCTGAGCTTTAGATGTTTTCTTTTCTGAGACTTGTTTTAAATTCAGGTCAGAAAAGCTAGTGTAATATTGGAATTGAAAAGAGCAACAGTGTTTTGACATTGTATATCTTGACATAAACCCTGCCTCACTCACAGTATGAGATGTCATGAAACTCAACTCAGCATAACATAAAATCAAATGGGTTAAAATAGTTCAAATAGTGTATCTCTGGCATCCGGCATATAGTAGTGCAAGGAGTTTGTGACAGAATAATAACATCATGCAATATATTTGTGTGCCTGCTATGTGTCAATGACTGTTTCTTAGTCTCTAGAAAAGAATGATCACACAAGTAGCATTTATTGCAAAATCAGATACTAATCTGAACACTTTACATACATTGTTTTTTATTCATTATATTAACCTCATGAATTTGGTTATATTTTTACAGAGATAGAAAAATGATCCACAAATTATTGATTAAATTATCTATGGTATTTAGTCAGCAAGTGGTTAACATATTGATTTATATAATTTGGTACATATGCATTCATTAGTGTGAGACCTTCAGGGGTAATTCCACCATTTTTATATAAAATAATATAATTATTCTATCCAGTTGCACAAAATTGTTTCTTTATATCAGATGTCTGATAATTTTATGCAACTAATCTTGTTACTGTCCTTTGTTACTTTTTTGTGGGTTGCAGTGCACTCTTCTAATTTCTTTTCAAGTCTTACTTTAATTTTCAAAATGCTTTCTTAAACTTCAGTATGTTTTGTCTTTATTTCTGTAATTGTGTTTTTTTAAATTCTGTTTTCAATAAACTCTGCATCTTATAATTCCTCCTCAGTCTAGTGAGAATCAGCACTACATGGCAGCTCTCACTGTAGGTGTCTCTTCCATCTCTCCCTAACTACTTCATGCAAATATGTCATGTCTACTTGATTTAATTTTAGACCTACTTTCTTTTTTCTTTCTTTCTCTTTTTTTTTTTTTTTTTTTTTTACAATCCCTTATTTTTTTATTTTGTATGCCTCCAGCACCTGGTCTTCCTAGGTGGTCTCTCATCCAAGTACTAACCAGGCCCGACCCTCCTTAGCTTCTGAGATCAGATAGGATCTGTCTTGTTCAAGGTAGCATAGCCATAGACTACTTTCCTTGTTTCTTAGATTTTTTTTTTTAATCACAGTATATTTTGTGAAGCCCCTGCAACCAGTATGTGCAATTTTTACATTTTTTTTTCAAAACTAAGGGAGAAAATCTTTAATATAATTAAATAATATAATTTGAACATGTTATGTTTAGGTATCTGTGAGATATGCAGTAAGAGGTGTCCACAAGACCACAAGTATTTAGAAAGAAAACTATCTTTGTACATAAAAAAGCGGAAAATAACACTGAGAAGGTGAGCTTAAGAATGTAAATGGACAATAAAAATTCACAAGAGAAATACCTTTCATAGAGGAAGAAATGGTCAACAGATGGGTGCTCAAGATATAACTGATCGATAAATATTCATGTATGGGATATTAGAGGTTAGAATGTATAAACTTCAAGCACATAATAATAATGTAATTTATATATGTTATAGTTTAAAATTTAGTATTTTTCTGATCTCACAGTATCTATCTCTATAGTAGATAAAAGGACAAAAAAAAAAAGCACTACCAATACAAAGAAATTCAAATTCATAATAGTAACCATGACATTGATTTTAAGAAAACCAAAAATGTAGACACTTAGCTAGGATCTCCTCATCCTTATTAACAGAAAGAACTATAAAGGGTCATAAGTTATTACATTGTTGTCAAAACTCTACAAGGTTAAAACTTTGAAGCATCCAAACTGGGAAAAGCTATGAGGATGAAAGTTGTGCTGGTTCAACAAATACAAAGCAGGACTTTCCTGGGCAAACTGGGATGTACTGTCGCCTAATTCTAAAGACGCTTGATAAGATACATATCATTAGTGAAACAAGTATCTCAGGTGGCAATAATTTCATTTTTCTCTTGACTAATATCAAGCATTTTTTTAGTTTTAGTATTTTTTTTATTATTTTATTAAATTTATGGGGCATTGATTCTAACTTTATTCATCCAGCTCTCTTACTTGTAATGCAAGTTTTTGTTACCACTTTGTTTCCAAGTAGGCTTTTCTGCCACAAACGGAATGTGTTGATCTAAGTGACACTTCTAACTCATCACACAAGTTCGTCTGTCAGTGTAAATATATGATTTGCTTTTTTGACACATAATTCATCCTTCTACAGTTTGTGATGGCTAGATCAATTTATTAATTGCTTTTGGTGATTTGATGTAACTTAGTTGCCAAGCACGAATATGTGAGACCAGAAACCTTCATATGTATATTCAGAGAATAATGAGTAGAGCAATAATGCTGGATCAAAGCCCATGAAGTTCAATTTTGACAGCAGTGATCCATATTTCTTAAGGAATGACTCTCATCTGCAGCCAGTGTGTACTAAGCAATGTCCCTTCATCTCCATGGCAATAACTGAGAAATTATACCCCAGGTTTCAAAATGGCCTTGATGTTCCTCACTGCCTCTGCATAAAATGCCATTGATGAACCATGATTTTTCTGTAGCTCTTTTCATATAGACTGTGGTCTCTGAAAATCCAATGAAATGCCTTTTTTTCCTCTTTATTTTCTCAGTCCTTCATTCACTGCACATATTTTCAGAACTCATTCTTGTCTCATTCATCTATGAAAAGTAAGTCAATAAATTTAGAAGTTTAGGCTTTCTTCTTTTTTATTGCATTCTTGGTAGTTCTTATCCCCAGCCACACATGTCAAGTGACAGACAATGACAGTGGAGGTAATAAGGATATCTTGATTCTAAACCAAAGTAAACAGGCTCTCATAAAAATATGGAATTGAACAGATGACAAACTAAATTCTCTCTCTGAAAGCAATTATTTCTGAACCTCAGATTTAATAATCTGCAATTTTGAAAGCTGAGGGAAGTGCTCATTTGTGCCCAATTTAAAAACAGAAATCTACATGATGATACAGATAGCAGCTGAGGAGAAAAATGTTTCTTTGCTCTGAGCAAATAACAGATATTTATTCTAATACTTATAGGCTCTCAATTTATTTCGATAGTATATAATATAATCATCTATATGACCAAACAATAGCTTCAAAAATAAGTCCATATTTTTGTATAGTAATAAAGGTAAATGATTTAGTAAAATAATGCTATTCTTCAGAGAAAGGAGATGAGTCCCATTTAGCAGGTATTTGGTGAAAGAATGTTGACTGCATAGCATTGCATCTCTTAAATAATATATTTAATTGGAGCAGTAGCTTAAAACTGATGAATAGCCTTTTTTTGTTTATCTTTTAAAAAAATGACTTCATGAGAATGGCACAGGAAAAATTAAGCTCAGAGTTATGAAATACTTACTGAAGATGACATGAGTAAATGTCAGAGTCAAGATTCAGAGACATATCGGTCATGTTTCAAAGCATAGACATATATCATTGGCATCTACTAAGTGATGTGATAGTTTGAATCCAAAATATGCTTCTGATATTGCCAAATTAACTAAGTATAGAATGCTGTCATCACAATATAGTTTCACCTACATAAATTTATTTATTAATGAAAGGGATTATTAAATATCTTATTACATCAAAAGGCTATGAAGTTAAAATAATTATAATTGTGATCTTTACTTAAAATCCAATTAAGCATTTAGTAGTAGATGTGCCAAAATTGTGCATACAGGTAAATATCTACTTTTTCATTGTTTATCTTGACTCCTTAAAATAGTGAATTTAAAGTATCATTATATAAATTCAGATAATTACGAGGCTAGAAAGCTTTAAACTTGTACACAACTATCATTTTTCATACAAACTGATGCTTGGGGAAGTAAAGTGACTTACCCAAGATTTGATAGGAAGATGAGAAAATTATATTTAAAAAATTTTTATAATTCTTAGATATTAGGTAGATTCAAGTTTTCTTAAACTCTAAAAACAATCCAATATTTAACTAAGGTGGAGAGTTAATTTTGAGTGACCATAACATTTCTTAACATACAATGATACATCTAAGAAAAATGTTTCCTCTAAATTATGTCTCTTGTATGTCTTTCTTATTAAATTGGAATAGTTATGAGTTGTCTAGTACTTTTCTATGCATTATTTTTATCTTTTTGTTCTTTTCTCCTTGAGATATAACTAAAACTTATAATGATAATATAAAATTATATATAACTGTTATCTAGAATTAGAGAAAGTTCATTTTAAATGTTTGGCAATCGAAAAGGCAAGATGATGTTCAGGCAATGTTCATATTGCAGACTACAGCTACACAGAAACATTAGCATTCAAATTTGGTGCAGAATAAGTCCAGTTTTGTGACAGATGTATTCTAGACTACAAAATTGTTCACCTAATTGAAAAATGGCATCTATTGCCTTGTTAGATATATATATTCTATACTGGATACACAGTATTAAGTTCTTCACATTTACCATTGAGGTGGAGAGCACTCTGAATTACTGGGAAAACAGTATGGTTTTAGCCTTTTTGCTCAAGAGTGAACCTCATGCGTTTCCTCATTACAGAGTAGAGCTAGGCTACAGAGGACTAATTCCGAGGAGAGTGTAGTAGAACATAACATGGTAATATAGTACTTAATATATGACAAGCGTTCTTCTAAACCCTTTCTATACATTAACTCATATAAACCTCAAAGCAATACTGCAAAATTGTCATTTTTATTACCCTACTTTGTGGATAAATAACTGAGGTACACAAAGGTTAATAAGCCTAATTTTCTCTACAATTGCTCCATTATTTTTCTTGAACATTTTAGTTCGTTGAATTTTAAATATCTTCAACTTGATCTTCCTTAAATGCTGTTTGCAAACAGGAAAGTTACATATAACCTTCCCATTGCCTAGCTGTTTAAATATGTTTTGTAGATGAAGCTGAAACTGACAGTAGATTGTGGTTGGAGAGCATCCAATATTTTCCCTTTCTCCTTCATGTAATAGCTAGCAGTTTTTAACTTTCCTGTCCTCACTCCATGCATTTACCCCATTAGAATATTTTTCCAAGAAATTTAAATAATGAAGCTATTTTTACAGTTATGCACTTGGTATATATCTTTATATATATAAAACAAATGTAAGCCACACATTTACATGGCTGATCAATCAATTTTATTCCATATTCTCATAAATGTCTCTACTGTTTTTTCTTTTTCTTACCTTTATCATCCCCAATTTTCAAGTGATGATTTAAAAAGTGAACACTGATCATTAATGATTTTATTCTATAAGAACTCTAAAGGTTACATGAAGCACTGCCTCTTTATTTCAGAAGAAAGGGAAAGGTTCTCAAGTAATTAGAGATTTTGTAAAGTTCAAATGCTAAAAGGTCAAAAATGGGCATTTTTAATTATTATTATTAAAAATTATTGGGATGACATTGATCAGCAAAATTCAATTTTTTTCAATTCATCAAAAATTTCAAGTGTGCCATTCAACAGTATGTCATATACATATTGCATTGTGTATTCACCACCCATAGTTATATTGCTGAATAAAAAATCAGACATTATTTTTTATTCGGCAATATAAACACTCTTTATCACCAATACAAAACCCTGATCACAGAAAATCTTGGTGTCTCAAAGTGCAGTAAAATTTCTCTTTCAAAGAGCAAATGTTAAATAAATGAATAAATAAATAAATAATTTGGAAATGATGCTGTGAAATGGTTTTTATCCATTTTAATATGAAAATATGCTGATATAAACAAAATATTACATAACCATTAGCTATAAAAGGATTGTTTAAAATAAGAAAAACTGAATGAGATTTTACACTCTTACGTCGTTTTAAATCTGCAATTTTCTAAAATTATGTATTTTAGTATATTGTAAAATTATGATACAGTTTACAAAACAACAACCCAGTGATTGGATGCTAAATAAAATTTAAGCTCTCAGTAAAGAAAAGGGTTTTAATTTAAAATTGGAATAAAATTTCTTTTATAAACCTCATAATACACATTTGATTCCCCATGAAATGAAAGAAATACTTTATAAAATTTAGATTATTTGGTTTAAATTAATTTTTAAATTTGCCTAACAGAATTGTAACAGGATATATGAACTACCATTTGTTTTTTAAATCTATTTATTTCACACATTCAGATGCAGAGCTCTTTTAAACAATACTGCAGGTTTTATGTAAAGCATGTGAACAGAGGCTGTCACTGAAAATCAGGACAAAATGTTTTACAGTGTTTTGCAAGTTTAAAACCACTGAAAAAAATATTAACTTTTTAACTTGAAAAGTGGGTTATATTGAATGATATACAATTATTGAATGACATACAATTATTTTTACCATGTGTGTCAGTTAACCATTGCTCCCTAACAAAATCTCAATGGCCTAGAGTTCACCTTCATCCTTTTAATGGAAGGAACCAAATATAGAAGGTCATGAATAGGGACATTTTCTCAGACTTTCCTTGTTTTTGATGACATTGACAATTTTAAATTACTAATCAGGTATTCTGTAGAATTTGCTTCAGTAAGTGATTTGTGTGATGATTTTCTCATGACCACAGTGGGGCTATGAATTTTCTTTTTTCCTTGGCAGAAAGACTACAGAAGTGAAATGTCACTTACATCACATCTTATCAAGGGTACATGCTATTAATATGACTCTAGCACTTGTAATGTTGACCATGATCATGTGGGAGAGGTATTTAGTCAGGGATTACCACTGTAAAGTTACACATTTTTCCCCTTCTTTATTTTTATTGCTTAATAATATTCCAATGTTTGGATGTACCATAGTTTGTATATCCATTTACCGAATGAAAGACATCTTAGTGATTTCCAGTGTTTGGAGATTATGAATAAGATGCTGTTATAAATATTAATGTGCAAGATTTTATGAGCTCATAGGTTTTTGAATCAGCTGGATATATACTTAGGAGCACTAGTACCATATACTTATATGGTAAGACTATGCTTAACATTGTAAAAAAATTGATGAATTGTCTTCCAGAGTGCCCATTACCATTTTGTAAGAAACAAAAGTTCCTGTTGCTTCATACTTTCACCAGCAATTACTATTGTCATTTTTTTTTTTTTTTTTTGTATTTTAGACAATCAAATTGGCACACAGTGGTTCTGGATCTATATTTCACATTTTTTTTTTTTGTACACACATCTACAGTGTCATTTCTCACATTGTATAATGTGTTTACATTATTGTCTCTATTACTAAACTGAGCCCCATAAGACAGCTTCTATATCTTATTCACCATAACCTCTCAGTGTCTGACATATAGTAGTAGTTAATTTTTTTTTAAATGAAAGAAAGATTAAGTGAAAGAACAAGACTTGTATCTTATGAATGACTTTAAACACAATCTGAGAATAATTAAACACGTGAAGAAAGAGACAGACTGATAGTTTATCTGTTTTGCATTGTGTCCAATGAATTGGAATTGGACTTCTCCTTTCTCCACATAAATGTCCTTTTTAAAAATATTGTCCCTTGAAATACGTTCCAATAATTCATTAGAATCTTCTATTAAAAATTAGTTTCCAAACAAAAATTAATTTTCTCATATGTTAAAATTTATATAGAAATAGATGTCATGTCTATTATAACAAAAGGCTTTTACTTTCCAATTAGATATCAATAACAAAATTTTTAAGCCAATGTATATATTTGAACAATATTTTCTAATTTGATATGTAAATGCTTAACTATATATTATTTGTGGACATGAGAAATAATAATAGTAAATATATTGAGGACAGTATATAAAAAAACTCCATGTTTGTTACAATCTAAATAAATTGATACATATTTAGTGAATCATTTATTGTTCCACACATTAAACTATATTCCTTACATCAACTTAAGATGTATAATTATTTCATAATATATGAAATTAGAACCAAAAGAATTTAAGGAAGTTGCTTGATATCACTTATTTGTTAAAGTATCAGGCAGGCCAGGATTTGAAACTTCAGTCAGGATTTATTTCATACTTCAAACTGACAATTTATAGCAAATGTATTTTTGACCACAGTTAATTGTTCTAGTTAGTTTTTCTTAAACTACCTAAATCTAAAATCCCTCAAAGATATAGAGATGTTATCTTTTGTTACTAAATCACCTTGCTTTTTTATAGGGCACCTTACAGCAAAAATATGATATAGATATTAAAATAAGTGATTTATACAGAAGAAAGCTAAAAAGAGCAAATTTGTCAGACTATACCATAATTATCCATGGTGATTCATTTCCTGATTTTGCTTTTACTTCAACTATAGCTGTGATGTCAATTTTTCTATAGTACCCTGAGGAATTTTTAAGTTATTCTCGATGTCGATGCTTTACTTCCCACATAGTCCTCATTCTTTTAGAAATAAAATTAGAGAAAGCAGAAGTGACTCAACAATTCTCAAATTTGTGCTATGTGAAAATTTATTCTCTAACCTATCTTCCCCCCTGTCTTGCCAGGAACCTGGACTTTTATGTACTTTTTGCTGACTCCTTGGAATTTATATTCTTTTCTTCCCCTCTTTCTGAGATAGAACATGGATGAATGTCTACTTCCAACAGTAAATCAGTTGCTCTATGGATAAAAAATATTTTTCCTAGTAAATATTTTTTCTTGATTCCTCAGTAAACCATGAGCCAAGAAATGGTTAGGCTTATGAAATGACATGAGGTTGATGCCATTGGAATGTCTTACATTGACTGAAAGCTGTAGGAGACTAGTAATTTTTAGTGAATCAGCGTGATTGGTATATGATTGACATAAGCCTTATTGCTGATTGACAACTACCAATTTTCTTAGCAACTTGAAAATTGCTAAGAAAATTAAGGGGAAAAAGCTATTAAAAGGAAAGTTAATATTTTTTCAAAATTTATAATAACTAACATTACAAGTTTATTTATATAATTAATGAGAAATTAAATTGGAATTATTCATTGATTCCAATTTGAAAGGTAGCATCAATACTATGTCATTGTCATATTTTACAAGGAAACAGTGTAACTTTAAAATAGCTGCATCATTTTGGTAGCATTAGAATGGTTTCTAGATTTTTTTTTTATGGATGAAGTAAGATGTCCAGAGAAATGAATTTAAATGACTTGGAGAAGAAAGGGTTTATTTAGCTGATGAAAATCAAGAAGCACCTCAAGAGTAGGTAGCTCTCAGTGAAGTAGGGTCAGGAGTTTTACAGAACAGAGGAATGTTGCATACCCGTTACAGTCTGGGTTAGGCTGTTTTTTACTTTAACCAAAACACGCGGTAGTGGACCATTCCTGTTTTAATAGTCCTTGCTCAGAGTCCTAATAACCATCAGAAAAAATATTTTCTGAGAATTATTTTTGTAAACCCTACATTTAATCAGCTAATCAGGGTGAGGGAAGTCGATAGCCAAAAAGAAAAAGGGCCAAGGTAGAAACCAAAGAGAAACTAGGACATTCTATTGTGTTTGCTTTAATGTTTTTACAAATATAAAGTGTTTATCTTCCCTTGGAAAATAGATAGCTTTTGTTTCTTTGCATTTATAGGTATAAGTAAGATATATATATATATATAAACTGTGGAGCTGACCTGGGTCAAACCACAAATGATTGCTTTTGTTTCAAAGATTAGAAAGAATGACTTATTAGACTCATAGAGACTTACTCTTTCTTTACTACTTCTCTTATTTTGGTTTCTCTGAAATAGATCCCAAGATAATGATTTGTGTGAGGATAATAACAAAAACAAAACAAACAAACAATAAACCAAAAAACCCACAAACTTTTAAAGGACAAAAACAGAACAAAGATATAGAATTGGAGTGTAAAATATGAGGGGAAAAAATTTGGTGTCTAACAAGTTCTACGGAAAGGTTCTAAGAAAGTTCAATTCTGTTAAGTAGATAAGAAGGAACATGATTGGTGAGTTGTATGTAGAGTATGCTTAATTTTGTAAGAAAGTAACAAACTGTCTTACAAAGTGGCTGTACCAGTTTGCATTCCCCCCATGAATGAATGCAAGTTCCTGTTGCTTGCTACAAATCCTCACCAGCACTGGATGTCAGTGTTTCAGATTTTGGCCATTCTAAATGTATATAGTGTATATCTTCTTGCTTATTTGCTTTTCCTTGATAACATAAGGTCTGGAGTATCTTCTCATATGCTTAATTACCATCGGTGTATCTTCTCATATGCTTAATTACCATCGGTGTATTCGGTAAGATGTCTGTTAATGTTCTTGGTCCATTTTTAAATTAGGTTGTTTGCTTGCTTATTATTGAGTTTTAAGAGTTCTTTGCATGTTTTGGATAACACTCCTTTATCAGATGTGTCTTTTTTGCAAATAATTTTTTTCCAGTCTGTGGTTTGTCTTCTTATCTCCTTGACAGTGTCTTTCATAGAGCAGAAAATGTAATTTTAATAAAACTCAGCTTATCAATTCTTTCATGGATTATGTTTTTAGTGTTGTATCTGAAGTCATTGCCAAAACTAAGGTCACTTAGATTTTCTCCTGTGTTATCTTCTAGGAGTTTTAGAGTTTTAGATTTTACATTTAGGTCTATAATCCATTTTGAGTTAATTTTTATGAAGGGCATAAGGTTTGTTTCTAGATTCTTTTATTTTTTTATTTTTTATTTTTTATTTATTTATTTATTTGCATTTGGATGCTCATGCCCAGTTGTTCTTTGCTGCTTTGCAAAGATCATTTGACTGCATTTATGTGGGACTGTTTCTGGGCTCTCTATTCTGCTCCTTCTATTTGTCTGTTCTTTCATAAACACCACACTGTCTTGGTTATTGAAGCTTTATATTAAGTCTTGAATTTGGGTATTGTCAGTCCTTTAATTTTTTTCCTCTCCTTAATAAATTTGTAATCTATTCTGGGTCTTTTGCTTTTCGATATAAACTTTAGAACCAGTTTCTTGATTCCATGAGATAATTTGCTGAGACTCTGATTCGGATTGCATCGAATTTATAGATTAAGATGAGAGGAACTCACATCTTGACCATATTGAGTCTTATCTATTAAAATGCAATATTTCTCCATTTATTTGGTTCTTCTTTGATTTTATTCCATAAGAGTTTTATAGTTTTCCTCATAGAAAACCTTATACATTTTTGTTAGATATACCCTATTATTTCATTTTCAGTAGTGATAATATAAATGGTATTGAGTTTTTAATTTCAAATTCCACTTATTCATTGTTACTATATAGGAATGTATTGACTTTTATAAATCAACCTTGTATCTTTCAACCTCCCTATAATGGCTTATTAGTTACAAGACTTTTTTTTTTTTTTTTTTTTTACAATTTTCTTTTTAGATTTTCTACATAGCTGATCCTGTCATCTATGAACAAAGACAGTTTTATTTATATTTACCAATCTGTATGCCTTTTGTTTCCTTTCTTATTTTATTACATTAACTAGGATAATCGTTCATTAAAAAAAAAAATTACATTCTGTGGTAATACTAAGTGATTTAATGATACCGATAAGGCAGAAAGAAAAAGAGTGCTTTAAATGACTTGTTTAGTTTCAGAATTGAATTTCACTTGTCTAATCCACTTAGATTTATAAATGAAGACACTAAGTTTAACTGACTTCGCCAAGTTCACACTAGCTTAGTACTGAAAAAAATGCTAACCTATCTCTAGCTCAGTAATTTTCAACCATGCGTGACTTTTTCCCCCAGGGGATATTTGGTAATATACAGAAATATGTCTGATTGTCACTAATTGGGGAAAGGGGTTGCCAGTGGCATCTAGTATGGCAGAAGTCAAGTATGTTGCTAAATATCCTATAAGATATAGGACATCCTCTCATAGTAAAGAACTATCTAGTCTAAAATGACCGCAAGTCAAAATTTCAGAGGTTGAGAAATTCTAGATGTTGGCTGTATTAGTTAAGTTAATGCAAAATGCTAAAAATTTTTTGTTGGTTATGTGATAGAAATCTATCCTTGTTCAATTGAGTCCACTGTAATTATTCCTGATCGGAAAACTTTTCTTCTACCTATGAACCAAGTCACTAAATATATTACCTATTACTATGTAACAAGTTACACCTAAGTTGAATTTACTCATAAATTTAAATGTCTTAAAAACAATTATAACAACAATACATTTATTGTACCTGAAAGTTTCTGTGGGTCAGAAATTTGGAAGCAGCTTGGCTGGGCAGTTCTGGCTAAGAGTTTCTCAAAGAGTCAGACCGGTGCTGGAGTTGCAATCATCTGGAGGTTTAACTAAGGAAGAAAGCTTGCAATCATTTCCAAGGGACTCACTGACATAGCTGACAAATTGGTACTAGATATTGGCAGATACCTCAATTTCTCTTCACACGGGCTTCTCCACAGGGTTACTTGGGTGGCCCTGAAGTAGAAAAAGCCAGTCAAGAAACAGAAGTGGGAGCTGCAGTGCTTTTTATGACATAGCCTTTAAAAACACACATCATTTCCACAATGCTCTATGTATCTCTACCTCCATTGTTATGTCTCCATTATATTCTGTCATAGACTTCAGAGATCACTCTTGAGGACATCTCTATCTCAGTCAACATGAAAAGAAAAAATGCAGAGAAAATCACATGAAAGAGATTTGGGACCAGAGCTGGTAACTGGGCACATTCTCTCTTAGTATATAAAATTCATAAGGGTGTTTGGAAAATTTAATTGATCTCTGTGCTCAAAAATAAAAGTAAACAGGTATGGCAAAACGTCTACCAAAGTTTTGGTCATACTTCCAGAAATTTACTTGAACACAATTTTTCAGATCATGTCTTGCAAAATGCCATTCACTTCAGAAATGAAGAAGATATAAAACTATAATTGGGAAAGCAAAGATAATTAATAATCAGACTGAGAGTTATTATTCAATGAGTACGTTTCATAATTTGATATCACATAATTACGCTTTTTATTATAATATAGTAAAAGAATTTCTTCACTTTTTCAATCATTAATTTAGAAAGGTTACAAACTAACATGGGTTAAGTATTTTCTTTATATTATATAACATATAGCACATTTAACAGACCTGAGAAATAACTATTACAATCTTTATGATATGCATCAGGAAATAGAATAAAAACATTTTGATATATTATTTTAAATGCTAGGGCTAATAAGTGAAATATATAGAAGCCACATCTGAATTGCTCTTGCACTAATATTCATGAATTTGTGTGACACACAAAATCAGATATTCTCATTTTACTATCAAATTGATTTTACTTCACTCATATATTCTTAAAAAGATCTGTAAGGTCTTTAAAATTTTTATTTATATATTTATTTTAGTATTCTCTTTATAGACAAGTAATTACATGTATAGATATGTCTAAAACTGCAGACTTTTCTTTAACCTTAGCTAGAAGGATTTAACACAATATAGAAGGAAACCCTAGCCTTGAAATGGCACTGTGTTAAGGTGCTTTCTATCATATTTGAAAGCGTTTTTGGAGAGTGATATTATGCAAACAAATATAATGGTGCATAAACAAAGAAATTTAGCTATAGAATATTCAAATTATATCAGCCAGAAGCTACAAATTCTTCTTTAAAGGAGAGATTATAGAGTAATATATTGAAAGCCAAAATATTCTCTTCAAAAAAAAAGTCTTTTAGACACACAGCATACCTCTGCTTATTTCCCATACATTTGTATGACAAACTATTCAGTGTCATTCTGTTCTTGGAAAGGTATTTTATGATCAAGTGATGATTACTTTAGGAGGATGAGATTTGAAAGGTATGTAAATGTGCTCTGTGATGAAAGAGCCTTTTACCTATGAAAAGCAGCATTGCTAGAAAACTGACACATTTAGAAGTAAATGGCAAACCAAGTAAGCCTCCCAGTATTTGGCTGGATCTTAATCATCACCATGTCCAGAAACATCCAGTGCTAGCATTAGAAAATGAAAATCTAGTTAAGTATTGGAAAAGTCTGTAATTTTTCCATCTCAGCCAAGGGGTAAATTGGGCCTAAAAAATACACCTCAGGACACTTAGGGACAGTTGTTTGAGAGCATGATCAAAGACCTCTGATCTCCTTTCACTGCTCCTCTATTAACTTCCACTCAAAAAAAAAAAAAAAAGATGCTTTTGTGTTGTTTTGCTGTTAGTGCTATTGCTGCGTTTCATTTGTCTGTTGTCATTACTGCAAGGTGAACTTTAACTAGGCATGTGCTTTACATGAGTATTCTGTTCCTATCCTAGGGAGTCATCTTTCTTTGTATTAAGAATTAAAATTATTAGTTTATGTACCGGGGACAAATTCTCAGATTTTTTTTTTGTCTATACTCATTTCATGAAAAGTAGAGGATTTTCTAGGACCTTCATCATTTTCCATTTGCATTACCCTATCCAACACTACTGTCACCAAATAATGTCACTCCTTTGGCTGGAAGGCTAACAGTAAAAGACTTTCCACTACAACCTCCTTTCTCCCTAATTCTTTTAAGTTAAAGGAAATAAAATTAATGTATACCGGAAATAAAATGCTAGAAATATCCATAACATTAAATACTATTCACATAATATTCTACTCTAAGGATTCTTTATAGATTCTGCACTAAAGGAACCAAGTCTTATGCTTTAATGTTCACAATAACAAATTCTAAACATAATGGAGTACTTATGTGCCATCATATTATATGATGCCTCATAGCATTAAATTCTCTCTCTTCTTTTTTTTTTTGGTCCACTAAGAAAAACGACTCCAAATCAAGGTAGGTATAACAGAGAATCTTGTGGTCTGTCAACCTGTAATTTATGCCAGCTAAAACACAAAAATCAAACAAAGAAAAAACAAATTTTAAAAGTTTACTTTTGTTAAACTAAATAAAAGCTGAAAGTCCCTACCATTTTGTACTTTTATGTACTGTTATAGAACCACATTCAAGAAAGGCAGCCCTCAATATACTGTTCCCATCCATTAATAAGCAGATCAGATCTGATGGGGAAAGAAAACATACTGTACTAGAAAGAATATTAACTTTAGATTTTCATATTTTGTGAAAACACTGAAATAATTATTTAACTTCCTCAAACCTCTGTAACTTCATCTTGAAAATTAGAATCACTAAATTAGCACCCAGGCTTTCTGTGAGAATTAAATCCAGAGCATGTACTAAATCTCCAAGCATAAAGCTTGCTCAGCTAATGTCATTAGTGCAGAATTTCACAACATGAGGCCATTTGAAGATTTCACCCAGGTAGTTTATGCAATTGGTCATTAAGTAAATGCAGGTATTTCACTTTTTTTAAAATCTTAATTTTCTTTCTCTCTATCTCAATATTTGTACTTACGTGTTGGTTGGTTTGCTTATTTAAATTCTTAATGGAGCTCTAGGATAGTTAAGCAAATCTAGTTTTAACCTTTGCTTTCAAACATCTGTTTGATAGGGAAATATATAGGGTTTAGTGGCTATTTGCTTCATTTTGCAAGTTTCTAACTTTAACTTTTATCCTGCCTAAAAGAAAAAAAAGAAATGATATATTGATAGCATGCAGTGTTATTTTGAGACAAAAACAAACACACACACGAAAAAACGTTTCTCAGAATTACATGCCTGTGATCATCTAAGTGAAGCACATTCTAGAGTCATTGCTGCTCATATTTTCTTATTTGATTTCAAACTAGGCAGCAGTAAAGCATTATTGTGTTGCTGAAAGAGCACAAGCTTTGAAATCAAACTGGCCTAGGGTCCATCCTGTCTTCACCACTTAACAATTTTATACAATTTTGTTCATGCCTCTAATGACTCTGAGCCTAATTCTCTCATCGTACTATACTATCACATGCCTGCTGTGATGCTAATGTGCCTATACAACATACCTTTTCCGTGAGTTGCTTTATTTTAGAATTTCAAGCCTTCCAGACTTCTGGCTCTTAGCCTGGCAGGCAGCAAAGTTGAAAGTGCTGGATAAGATGGTAATAACTTTGTCAACCTCAAAGACAATTGTGTGTCATTGGTGCTCCTACAAGTGAGACGCAATAGGCTGAAGGTAATGTTCCCTGGACTCTATACAACATACCTTTTCCGTGAGTTGCTTTATTTTAGAATTTCAAGCCTTCCAGACTTCTGGCTCTTAGCCTGGCAGGCAGCAAAGTTGAAAGTGCTGGATAAGATGGTAATAACTTTGTCAACCTCAAAGACAATTGTGTGTCATTGGTGCTCCTACAAGTGAGACGCAATAGGCTGAAGGTAATGTTCCCTGGACTGCGTTCATTTTTTTTTTTTTTTTTGTCTTTTTGTTTAAAGCTTTATTGTATGGTAAAGGCATACAAGGTCATTTGCTTTTTTAAAAAAATCCTATAAAATTACAAAAGAGAAAGCAGTTATCCAAAACCTCACCATAAGCAAAATAATTTATATTTCACTTATGATTTTCCTTAAAAGCATGGGACTATGATTCTATATCTAGCTCTATTTCTCTATCTCTACATAATATACATATAGCTCTGTGAAGATGTTTCACTTTATGCTGTAGACAAAATTCCATGATTTATTTCAGGAAATATATATCTATATTATTATTTTTAATGATCGCATTGTTTTATTTTGTATGAATTCACATGAAAATAGTTAATTCATACTCCACTGAAAGATATTTGCAAAATAAAGCTCAAAGAAGTAACTGCTTAGGTTATGCAGCTGGTGATCATTGAAAGAGAAAAATAAATTTAGGTTTCCCGGTTTTTGAAGCCCATCTGCCCTGACTACAGAACATTGCTTTGCTTTCCTTACATAGCATTTGCAATTATTTGAATACATGTCATTGACCTCGACAAATCATTCTGGGTTCTAAAAACAAGGTTAATGTTGTGGGTTCAATAGCTTATTCATTTTTGCTTTCTCACTCATTTAAAACAAGATTCTAGCCAATATATTTGTAGCTCCCTGTGCCTAGAACATAAAGACACTAAATAAAGACCTCTCGTTTTATATAATTTAGAAAGTTAACATGGAAAATTCCATCCAAAAAATGCCCTCAGCTGCATTAGTAAAAGCATTAGCCCTAGGCTTAGTTTGCACCGAACTAAAATGAGCAGTTAGAACAACAAAACAATGCTCACCAGTTGCCTGGCATTGTGCAAACTCAGTCATAAAGTGCATGTTATGATGTAACACCCACTGGGGCTAATTATTCCCTTTTATCTACAGAAGAGCACAAGCTGTGCAACCTTTGGGAGTATTGACTACTCAGAAAGCCTTCCATTCCTCTCTCCTCCCACTCTCTGCCCACAATAGGAATTCTCCCTTCAAGCTTCCATTTTGGAAAGAGAGAGAATAGAATCCTTGGTAATTGATAGTCTCTCTTCTGGCATGCAGTAGAGCAAAAGCCTGCAACTGTAACTCTTCTATTCACACATATTTAATAGATTCTCACTGTGTCTTATGGACCGTGGAGCCGACTTTGACCCCTGGCAATCCTATGAATGAGTGATATCCACCATGTCTTGTGCTCAGCTCCTGTAGACTCATGCCTATGGCTTCTCTTATGGAGTCAATCCATCTCATATTTGGTCATCCTCTTTTCCAGCTGCCTTCTATTTTTCTCAGCATTGCTGGGATCCCCACTATCTATGAGATAAAAACTTAAACATGGTGCCAGGCCCTCAAAGATACAGCCCTCTTGCTTGTTTTCATCACTGCTTCTCTATGACTGTTTATTCTCTTATACCAAGCCTGTCTGCTCATTGTTTCCCAGAAGCTAATCCTACCACCTTGCCTTTCTACATTACATTACTACATCTTCCCCAAATACCTTCACATCTCTTCTGCCTACGTGAATCGATCCTTTTACACAGTCAAGTTTATGTACCACCTGCTTTCTAATGAGTTCCAAATGACCTTTTTGTCGATGTCTCATTTATTTATTAGTAATATTTATTTGCTCTGAAATACATCTTTCTATGATCAATTTTGTTTTTTGATTACATGTTAATTTTCTCTGCCAGTAAATGAATTGTCCTTTACTCTGTCTCTAGTTGCTTAAATACTGCTATCTTTTGTTAGTTCAAATACAGTGATTGAGTAATTTTTTTGGACCAGAGAGCTTAAGCCTCTAATGAGACAACCTTTCACATTATAGTGAATTAAAAAGAGACTTTTTTTTTTTTTTTTGGTAAATATGCACAGAGAGAATCATCTTTAGTTTAAAATCTTCTTTATATTAGGTCTACATCAGCCCATCTGAAACTACTGAACACCAGTTAGCACCTGTGAATCCAGACTGTACCTGTTACACTGAGAAAGAGTCTCAGGTAAAAAGTAGTTTCAATATATTTGGTAACAACAGAAGACATAACTCTCTCAAAAGATCATGCAGGGCCCTTTTTACCAAAGAAGACTGGGGGAGAAACTAGACTGCTTAATATGAAAGTAAAATGTTGAACTTTTAAACAGTCATGCTGGTTTAATACCAGAAATATTTAAAGAGGCCTTTAGCTATTTTGCTGTTCTCATATTGTAGGCAAATAGTCATAGATCTTCTTTCGTGCTGCTTTAGGGTCTTCTAAGTCAATCTCAATAGGTAAATATCAATTGTTCAGCTATAAAAGTCCATAAAAACCAGAGTTCCAGAAAGAGCATTATGTTTTGCATACAGTAATGTGTTTGTAAGTGTTTTATAAGCCCTGTGCAACAAAAATGGAAGTGTGAATACCAGCAATGTGATATTTCAGTTACTCTCTGGGGCACTTAATAATATTAGCAATATGTTTCAATCAAGCTCACACTACATTTATTAAGGAACTTTATGTGGTTTTCTTTTTCAGTTTGAAGCTAATACATTGCTAAAAAAAATCTTCCAAGTAAATATGTGGCATCGATTCTTGTATAACAGCCGACGTTTATAACAGCACAACATGAGACATTATCCAGAATGACTTGAAGCCAAACCGTGAATTTAGAGGGCTACATGAATTCCCATTTTCAATTTCCAGCAACCCACACAATTCTATAGGATATAAACTAGAGTAACTGAACAGCATAAGCATAGCCCCAAATCTATTTATCTTGTTAATTATACCTCAAGGACAATCCTCTAACTAAGCCTTGAGAGGTGAAAAAATAAGTTTAAATCAACTCAATTTTAATGACACCCAGGATATTACTTCTCATCCAAGTGGATGGACCCTTTACCCTTTTGCAAAAGGAAGGCACATTTAATCTGCTTTTTTTTTTCCCCCAACAATAGACTACCAACCTAGAGTTTATATAACTATGAGATATTCAGTAATCTAAGAAACAACACATTTGTATTGTTTATTTTACATCATGCCTTTTTGGATAGTTCCAGATTTGGTCATTCTATGCACATATCATTCCTTTTGTACAAAGACTGAAATAATCAACGAGGAAGATAATTTATCCAGATCCTCTTAAATTCCTTTTGTCTTTCTGCAAGCCCTCTTCCCCTGAGCTTTTGTTAATCATCTATTCCTGTGACTCTTTTCCTGTAGGTTGTCCTTTGGCTACTAGGACCAGCCACTTTGCCCTGCAGGCATAGAGAGTGAGTCTTTTGGGTGCAGACCTTAGCCAAAGATACAAAGACTGAAAGTTTAGGTCTCTGGCCTCAGGGCATGGCAACTCCTGCACAAATCTTGCACTCCAGAATTTTCAAGGAAATCAGCCAAAAGTCCTTCCGTGATGCTTTGCCACAAATCATGGCCTTGTTGGGTTTTTTATTGGTCCTTATCCTTCTTCTTTCACTAGTTTATCTTGGGGGGTTCTTCCTAATAAATCACTAGAATACAAATGCTCACTTTGAGTTTTGCCTCTGGGGAAGTTGAATTAAAACAGCTTGTTTTACACATAGATGTTTGCTTATGAAGTACAATTCTTCATCTACAGCAAAGATTAATGCAAAAATTATTTTATTAGTGATTCCTTCTTTGCAATAATAATTTTTGTTAGAGTTCCTTTTAGAGAGAGCATGGGTTCGAAGTCAATCTGGGCTGCTCACTAGCTGCTCAATACTAGAAAAGTTAATTAATCCTTGTTTCTTCAACTTCATTGGAATAAATCCCTAGAGGGATGTATCGAACATTAAGTGAATATGTCTAGCCTAGTGCTTTTTTCCATAGGATTTTTCATTATGAAAAAGTTCTCTTTGTCCTAACCATCCCTCTACTTTCAGAAAATGTTTATCTAACAAAAGTGTGATATATTCAGCTCATATGTAGTGGGACAATAAGTTTGATTCCATGCAGATTATATCATGTCATCCTGACTACTGATCTTTCAAGGAAAAATAAAGAGGATGTTAAGAGGGTAAGAGGAGACAGAAAGACAGAGTTTAGAGGCATTAAGATTCTGAACATGTCATGATGGACAATATATCCTTCCTCTAATACAGAAAGCCAACACTATCACCAAATTTAACTGCAAATGTCATTATAAAAGCAAAGTTTTAAAAATTCCAGATATTTGGAGAGAGGGGGTAATACAGTTTAAAACATTTACCGAGGAAATCAAGTTACTTGATATTTTATTTATTATAAAGATAGTCAAACTGCTTAGTGAGTTTGTCCATGAGGTAGGAAAATTATATTGAGGTAGGAGCAGGTTACTTTATAGTTACAATTATTTGCCTAACTAACATCTACGATTCCTATCTTTTTCCTGAAAGATAATCAATTTTGTTTAAATATCTAACCTTTCTTATGCAGCCCTTGTGGTGCTAGAGAATCTGAATTCAGCTCTATGTCCATGAACAGGACTGAACGGTCTAAAGACAACCTCACATTTATTGATTAAAAAAATAATAATAATGCATACAACCTAACTTGGACAAATAAATTTTGAGAAAGGTATTTCTGGGTATTTTGAAAAAGTTATTACTAAACTTTAAGAGAGAAATCTAAAGTAAGTATCTTATCACTCCCTCACTTTCACTGGAAATTATCAACTATGTGTGTAAGTTCTTTAACTGCTGCAACCATTTCACAATTGGACTAAAGATGAAGCTCTAAAGGAAGAATGCAAAACCCAAAGAACGGCAGATAGATAGAATAACTCATCTCCAAAGAGAGTCATTTCTCTGAACTATTTGTGTAAGATAATAAATTTCCATATTTTTTAAAGTCAACTTGAATGAGTCTATTAATTTCTTAGGGCTTTGGTAACGAATTACCACCAACTTGGTGAACTGAAATTCAGAAATGTATTATCTCATAGTTCTGAAGGCCAGATGTCTGAAATCAAAGTATTGGCAAAGCTGGTTTTTTTGAAGGCTGTGACAGAGAACCTATTTCACGCCTATTATCTACCAGCTCCCGGTGGCTTCCGGCAATTCTTGGCATTCATATATCTACATGTTGGTGTGTAGATATATCATTCCAATCTCTAACTCAGTCTTCCCATGGCTTTTCTTTGTGTATCTCCATTTTTCAAATCTCTCTCTCTCCTCTCCCTTATAAAGACAACAGTCATTGGATTTAAGGCCCAGCCTAAATACAGAATAATCCCATCTCGAGATCCTTTATTTAAATCTGCAAAAAATATTATTTCCAAATAAGGTCATGCTCACAGGAGCCAGGGGTTAAGCCTAGAACATATCATTTTTGGAAAGACACAATTTAATACACTACAGTTAAACTTTTCTCTCTCACAGATAATAACTTCTTACTGATACAAACTCCAATTTAACTGAAATAAATAATTCCCTTATTCTGGGGCATAATTCTTGGATCCTGCCTTTATAAGATAATTGAGCTTTACAATTTAAACTTTTAAAGCACTTTCAAGGTCATCTCATCTAATGTTTTCCTTGCAATAAATCTTCTTTAGGGAGTTCCTAAACAATGGCTGTCTGATACTGTTTTTAATTACTCTCAAATGTATATATTCTTCATGATGTCTATATCACATGCAGAAAATTTTGACCTCTTGAAATTTTGTATGACCAAAAGGCACACATCTTGCCTTTGAAGATCACAAATTGTCTAACTTACATATATAAAAGAGGATTTTGGGTCCCTAATGGAGCCATAAAAAAGTATATGGTTATCTCTAAAAAAGTAAGCTAGAGTAACAGATGGAAGAGCGAAATATTTGCTTCAGGGAAATAGCAGAATTTCTGCATGATTTACTATATGTGAGTTTACTATTAAGACTTGATATATATGTATAACATTTGCTACTACTATACATGGATATAGGTTAAAATGAAGTTTGTGGACTTTAAGTAACAAATAAAACTTAAATGCTCATTTTCTCTGGCATATAATGAAATGAGGGAGAGACAGAACATACAGAAATAAGATAAGATAAATCCCACGGATTTGAAATTATGTTTCTGATTTTAGGATGTTTTACATGTTTATTCAGTAAACACTCAACAATATTTGTTTGTGGTTTTTGCCATTTTCCTTCAAAATTATCAGAAAATTTGTGATGCCCTTAAAAGAGATGAAATCACATTTTTCAAAAACAATACTATATGGTTAAGCTTCTAAAGCACTTTTAAAAGTACTATTGGGTCAGCTAGAAGCACAGATTAGGAATTTTAATGTGAACTATGTGAACCAAATCTTAGGATAGAATATCATACTTCTATGACTCTGGAGATACAGACATGAATAAAACTCTTACCAAACAATAGTCGACTTGAATATTCAGCTAGATGTTGTCCCCAATGCTGAAACCATCTCCAAACAATGAGTAGTATAAATAAAATAAATTTCAACTAATATGTTAAGAAACTTCAATGTAGTGGATTCTTCAGAGAGAATTTGGATTAAAATCCTGCCTTCACCTTTTCCAAGTCAATTAGTAATTTGATTATTTTTTCTATTAGAAAATAAAAGCCAAGATTCATTAAAAACAAACAAACAAATAAACAAACAAAAAAAACGTCAAACTCTCCACTACACACCTATTAGGATGGCCAAAATCTAAAACACTGACAACTCTAAATGCTGGTGAGAATGTGGAGCAACAGGAACTCCCTGCTGGTAGGAATGCCTACTGGTACAATTACTATAGAAGACAGTTTGGCAGTTTCTTCCAAAACTAAATATACTCTTACCATATAATTCAGCAATCACACTCCTAGGTATTTACCCAAATGAGCTGCAAACACATGTACATGCAAAAATCAGCATATAGATGTTTATAATGGTTATATGTATAACTGCCAAAACTAGGAAACAACCACGATTTTTTTTTGTAGGTAAATGGATAAACTGTGATATATAGGCAATGGAATATTATTCAGCACCGCAAAATAAATGATCTATCAAGCCATAAAAAAACATCGGGAAATTTAAAAATATATCGCTAAGTGGAAGAAGCCAATTTGAAAATATTGTATGATTCAACTGTATGACATTCTGGAAAAAGCAGAACTATGAAGACAGTAAAAAATAATCAGTGGTTGCCAAGGATTAAGATAGAGGGAAGGATGAATAGATGGAACATAGAAAATTTTCAGGGCAATTAAAATACTATGTATGATAAATACATGTCATACATTTGTCAAAACCCACTGGATACATAACAAACACCAAGGTGAACCCTAATGTAAATGATGAAATTCGAGTGATAATGGTGCATCAGTGTAGATTTGTCAAATGAAACAAATCTAACACTCTAGTTCAATATATCGATAGTGCAAGAAGCTATATGTTACAGGGGGACAAGGAACATATGAAAGTTCTCTATGCTTTCCATTCAATTTGTTGTGAACATAAAGCTGCTCTAAGAATAACATTTAGTAAAAAGAAAACAATGCAATCTATAAATAAACTTCAAAAAGTTTCATAGATAGTTCACAAATCATTTTGAACACATTTTGCTATAATTCTTTCCAGCCTATATTTTATTCATATAACATGCTTAAAATAGTATATAATATTACTATTAAATAATATTAAGTATTAAATGATAATACTATTCAACTGTTAATTCTACAGGTATCTATTTTGTACCTATTATGGCCTATACACACTTATAAACAATCAGAATGCAATTGTAAATTTGGAGATGAAGTTCTTTGTTTTCCATGAAAGTTGAATTCTAATAGAAAGAAAAGATAATATCCCCAAATACAAGTCTATAAATATTTTCATTTTCTGATCAGTGTTGTGAAAAAAAAAATAGTGGTAATGAGTATAAGGATTAATACAAACTCAAAATAAGAGGCATAGTTCTTCCTGTTGAAAATAAGGAAGGAAAGAGATACCTCCTCACCATTTCCTTTATTTTTTTTTTTACTTTAGAAACTGGTAATTTACTTCAGAAAACTAGAAATTGTAAGTTCTTTTCTACCTCTTTGAAATATATGCAAATCTTTCAAAACGCTAAATAAGCCTCTTGACAGCATTAAGATCCAGGTACTCTTTCTCAAAGACTTGGGAGTAATCATCAAAAAAGATAATGCCCCTACTTCTTGGTTTCCGTAGGCAAGTAGATGCCGAACTTCAGTGGGCACCATGCTTAAAGTTGCAAAACTATCTCTTATCATAAAGATATTAGAGGTTTGTTTTTCCTTTGGATAAAGCTAATTAGCTATCATGGATGGTCTTCTCAATTACTCAGTGAAGATAAACTATATGTGACAAATGGTGTTGTCAAGTCCTCTTACTTGAGAACTGGTTATTGTCTATCTCGAGAATACATACGTAATGGGTTGATCTGTTTGGCCACATAAAAGGATGGGCATACATCCTGTCTTTAAAATCTCGCATCAGATTCTGGCTTAAAGTCTATTTAGCAATACTATTATGTTCTTTCTGTTCTATCTTTGTAGAAAGGTTTTCTGGGTTGGGAGAATATTTTGTCTTTATTTACATTTCTCCAACATGAGATAGAAGATTATGTAACAAACAGGATGTTTGCGGAGATGTAAATTTAGAGAGAATGGTCAACAAAATTCTCTCTAGGAACATAATATTTGAGCAGAGATCTGAATGTTAGATTAGGAAAGAACCAGCCACATAAAATATCTACGGAGAAGAGTCCAAGCAGTGCGAATAGGGTTGCAAGCATAATAGCTTTGAGACAGAGATGAGCCTGGCTTATTTTAATAACAGAAAATAGGCCAGAGAATGTAAGCCTTAGAGGATGATAGAAAAGGTGATACAGATAAGGTCAGAAAGATAAAATGTGATCAGGTCATGTCGGGCTTGCAGTCATTAAAAAGAATTTTAAAAAATTCTAAGTGAAATTGTGTTTTATAATCTGGCTCATGTGCTTAAAAATATTACTACGTCTGTTTGTAGGGGCTATGAAGGGAAAAGAACTGTAGCAAGAAGCCAATTAAAACTCTATTATAGTTGTTCAGGCAAGAAATAGGAATAGAGTAACAGTGGTGGATGTGTGGAGAGGTGGTTGAATTCAGAATAAATTTGGGAGGTAGACACTCTATTTGGAAATGAGGTGTTAGTAAAAGAGAAATGAAGACTAACTCCTAGGTGTCTGGCCTCTGTGATTGGATGAATAATTATATCATTAAGGGCTGTGGTAGACTACATTAGACTACCACAGACTAAGGAAGGCAAGGGGAAAAATTCTATTCCACCATATAATCTTTGAGACACCCATCAGGTGTGCAAATATAGACATCAAGTTAACAGTTGGAGATATGAATCTGGAGCTCAGAAATACATTTTGAGAAATCTATAGTTTAGGCTATATTTTAAGCCATAGGTCTGAATAATGTCATCTAGAATAGAGCAGAGTTAGTAAAAAAAGAAGAGTCAGATGCAAATTGTGCTCTGAAGCTGACAAACATTTAGAGGGCTGAAAAAGAGGGAAAAGCCAGAGAAGAATGAAGAGTCATTAATAAAGTAGGAAGTAAGACAAGACTGTGATGTTTCTCATATAAAATAAAAATTTTAATTTAAAAGAAAATTGTCAATGCTATCAGACACTTATGAGTTCAAGTGTGATAAGAACAGATACTTAATATTTTCTGTATTTGGAAAGCTAACCATTGGTGAGTTTGATGAGATAAGTTTCAGTGGAAAATGGGGAAGAAAATGTAAGTTTAGGGGAATAAAGAAGTGAGGAAAAGTAGACAAGGCAGGCAACTCTTCTGGCAGTTGGTGGGAAACCTGACTACAAAAGAGCAGAGAGTTTTTTGCTACTTTGTTTTTTAATATGGATAATTGTAGGATGATAGATATTACCCAGCAAAGAGGTGAAATCACTTACAAAAAAAAAAAAGCAAAAGAGGTTAATAAGCAAAATCATTGAGTAGCTAAAGCAGAGAGAATGTAACACACAATAAGAAACTGGTTCTAGCTACAATAAAAGCTGTTTCACCATTATAAAAGGAAAAGGTATATGGAACAATTTTTAGTAAATTTCTTTATTCATGTGATTCATATAATTTCCTTTTTATCAAAGGAATATAAATATGTAGGCCAGCTTTAAAGGAAAAAGAGCAGGTATAAATAGTTGTCTCTGGATAAGAATGTGGTTTTTTTTTTTTTTTTTTGGGAACTGTAGTAGGATTTCTGGGTAATACAAATAAACAACTTTACAATAGATTTTATATCTTGATTTTCTACTAATGCTTTATCACAGGCAACTTTCTTGCTTTAACATAAAATTCACAGTTTAATTTTTAAATGCAAAATTTCATCAACAGTTGTTCTGTTATTTACAATGATTTATCAAATTTGGAAATATTTTACCAATTATTTTACTATTTATTATAAGTAGCTATAGTTCATGAATGTTATTGGAAATAATTTTTCCTTCCTGTGTGTCATATCATTACTTCTTTATATTTGGTTTCTCACCGTGGTACTGATTAGATCAAAGTGTATGAACATTTAATGGCCACTGATAGCTTGGCCAAAAGGAGCTCTAGATGATTTATATCAATTTACACTGCTACTATAAATGTATGAGATTGTCTATATTACTTCATCCTTGCCAGACTTATTTAGTAATGTCTTGTTTGACAATTTGTTAAATGACATGTGGTATCTTAGTTTGTATTTTCCCAGGAGCAGATCTGAGGCCAGGATTTTAGTGCAGATAGTTATTCTGGGATGTGATTGCAAGAAGCATCACTAGTGAGATGGAGATATGAGACAAGAAGTAAAGGGAGCCAAAAAAGGGTGTCTCATTCAGTCAGTTACTCCAAAGGGTAGCTGGAACTTAAGCCCACAGGGAAAACTCTGGGAGCCAGTGTCAACAGCAAGCCTCACAACGAAGCTGGGAGGCAATTGGGAATTTACACACAAACTCCTGCTAACCACTGGCTGAGGATACTTCTGGTGCCTTAAATCAATTGAAACTTCTGATGGGCTACGTGGGCTCGAGAGCCCATGGAAGAGTCACTAGGAGAAGGAAAATAGAGAGAAGCAGCTAGAAATTGGCTGGTGATTGAGTGAGAGCACTGAAAGCATTGACAGCACACAGTATCTTGTTTTTACTGCTTTTTGATATAACAGCCACTACGACAGAGGAGGAGGAGGAGAAGGAAGAGGAGAAAATCAGCAGGATTTGTTTAGCAATTATTATGTACTCTGCTCACCCTGCACACAAGTCCTTTCCTCTTCATTTTATCTCAGATTCCAAGACCCTGGCTATTTTGCTGGTTTTGTGGTTGACAATATAGATGGCATTTTCAGAGATTTTTTTTTTCTAATTCTGTAAATAAAAATAAAACCACAAAAATCTCACATCATTCTTGATAATGTACTCTTGTATTATTTTCCTATTTTTTTTTAATTCTACATTTAATTAGTTTTTCAATATTCTAGAGCTTTTCTTTAACATTGTATTCATGAAGCATATCTAGGTGAAATACTTGCTGAGGCTTCATATATGAAAAATTGTTTCTATTATTTTCTAACATAATATACTTGGTTGCATATAAAGATCTTGGTGCATAGTAGGCCCACTCAAATGCTCTCTTAACTTTTGTTATTGGATTTTAAAAATATAATGACATAAAGCCAAAATGATTATTGCGTGTGTTTCTAGGAACTTTCTTTTCCTCCATCAGAAATTTTTGGTATTTTTTTTCTTCATCACTGAAATATAAAATTATTTATTATTTAAGTCTATATTTGTCCTAAAACATTATTAGTCTTTATTTAAACTTTCTTCCCCTTCTCTATTTTAGGTAAGGTATATTTTTTCTTCTGTAAAGGATTCTGTTTTTTTTTTTTTTTTTTTCTCTTTTGGTCAGACTTCATATGTGTAAGTTGGAATTCTAATAGCAGTTCCCCTCAAATATTGTCTTTTAAAATAATTTCCAACCACATCTAACTTTTCCCCAGTGTTCTAGGGGGTTTTCTTTCAATTGTTTCTCACTGTTGTAGGATTATATTTCAGGTTCCTCCTCTATAATACAAATTTAACCTACTCAAGCAATCTGCTTATATGCATGCTTCCATAACTCCCCTGTCTTGTCTTATCTTTTCCTTTACAAATATAATTAGCATGCCTCTTATTACAAGACCTGAACTAAGAATTATATGGGTAAAAAAATTGGTAAACTTTAATTCCAGGTGCTTTCCCCATAGATGAGATTTTTTCCTTTGGTAATTTGTTCAAATTGATGTTCAAAAAGACATTGCCCTGAGATGGGATGATGGGAATTATATATACACATACACACACACTTTATTCCTTTAGAGCAGTTTGAGGTATATGCCTTAATTTTGTATTTAGCAGCCACACTTTAAAATTTTAAGCCTGCCATATGCTGAGAGAAAGAAGCTCTCAAAGTAATTGATCCTAATGTTCTACAATCACGTGATTCCTATACCTTTGGCTTTTTTTAGGTTTCGACAAGGCCTTAAGATAAACACACGCCACTCTCACTCTGTTCTCCCCACTTGGTAAACATGTAAACAGAAAAAAAATGACTAACAATAGCAGTAAACTCAGCATAACAATATGCACTCGGTGTATATGGGTCATCTTGGAAACTGAGGATTCTTAATATGAACACAATTCAGAGAGATTGCTTTATGCTACTTCTTGTTTACACAGAAAAAGGACAAAGGCCATTTTATAAAAGTTTTAAATCATACTGAAATTACTATATGAATTTTGTCTTTTTCTTAACTATATGCACAAGTTCCCTCAATGGCCATATGTCTAATACCCAAACCTATGTCAAATATATCAATATATCAATAACTTAATAGAGAAACTAGAAATAAAAGTGTATCTTACCTTAAGAACTTTATGAAAATCTTTTAGAGAGATAACATTTATTACACTTCTTGACCAGAAACTAGAAGTATAGGGATAGGAGGGGGCGAGAGGATGCAATGTGTGCTCGTAAAAAAGGCAATGATAATTTTTTGGACTGTGACCTACTCAGTTAAATCAAGTAAGAGGAGCCAGACTTGACCCTAATTAAGGAAAATCCAGCCAACAGAACCAACATCAATATCTCCTACCAAAGTGTGTGTCCTTAGCTATAGTCACTGGTTACCAGGAATTTCTGCTAGAAATGGGATAGAAAAATATAAGTGAGGTAAACTCTTTGAGAATGAGAACGTCTCAATGATCAGGTCTGGAGCAAGGCCAAAGCTGCTATGTCATCAAGTGTCATTTGAAGGAACATCTAAGATGCTGGTCTTTCACCACAGTACCAATGGATGAGTGAATAAATCATTCTTCATGTAAGTTAAGTTTTGTGCTAGAGACAGAATTGAGATAAATTGCTCCATGACTGGGAAGTGGGTGAAAAGCAAACAACTCATAATGTTGTTTTCAAAGGTTAATGGAATATACGTTATCTCTGAAAAATAGCCTTATAAGGATATCCTTATCCTTATTTTATATTTTTCTATTAAAATATCCTTATAAACTGTTAATGGTTGATTAAGTTATATTGAGACAAGTAGAACCATTGAGGGTACAGAAAAATCAGCCCTCATGAATAGGTAAAACAAGTGATTTCCTACCCTCGATGATTTCAAAGGCTACAAAAATCTCCACAAACCTTCATGTTATCCCCCAGGTTTCATTCATATATTTATTTGACACAAATTTATAATATTTTTTTCTTGTCAAACTGCAGATCCCTAGAGTAGATGGTGAAGACAGCATTTTGTAGAGGATAATTTAGAGGAGGCAGAGGGATTTGAAATTCTTGTCAGTCACACAGTCATAGAAGTGTTGAAGTGTTTTTTTGTTTGTTGTATGTATGTATGTGTGTGTGTGTGTGTACATGTGCGTGCATGTTTGTTTTGTCTTTACTTAGCACAGTGCTTGGAAATATTACAGATCCTCAAGGTATATTTACAGAACTTTTACTCAATGTACATATAAAATCAGAAATCAGAAAGAGAAAGAAAGTACCAAATGACTATATTCCTAAGTGGTTGGCTGAATTTCACTGAATCAGTGATGCACATAAGAATAAGGAGGCTAAGTGCTAAATGCAAGATCTGACTTCTTTGCAATAAGATTGAGACCAGAAAACATTAAGTACTAGGCCCTTTTGAAACATTGTATATGGCCCTCTCATTATCTCACTGCCTCTAGAAATACTCTCCCTGTGTTTGAGACATACAAGCTCATCCTTTTGACTTTCAAACTGGAATAGTTCCTTAGATTTTCTATACATGGGTAAAACATAGAATCAAGCTAAAACAAAATCATTTTTTTTTCTAGCAATAAGTTAATTTAGACTAAATTGAAAAACAAAATTTCATTTTGTTCATTCCCCAGCACTTTAGAGTCTGAGAACTGTTACTGGTATCAGCAGTAAATGAGTCATTTCAGGAGAGGCCAGTGTCTAGTACCGGAAGTCTCCTTGTGGCCAGCTCAGATAATGAAATCCTCTAAAAAGCTGTGATGTATTCTATGAAATGTTTTCCCTTATTTCATAAAATTCAGGATATGATTCAAGGCAACAGGGAGAGTTCAATTCGGGATAATCATAATGCTATAAAGCCTGTGATGACTGATTAGGTAGTATGAACTTTATTGATGCAACTTTTGAAATATCCTTCAGAATTCTCCCCATTGATTAATGCTCTGCATAAAAGAATGAAAATAAAAGATACATCTGATTTTCTGACTCTTAGAAAAAGAATAAACCAATAAGTAAAAAACTAGTGTTGGAATGAGGGAAAAGCATAACAACAAACACCAATAACAGAAAATGGAATGAGAACATTCCATTTATTGTCTGACCAGTGATGACAATAAAAAAATGCTTGCCAAATGTCCCTCGTAGGAAAAAATGACCCCCATTTGGGAACCACTGTCCTAGAGGATGCTGGTCTTAAGGAATGAGTTTGTTAGAGGGCTCTGCTTGGGCTCTCCATTAAATACACATCTCTCCAAACAGTGAAGAGTATGTGGGGCCAAGATATGGACATATTCTGAGCCTATGCTCCCCTTTCTTGACCAACCTCCAGACAACTAGGACCTGGGAATTTCCTGCTAAAATGATCCAGGTCTGCTTTAGGGCATTTTACTATCACTCTTCACTGGATCTATTTTCCCAAAAACCCACTGTGTCATGGATACATATGTAGGCCCGGGCCCTTGGGAAGGGTGGCCAAAAGGAGACATTGTGAGGAGGTGTGGACTGAATGTAGGCAGGAGTACAGGGATGTCCACATGATGCAGTCTTGTCACAGAACAGGAAGCAATGAAAAGAAGAAAAGGGTGTAGGGGAGTTGCAGGATGAAGGCTGAAAATGTACTTTCTTCTTACTGCCATGTTTGGGTGTAGAAACTTTTCAAAGTTTGAATATTGTAAGTTCAAGCTTGGCTTTCTAGTTCATTGTGAAGGTATTCTTATCAAAATAAGAGGATGAAACGTACTTCCCTCAATGATTTCTTTGTTGCTGATTTATAACTTTAAAATATATCATATATGAGCCCCATATAGCTTGTTGCCTTGGACCCCACAAATACCAGGGGTGGCCTAGTTAAAGAGTTTGGGATTGTTCAACACTGAAATAAGGTCCTGATTAATGGGAAAATCAGAGAGTACTTTACTATAAGAGAAAGTTAGTTTGCTTAACATGGAAAATATGTTGGGAATCATAGAATAGCACAAAAATTAAAGGGTAATGTGGAACACTCCTCCTGAGTCTGATTCGAAGGCCTTTTTCTTTGTGCTACGCTATTAGCAGCTTGTTCTGCAAAGTGTCAGTAAATATTTTAGCCTTTGCAAGTTAAATGGCTCTGCTGCAACTACTCAGCTTTGTGGTAGTTTGAAAGCAGCCATAGATAATATGCAAAATAACGGTGTAGCTGTCTTCTAATCAAACTTTCTTTACCAAAAAAGAAAAAACTGACCATATTTTACTAAGCCCTGTATAGTGTCCTCCCTTAATACAAAAGGTCTTTCAAGTCACATACTATATATGGGGCATAATATATAGTGTTGGCAGACAACTTCTCAAGATATGTTAAAATCAAACCATATATTATGTGGGAGGTACAGAAAAAAAGACAAGAAGAGTTTTTTAAAACATATTTTATCTTCATTTTGTTCATCTGTCTTCAGAATTCTGACTATAATAGTATTCTTCTTTCACTTAGATATGCTTATCTATCTGTAATTCTATGTGGAGGTGTTCTATAACATGAGACTTATGAAGACACACAAACAAACATAACCAAATATCCAAAACTGATTGAATGCATACTCTCAAACTAAAACCATATATAATGACTATTTGATTACCTTAAATATGGTATAAATGAATTAAACATCAATAAATGAATAAATTAAACATCAGTGTTCTTTATAATTGGTGCAAATCTTTAAAGTGATGACAAAGTAGTGGTTTATATTTCCTTTCGTCTCGTATGAATTCTTTATTTATTTGTTTGGTCAAGTCTCTGTATTGTACTCTTCTTAGCTTACATTATCTCTGCTGGGATGCTACTTCTTTTTATTGCAGTTCTTTGGTTTTATTTTCTGGTATAAAGAAAAGGATAAGCATCAATGTTTTTACGTAGTCCTCTTGAAGATATCCTTTAAAATAACTGACCAAATGGCCTAATTCATATCTTTCGATTATCAGTCTCCATCATTGTCACCGTCAGCCTTGATTAGTTGGTTGAAAATTTCAGAGCAGAACAAATAATTTTATAAATACCTTCGCAATCCTTGTGAATCATAATCATCACAGAAATACTTTATCCTTTCATCGTAAATCTCTGGAAAGTAGTCACATTTATTCATTGTTAACAGGGCAAGGAGCAGCATCATGGAGGGTTAATCCATGTAAACTGACTCCCACCCCAAAGAAAGCTTCTGAAAATCATGACTATAAGTCAGGGGGCGGGGCGGGGAAAGAAGGAAAATGACATAAGCCATTCTGCTGCAATCATGATCATGTAAAACACATAACCTTTGTCCTCGGGATTCCGGAGGAGTTTCTGTACTACATTTGTGCCAAACTGCCACTGTGTCAAAGCGGTGAGCAAGTCAGCATGCTGAATGCACTTACTCCACACCAGATAACCACCAGCGGTCTGGTCCAAAAAACTTGTTTGCCATGAATCTGGGGCTGCATTTGATAGGAAAGGATGGTCTGAATGAACATGTATAATGAGCCCATACCAAAGGTGAGCACAGCTCCACACACAGGTACAATAAAAAAGGTTATTTTCTGGAAGTTTGCCACCATAGAAAGTCCTGAACGACTCAGCAATCCAAGTACAAAGCCGATCTTGTTTAGTCTGATGATACAATTCCTTTTAAGATTCAGAACTTGAACCTGATTACAACGAACATAAACGGTAGCAACGTATAAAACTGCAGCACAATTTGATATTGCCCCAAACAAGTATTTTTCTGGAGCTAATGTACCACTGTCACTGATATAAATCAAAGCAGAGTCAACATGGTCGAGGGTTATGGAAGGACTGTATGAAAATATGAAAGCAGCAGAGTCCAAATGACATGGACTGAAGGAAGGAAACTGAGGCCTTGCTGAAACCACCACATCTCAAGCAAGCCTTTGTTACTTGCTCATTTGTTTTTTTCTTCCTCACTAAACTTTAAGTTCTGTGAGAGCAGGACTCAACTGTTTTGTTCACCGTTAAATTTCTAGCTCCTGTTTTAGGGTTCACAAAGTATCAGTATTCAAATCCGCCCAAATCTTCACCTTTTGTAAATCCTATCTTCTCTGCTTTCTTTGAAGATCTATGAATCAGTATTGCAGCTACAATTCTTAAATTTCACAAATTTTTAAAAGTCACTGGTAACAAGATGAGTTCCTTATGTTGTCTCCCGGAAATGGTGACTACTTTCTTGGATGAGCCTGCCAGGTGCTGGATGTGCCAGGAGCCTGCGGGATGGACGAGATGGGGTGGGGTCCCCAGGCTGGAGATGGGGATGAGGCAGTCACCATTGGGATGCCACTTTCTAGTGTACTGGATTATTCCCTAATTTTTTTTTTTTTTTTAATTTATGTCTACAGCATCTGGTCTTCCTAGGTGGTCTCCCATCCAAGAACTAACCAGGCTTGACCCTGCTTAGCTTCCGAGATCAGACATTGGGCTTGTTCAGGGTGGCATGGCCATAGACCATGGACTGTGGCTCCACTGGAACGCAAACCTAGGACCTTCTGCCTGTAAAGCAGATGTGCTACCTGCTACACTATGGAACCATGTCCTATTCACCACTTCTTGAAGAGTGTTTTCAACCTTTGTTCACATAACGTTTTTAAGGTACATTTAAGTGTCAACTTTTTATCAACAACATTTTTAAAGTTGAGTCTTTTCATTATTTTTTGACAAATTCTTATTATCAATAATTAGTTAAGAAATGATATCTTCCATGTTTATTTAGTGTATTTTTTCTCTCTTTAGCTGAACTCTATGTGCTCTGTGGGATTAATTTTCTGCTTTTTTTTTGTGCCTGACTTAACGATTGTTCTATAGCTAAGTAGATAGGAGATTGGTACTATGATCTCCTCTGTCGAAAAAAGAGTAACTGCTTAATTGCAGTGTGACTGGAAAACTGATTCCTCTTTCGAGAAGAAATATGGAGGAATTTCTACTTCTGATATAAAATTATTGTATATTTTTCTTGGCAGCTATAGCTCAGCATTAGGTGGGCCACCAAGGCTGTTAAACAGTAATATAATTAGAATTACTCCTGTCTTTCATTCTATAACCAACTTTAGTTCCTTAACAATTCTTATACAATGACCTAAAGATTTTAATTCATTCACAGTAGGACATGTGTCTAAGAGTTTCTTTTTTAAAAATAGACTTTTATTTTTTAGAGTAGTTTTAGGTTCCCAGCAAAATCAAGAAGTATAGAAATTTCCCATATACCCTTTATCCCCACATATGCATAGTCTTTCCCATTATCAATATCCCCCACCAGAGTGATACATTTTTACAAATGATAAAGCAAGTGTATTTTTGTCATATGATATCAATGTGTAAATACACCACCATAATCTATCCAGAAAAAAAAATGTTAAAATTAAAAATGAGGACTATGTTTTCATTCTCTAACCTTCATTTGTAATATGTATCAGGTTCTAATGTGGGGAGGGAGGCAGGCTGATAAAACATTTGCAAGGCAGTGAAAATGTTTTCAGGCTGAAAGATTCAAAAATATATCTGCAAGGCCAAGAGGAAGTATATTACACAGAGTATATACCAAGAAAAGTGCTCCCAAGATAGAGAACCAAGGTTCCTTGCTCATTTCTACCTAAAACAGCTTTAAGGACTTCATTCTTCTTTTTTTTCTGTAGCTAATACATTTGCAAAACTCTTGCAATTATCACACATGAGTAAAGCAGTGAAAATGTGCTATGCTTTCTATAGCACTTCTCAGCTTATCCTTGATAATAATAATAGTGATGGACAGGAGTTTTATTTCTGGAAGCACAGGCACCATGTAAAACCAAATTATCAGATTTCAGGGCCAAAAAGAACATTTTGTTGAATGTAATAGTTATAAATCATTCCTCTCTAGAATACTGGAAGTTGTGGCTTTTAGCAAAGAAATATATCAAATGTAGTTTAATATTGATTTTTTTCCCCCTTTGGAAATGTATTTCAACCAAGAGGACCCCAAAGCTAAGTAAATTTATATGTAATTTTTATGCAGGCTACAGTTAAACTTTCCCCCTTATTTTATTGAGAAATGTTGGTGACACGTCATTCAGTTTATTCTCCCAAATCTGACTTGCTATTTATAGAAGTGTATTGTGGGGGACCATAGCCTTGGATTTATTGGGAACATCAGAGTGTGTGTGCTAAAAAAAAAAAGTGAATGATCCCAAGTGAATGCAGCACTCCACAGCTCCCTCGTGAAGTGCCTTCCTGAAAGAAGTGTCTTATATACAGCTTACCATACTTTGTCACATGTGGCTCCATCACTCAAATCATAATTGATTGGACTAGGGTTAACTGCCTGGATAAAAAAAGAATCTGTCAATAATGTGTACAAATATTTTATTGGATTTTGTCTTAAAATACAGAGGAATATTAAATCTGATGATATATAGATGCTAAAGGAAATGGAAGGTATAAATAAGTATAAGCCTTGAAGTAGAATAAACTTTAAATTAAATATCTTCCAAGGAACTATCCACATAATATTCATAAGCAATTTTCATCTTAACACAAATATGGGAAATGCTGGGCTAAATTAAGTTGAATAGATTTATTTATTACAAAGTTTTTCAGAATGTTTAAGATACAAATAAGAATTGCGAATCTCTATGGCAAATAATACCCAAAAGTTTGGCTGTAGATCTTAGGTTGATTTTTAAATGATCTTATTAACATATCATAGAACACCAGATTTACATGAATGCAGTTTAGAAAATACTGAAATAGTGAGAAAAATATTTGACAGATTGATTTAAAGAACAAAGTCAGAGTCAGTGAATCCGATAATGGTGGTAGAGTAGAGTTGACTAAAAGAGGTAGCAAAAGACCCACGTTGCAGGAGGTTAACAAGATACCTTATCACTATGCTATTGCCCTGCTTAAAACATTTTTAATGCTACCCAATTGTGCTTCACTTTCATGAAGAGTTGCTCTGAAATTCTAAAACTCTTTTCTATTGCTCTGTTATTCTTAGAAGAACACTCATCAATTTTAACTATATTAGACTGATATAAAGCAATTTATCTGGTTCAAAAGTTTCAGCTGAGAATAGATCCCTTTTTTCCCTAATTGAGTGATATCTGAATGGAGACCTTTAATACATTCATGCACAGGGTATAAATAAAACAATTACAAACTTGATTGTTGCCTTTTGCCTTTCATAAAGATGAGAGAGGCCTCCAGACAGGAGTACCATTGAGGGTTCGAGCTTTCTTACTCCTGGTACAGTAAGCAGGTAGAGAACAGTCAGGCCATGTTCTAGTAGTATTTGTGGCCAGCAAACTGGGGCCAATGGCAGAGAATTTTAATTGTCTAACAATTATCATTTCCTCCTTCTTCCTTCTAAGAGAACCCCCCTTCAGCAGCAGCACCATCACCTCAAACAAGATTATTGGAGGTGGCAATGTGCCCAGTTAAAAAGCTCCATTTCTCAGTTTTCTCTGTAGGTGTGCATGGACAGTGAAATATTAACCCAAGTAGAAGGTTACGGATTATTAGAGAAACTTTTTTGCTCTTCTACTTTTTTTTTCTGCTTATTACCTAAAAGGTGGGTGTGATGGCATAAATACTGAGATCAGAGGAGAAAGGCCAAGACTGTTATACA
>NW_006433024.1:14018946-14029555 GCF_000325575.1 Pteropus alecto | reverse complement strand
ACCCACCTCTAGATTTCTGATTGAACGAAGAGACTGAACACTTATAAGAAGATTACTCTATTCACATCTTCAGTTTACTCTTAATTGAGTGTTTTGAAAACTCCGTCTCTAACTGCCTAACCCAGCTGTTAACTTGTACAAGAGAGCAGAGCTGATCTCACTCAACAGAAAGCAAAGACTGGGGACCACATGCGGTACCCCAGACTGCTCCAAAGTTATGGTCATCAGCATTCACATTTCTGACAATAACTAAATCCAATCTTGCTTCCTAATTAAAGTGCCCATGCATTTAGGAACATGAAACATTTTCAGTTACATAGTGAAAAGTCTATTGTGCCATCAATTCAAAAACAGGCTTTTCACTTGGGTCCTAACTACTGAATTGAAGTCAATTTCTATAAACTTGTTTTATATTTAAGGCTTATAGCATCCAATGATTTGAAGATATTTAAAGATATAACTTCATAATGAAAGACAACTTCTTTTAATATAGTAGTATTTGTTTTCAGGACGCAGGTACAAAAACCAAATAAACAAACAAAAACAAACACATTGTCCCAGAGACTAGAAAGACCCTGAATGTGTTAAATTTCATGCCACTTAAAAATGCCTAGCTAATACAGAGCAGAACTACTTCGTTCCTTAAATCACATTTGGGAAACTGTTGATATTAAAACAAATGATGCTCTGGTTTTATTTTCATTTTCTCTCATAAGATGACCCGATTTGGAGAAGAAGCTACTGTAAGGAGGTATGTTAGTTAAACTTGCAATACAACATGCTTTTGTGCAGAATATATTGGAAAGGAAAAAAGACTTAGAATAAGAGCAAGATATTTAAGAAGATTCGGAAATAACACAGATGAGAAATCAGATAGACATATTTTAACTCAGTTCTACAACACACGTCTAAAACCATAAGTAGCTACCTATTGATATAAATATTGATATACTGATATGTATTTATGGTTCGTATGTTGCAGAAACTTGAGTTTTGTTACCTACTGTCATTTTAAACTTTATTCAAAGGGGGAAATTTCTCCTGGGCCATTGGTTGAGAACACTTGCAGATGCCCCTACCTTTTCATGTCACTCATAAATAATAGAAAGCTACGGGTCAATTTAACTAACAAATCCCAGCCTTGATTATAAAAATTAGAGTATGATACTCGTCACTAGACTTCCTAACTGGGTGAGGCCTTAGGTTACTAATCTCCTTTGCTCCAGACCTCCCTGGTTCAAGGATCGGGGGGCTGGGGGGTGGGGGGCAGGTTGTGGTGGTAAGGAAAGCAGGGACAACCAAGCAGCACTTCTTCCTTGTCTGACTTGTCATGCATTCTTTTGGCTTTGTGGTTAATTAAGGTAGAAACACTCTTACATGGGAATATTCTTGCTTTCTCTGGAGGATGCCATGTGGGTTCCTGATTTTGATGCTCAAACTGATTCTACTTCAACAGGCTAATCCTGTTCTCACCTCAAACTCTGGCTTCTGAACTATCTCTTTAAAAAGCCCCCATATTTTCTAGCAGAAGCCCAATTAGACAAATTTCTTCTAAAATAGCACCATGCAATATGCCTACTACTGGTGCTACATTTGTCCCCGAGATTCATGTCACTAAACATACTGTTGGAGGGACATTCCATTAGTTCTCCTTGAAAAACCCTTCACTCTGTGGGACTTGCTGTCCCAGGGTAATACTATCCTTCACTTTTAGAATCCTCATCCTAGAGTTTTATGTCCATGGAAGTAGAATGTATAAAAAATAGGAACTATGTAAAAGAATAGGAAATATGTAAAAATGTCAAGTTGGTTAATTGGTCTCGGTTTCGGTTGGTTACGTGAAAGCTTTAATTGTCTTCCTGCATATTTTGAAAATTTCCTACATAAACACAGACAAAGATTCTCTCCTTGACCAAACTCTAGCCAGGCTCCTCGGAGCCCTCTTCTCAAATAGGCTTTAACCTTGGCCTATAAAGACTTGAACAACAATGACAAAATTTCTAACAGCTCAAGCATATATCCCTAGGATGATCCTAGCCCCCCTTAAAGTAGGCCTGCCTGAGATAACTCTAGGCTGCCAAAGGAATTTACTGTTTGGGAGTTTGTTTGTTTTTTTTTTTTTCTAGCCAACACCTGAAGACAGAGTCTCTGTCTCCAGTTCTCTGTGGGAGGGTAGGGGCCAAACTTTGATAAGCACCAGTTAGCGAACCCAGATTTGTTGCACATGGACCAACTACCCTGTTCCACTTTTTGTAATTTTCGCTTCCTTGACTCTACTGAGCCCCCATTCATTTCCTCCCTATTGCCTCATTTGCCCTTTAAAATGGCCAGTTACCTCTGTACAAATCAAAGTTGAATTGAGTTCATGCTAGGCTCTTGTCCTTACTGCAGCAGTATATTACTGATTAAAATCTGTCCTTACCATTTTCACTCGTGTCTGGCTTTGTTTAGCTTTGCCAGCACATACTGCACTTTATAAAAGAATTTTTTAAGGAACTGAACCAACACAAAATATAATGCATGTGACTGTTAACTCAAAGTTTTAACCAGATCATACTAGTTCATTTACAAAAGATTTCAAAGAAAACTCCAAACAGTGAAAGGAAATTAGCAAATGAGCTTAGACAAGAAGCAAAAATCAAAGTTTGAGGAAGCATTTTAGGCCAAATGCATGCTCAAAAGAACAGAGAAAAGAAAAAAGACAGATCACTCCCAAATATCTGGAAGGTCATATAGAAATAAAGAAGCCAGGACTCCCAACTTATAAACATCAGTATCATCTTTATAACCCAACATGTTATCTGACATTAGAGCCAGGCCTAATAACTATATTTCTAATGAATAAATGAAACACAAAGAAAGATTTTTATTTATTTGGTTCAATATGAGAAAGAAAGAAAAGGAAACCAGTGCTCTAGCAAAATATAAATATCTTCGCATATATGTACACACACACAATATGTTTGTATTTTGGCCTACATATTTCCTATATGTTAAGACACACGCACACATGCACAAATACACAAAAAAACAAATTTGGTAAGCTGGAGATATTAAATATTTTCTCCCACTGAAGATATTGGGATCAAGAATGTCATAATCAAAAGTAAGAATTTCCTAATATAAATCATAGAAAAAAATGGAGAAATAAAATTGTAAAACAAATTTTTAGTCATAAAGCTTATTTTATATATAAGTAAAATATTTTAAATATTTAAATACTGAATATGTAAAATTAAAGAAATTATCAATAAAATTAATGAATATGTGACTTAATACCTTAATATATTACATATACATGCACTTTAAATAAATAATGGTAATATACATAGAGAGAAAATGAATTATATGTTTATATTAAATACATGTGTGCTATGTCATATATATGATATTCAGAATAAATACATAGAGAGGTAAAAGATCAAGACACACAGAAACAAGCTTTACATATGTGTATATATATATATATATATATACACATACACATATATGTATCGTATATGTATACTCATAAAAATGATATAAGATAAAGTAAAATAATTTCAGCGACGAATAAAGAAGAAAAGGAATAACCTGTATGAATTGGTTAAGGCATAAAAAATAAGAAGGACTTACCTCTTTCAAGGGGAATTATTTAGAATATTAGCAGAATAATATAAACCTCAAGGAAATCCTATGAAGATGTATGTAAAATAGGAGAGCACAATAAGGAACAATGAGAGGTTGCATTCTGTGTCAGTTCTGTTACCATGTAGATGCCATTGACCCGTAGTAGGAGACCACTGAATTGACCTGCTCTCTGAGAGTTGATAGCATTGTTCTGATCCACCCAAGCTATGGAACAGTGAAAAGTCATCAGCTCTACTGGTGCCATAAAGTCTTATCTCTGGCTTCTCAGGCAACATGTTCTAACCAATTGAGACTAATCTTGAGGACAACATGCTCCATCAATCGGGACATTTAATTTATAAAAAACCAGGAAATGGTGGAAGAAAATCATGACAGGGTTAATTTATCAGCTATCACATCTGTTGTCCCTGGAATACTGTTTTGCTGTTGTTTTTTGTTTTGTTTTGTCTTGTCTTTTCTGTCAAGGTAGGTTCATTTAATTTGTGTATATTCCCAGAGCCTGTTTTAGGTGGATTGTGATTAAATTGTGAAACTCTAAGAATATGTCTATAAAATATAACTCCCCACTCATTTTTTTTTTTAGTACATACTGGAGCATTGGGGGAATATATGGAGCTTTTATTTTTCAGTTTCAAGTTGTAGAGAGGCTATTTAGGGAATAATGATAGCTCTGCATGTCAAAGATGACCTACAGTGATGAAGTACTAAGTTCTTCTAAAAAGCAAAATTGTTGTACTGATGGTATTTTCTTTCTGTTTAAATGGGTTTTAAACTCCTTTTCCTGTTCTCAGACTACTTCTGAGAAATTATCCTTGTATTTTCAAATGGTTTCAAATCAGTTTTCTGATCGTCATCACAACAATCCGTGAGCTGCGTAGGGCTGGTGTAACCCTCATCTAACCCATGTGGAAAATAAAGTGCAGAGACTTTAAGGTGACTTTTCATGGTCATGTAGCAGAGCTGTGACAATGAACTAGATACCCTTACTCCAAGTCCTATTTTCTCTGCACACAAAGATGACAATGCAGCTTCGTTCTCTCCTTACTGCCACTTGTTAGATAAGTAGATTTGTTATAAGCCAGGTCTCTGCTGGAAACACTTTGGAGAATGTATCTCCTATAACAGCAAAACTACCTTCGAATCAAGACATTTCTTCTCCCAGGAAGCACTGAATATAGATTTAGGATTCAAAATATAGTACAGCTAATTTCATATAACTCAAATCTTTTCTAAAGAGTTTATTTGAATTCCACACCCAAGTAAGTCATCTAGGTTCAAGAAACCTAGTGAAAAATAAAATACTGTAAAGATCACTATAAAACTGTCTTTCATTCACAGAAGCTTGGGACATTTTTGTAATTTTCCCCTTCTGCCCTTTTAGTTGTCAGATCTCATGAAAATTCCTTTCCTGGGTTCGAAATTTAATTAAGCTGTATACTACTGCTGCTCTTATTAATAAAACTAATTCAGAGATCTGATTCCGTCCCACACTCTCACTCTGTTCCTGACTCGAAGTATTCTCTTAGTTTCCAGGAACAGAAAAGCTAATGCAAACATAAAAATCAATTCTTATTAATCTTAATATTCCAGCAAAAGATTTCAAAATTAAAGGAGACCTGCTTTCTTTTAATATACCATTTGCTATAACAAAATTATCTTTGCTGCCATATAATATCTATCTTTCTTCCTGAAAGCATATATATATAAAGCAATATATATATAAAGCAATATATATAAAGCAATATATATATGTGTATATATATATATACACACACACATATATATATATAAAATGTAGCTAACAATATATATGTGTGTATATATATATATACATACACACACACACACACACACACATATGTAAAATGTAGCTAACAATATATAGTTAGAAAAAAGTAGTGCTGGGGAACCTTAATATATGTGCTTAAGTTTTACCGAGAGACTTGAAGAAAAGAATCACTTTAAAAGCACTAGTTACTTTTTAATGGAACTCTGTATTAAATTCTTTTGTGATATAAATAATCCCTTCTATAATGCAAAGGCCCATTCCCTAATTCACACATTTAATCAGCTTTCATTAACTCAAGCACTGCTATACAGGCATGACCTTATCTTTGTAACAGCTGTCAACTAAATAAATAAATGCTTATATGCAGTAAGTTTAATTCTATCCCTCTTGGTCCAAGTGCAGAAGTGCACACTTGCCAAAGGATAACTCTGCACTATGTGTCAGACAGGTAAACTTCTGGGAAATAACAGTGTCAGACAGATCAGCCTGGCATGAAGCTATCAGCAAAGAGACCTCTTTTTGAAAATCGAGAATTGCCAAGGTGCAAATGCAACTGGATTTCAATTATTGGCTGCAGCCTTTGACAAACGTTGTTTTATTGTGGGCTTTTCTTTTTCTATTTATATACAGGAAACAATCACTGTCAGTGCCATCGACATGGAATATGAATGGCAGTGATGTATAAATACTAAGATGGACACACCAAAGACAGCCACAGATGGGGTTCTGAGGAAGGGGCAGGCAATTTAACCCAAGCAATAGGGTTTACTATTTAAGAAGAGATGACAACGCATAGAGGATAGCCTTAGAAGATTGAGTTGCTCTGCCTTGATATTATAAAGCAATAAATGTATGTACATCATTTACCTTAGGGCCTTATTTATAAAAGCTTAAAAATAATATCAAACAGTAATATCTAGAATTTTTTTAAAAAGTACTGTTTCATAAAATATAGAACTCTACATTTTCCTCTACTATGCTTTGACTGTTCTATAAAAAAAAAAAAGAAATTGTGATCCTTTAAGAAATTTGGTATTTGTAGACCAATATGGAACAAATAAGAGGACAATAGCTCCTTATAAAAGAATTGATTCTATCATGAAATGAAATTACTGGCTTCTAAGAGCATTGAGTAGGACAGGTACAGACATGTAGAAAATCATGAAGTGATTTCATCTGGTGGGAAAAACTTATCATGGAGAAACTGGAAATGTCGATCTCTCTCTCCCCTCCCATCCTCTTATCCCTTGAACATGAAGCTGTGTAGAGCAAAATGGCAGTCTTTTATGTAAAAAAGACAGACTAAGGTTGAATAGTTAGATATACAGTTAAGCTCAAACTAGCACATTGAAAAGATCACATTTTACAGCTGGCAGATACATCAAGGATTATTTAGTCCACTACTATAGTTTCAAGATGAGGAAACTATGGCCCAGGAAATAGAATTGAGACAATGTGTCTTATTGGATAAGACATTTTGATCATTTGATAAGTGATCAAAGCATATATGACTTGGTATATATTATTGGTATTACAAACTCAAATTGCTTTTTCCTCTCCAAACTTGTTTAGATCTTCTATTTTAACATTGTATAGGTATTTATCCTAATTCTGAAAGCTAGAAAAGAGAGATGTATTAAAGCAAGATCATTTCCTCTGACATAGATCTTAAGAAATGACTAAATATTGCTGAGAATTAGGCTGTGAATGTAACCCTCTGACACATACTCTCTCTCTTCCTCTCTGTATGTATGTGTGCATGTGTGAGTATATGCAGAATTCCACACAACTATGTCTAGAAGAATTCCACTACTTAAAAGTCTTTGTTTTTGTTGTGTGTGTGTGTGTGTATAGCCACACATTTCAAACATGAGCCCTGACTTTATTCATAGAGTCACTTGCAACTATGACATAATGACACCACATGGAGGTCTGGACCTCATCAAGGTTGAGGCAAAGAATGCAAAGTTTATTTAAGGATGAAAAAAGAAAATAATAGTTTTAAATCATAGAGTGATGACCTAAAATATATGAGAATAAACAGTAACACATTATCAAGATTTAGTAGAAAAACTGAAAAAAAAATAAATTGTCCCATTATTTTAAAATATTTAAAGCCTAACCTCACTTGGCAAACTTTTGTGTGGCATTTTATTCCTAATGCTCCAAAATATTCACTTGAAAAGAAAATGGAAGTGATTTCAGACATTGTCTGAAGTTGCCATATTATTTGTAACTTCAAAAAGGTTGTCAAATTTCAAGGTTTTCAAAATACGAAATCACTATCTTTTATGTTTTAGGTTTCATTTTTGGTATTTAGAATGAATTAACATAAAAGAATTTCCCCTCAATTTCTTTTTTATGAGAATTACATAGCTAAAATAGCTCATTGAAGATGATATTATTTTACAATTTGATGAAGTCTATTATGAGAGCTGAAGAATTCTTTAGATCAAATAAGCCATAATTAGGATGGGGAGGGTACATGGAATTGAATATTAGCAGCCCTTCCAAATGCTGGATAAGCGATTCATATTTTTGTTAAAATCAAAATTAGAAAAAAAATTACTTGTTTTCAGGCTGAAATGTCATTTACAACCAAGCACTGGTTTTCAAAACTGTTTGTCTCATATAGAATCTAAGAAAATCTGAACCTTATACTCAAATAACCCAATTATATTGGAGAAAAAAGATATTAAATATTGAACCATTTACCTTGTTTTTAAATATTGTAATGCAAAATGTAAGTATTTTATTCCATACCGAGGTTTACTGGCTTTTTAAAAAGAAATATGCTAATACATGCAATTATCCTATTTTTAGAGTTCCAAAGTAGTGAAGAAACTTTCAACTATATAGGTGAAGAGTAACATAACTGACTAATATGATCTTTTTTAAAAAAGGATAACTTCTGAGAAAACCAGGAAAACTTAATAGCTATATGTGAAAATTTGAAAAAGTATCTAAGAAAGTGGGTTATGTACTAGAAGAAGATACCTAATGGCAGTATTAAGGCTAAAGACAGAAACAGGAGAAAAAAACTTCATAAAACTCCACACCAAGTTTAGAGTAGGAAAAATATGAAAAACCATAGCCCTAGAGTGAAATGAAGTACACGAAACACTCTATACACAATGATACACTTTTGTTTGTTTTTTAACCCAAAGACTTCACACCAGGATTTGAATACTGCCGAAAACTGAGAAAACAAAGAACAAAATATATCTAACCACTGGGTAAAATACTCACACATACAACCATGTAGGATTCAAGTCTGTGTGCTGAGCCAGTTGGATGCCTTGGGGAATGGAAGCAGTGGGGAAGCTGAGAAGCCTCTCCATTTTTAATTTTAATCTGTTAGTTTTTTTCAAAATGTATCACTCTGTATATTGCTTCTATTTATATAATTTTCTTTTAAATTCCCATTTTCTCATTTGCATACACGTGTTAAGACTGTCACTTAAAACGTTGCTTTATCATCTGACCACTAGGGGGAACCCTCATTGCACGTATTGCTGTACGACTAATAGAGCAGTGATCTTGACAGAGTGAGTGCAGTGAGATAAATTTTATTTTGGGCTAATTTCAACTCCGAATTTGTTCTGCTATGATTATATTTTTTAACCTCTGACCCGAGGATTTGACATCACTGCATTCTTCATTTTGAGATGTAAAGTCACTTTTACTAAGTGCTATTTATATTCAGACAACTTAGAGTGTTTCCTGAGAACGGAAATCTGAGCTTAAATAGCTTCTACTAATTTTGCATCAGATTTCTGTTCTCTTTAGGAAACACGTAAACCCCCATGGGTATGCAGCATCAAATATTTTAGTTTCACATAGTCTCTTATATTTTTCTATCAGTATAAAGAAAATAGCCAAAATCTATAAAAGTTAATTGCAAAATAAAATATTTAAATAAATATTCAAAATTTCAATGTAAAACTAAAATTTGTTAGCTCATTTGATTTTAAAGTATTGAATTTATTATATTTTCATTAGTGTAAAGAACTGATTATTGTATTTGTTAATCTATTTGCCATTTTAAACATTCCTAATAATCTGCTTTCATTCAAATTTTATATTACAAGTGATGAGCAGCTTGTCATAACATTCTTGTATTACTTTCCTTAACAAAATAATACAATAAATTATTGAAATTTGTATAAAAAGCATTGATTATTATATTTCCATGAGGGTAATAACATTAAATGAACTCTGTTTCTTATATTTAAGCAATTATCAATGCAAAAGTTCAGAATCTTTAATAAATTATTAATATAAGAAATACAGTATTTTATCTTAGAATGTCAGAAAAAAAATTAGATGAGTTTAAAATGTGGAAAAAATTAATGAGTGCTTTCTGTAGATTACTCATTCAGGTTACCTATATCTTCCATTGTCTTTGAGCTATTTTGAAATTTAATAAGTTGTGAAAAAATTATAATGTGAATGATTCTGGTCCATAAAATAGAAATTATATCTAGTAAAATGCAATTGTTTATTGCCCTGCTGATAGGCCTTATTTTATCTATTTGTAAATTCATTTCAGAATTTATTTCCTATGTATATGTGCTTTTTGGGATTCTACATTGAATTGATTTTAATGGTTCCACATTCATTATTGAGTTAACATCTTTGACACATGTCACGTGATATTTAGATAAGTCATGATTTTGCCATTTTTTGGCAGTTGTCTGTTAACAAGTTTATGATATAAATTAATGAAGATTCAGATCAACAAATGTGGTCAGGTTCTATTAAAACAAAAACTGCTGCACAATTTAAAAAGAATTTTTATTAAAAACAATGTACTAAGATCTGAAATTTATAAATATATTACAATACAACATTAATTTCACCTAGATAAGCCTTCTAATGAGCCATTTTCCTTAGTCATGGGTTTGAGAGCTCAGTTTTGCACACAAACACTCAAATCCCCACAATCAATGTTTGTCATACACATCATATTTTTTAGCTATTTAAAATAAAATGCATTTGTTTTCTATATCTGCAATATACTTAGATAATATGTTATAGAGATATATATTCGTAATATTGTAATCCAATCCAATCACATTTCTCCTCTACATACCTCCCCAACTCACTCTCTTCTTAATCCTATTGTCAGTAGCCTCACAAATAAGTTTATAGGACATACAGGTATAGAGGATTTATTTCCTGATATTC
>NW_006433024.1:14004702-14018894 GCF_000325575.1 Pteropus alecto | reverse complement strand
ATATATATATATAGATGACCAAATCTGTCATATATATTTGAAATATTTGAAGAGGGGGTGGTGGGCAGTCTTGTGGAACTGAGCCCTTAATCTGTGAAATCTGATGCTATCTCCAGATAGAAAATGTCAGAACTGAGCTGAATTCTTGGACAACTTGCTGGCGGAAGACCCTCTTCCCCAAATGGAAACTGGGTGCACAACCCAATTAATGGGCAAGATGTAAGTGTATATGTAAGAACAGGTCTTCAGTGTGAGGGTGTACACACGAGAACAAAAGGTTTTATTCCCTCTGGGGATGGCTCACACTGCAGAGCCATTTGGAAATTTCAGCTTCGAAGAAATAAAATTCCTTTAAAACTGAACAATTTTGGGGACTTAATACATGACAGTTCTACTTCTAGGGTTAAATCTATGTGCCCAGTGGTTTCTGGCTGAAAAGCATTATGGCGCCAGCCAATAGGGCAACAATTTTTAGAGAGCACTTACAGAAATATTGAAAATTTGAGCTGATGAAGACAATGTATTTATTAGCCATAAGAAAGTATTAAGGTAGGACTCTTAGAGTTTATCTCTATTGAAGTCAAAACAATCAGTGTCACATATCCCATATTCTAAATCAAGAGATCAAAGTCTCTGATCTAGGATATGAAACACAAGTAAATCTTAAGTAGTCTCAGCTCAATGGTTCTGGAATCAGGGCAATTTTGCCCCCTAAGGAATACTGGCCATGTCTAGAGACATTTTTGGTGGTCAAGACTTGGATTGCTGGAGAAAGCTCCTACTGGTATTTAGTGGGTCAGGGCCAGAGATGTGCTCAACATTCTGTAATGTACATGACACAACTCCATAAAAAATTATTTAACTCTTTTAGTAAGGCTGATGTTGAGAAACCTTGATTTATCTTAACAATTATCTCATGATATGAGGACTAAATTTATTTTGAAGGAATTTTATCACCAATGTAGCGAGACATACAAGTTAGGGATTTTATTCAAAACACAAGGAAGAATGGGTCCATAATTTGGGTCTGAAAGAACAGTGAACGAACATAATAAATTACTTTCTGTTTGTATCTATGCTCTAGGAGCAGTAATGATAGGTAACACATCTAAGGTAGGATGGGTTTAAGGAAGGCAGATCTAATTTCAGGGTATTGTTTTACTTATTGAAGTATGGAAATTTGGGGTAAAGAAAGAGAAGATTTTTTTTTTTCAGTAAGTTAAGTAGAGATTCTATACTTTCAGCTATGACACTTTTTGTTTTTCTTCCATGAAATCGAATACTTTTAAGAATATCATTAAGAAGGGGAGAGGAGCTCTTTTATCAGACTATCTAAATTTCGTTTATTCCCTTCCTTTCCAAGATAATTCACTCATATGTGTTGCTACGTGCACTTATGACTGCTTATTGATGAGATTCATCTTTACTCAACTCCTTACACAACACTGACTTTTTTCTTAAATTTAAAATGATTGTTTTAGCCTAATCATGTTATCTACTTTCTGTTTAGGACAATTCTTAATGCATTGGTGATAAAATTCATTCATTCCTTAATTTACTAAATTCAACTGTTATCAATGGATCATCCCCCTATGCAAAGAACTATTCTTAATGTATTTAATGATAGATGGAATAGCTCTAGTTTCTTCTCTTACAAAGCATACAGCCTATTAATATAAATATGTTCAGTTTGAACAATACTTGGTTTTGTACTAGGCATTTGGGTGTGCACAGGTGAATAAAGTTAACATTGACCCAACGGGGAATTTAAAATCTAAATTTCTCCATAGTAATAGTGAATCATGGTAGAAAAACAATAATCTTGACATTAATTGGAATGTTTTCAGTGTCATGATTGAGCATGATAATTTCTGAAGGTTTCTAGTAGATACTCTATATTGTCAGAAAAGTCATCTGGGGCTTTCAATAAGGCATAAAGGTAGGTAGCAAATCCTTTCAATGCCATATGGGGCCAAAGGTCATATGATAATTATCTCAGGAAATCTATTTAAATCAGCTCACAGTTTACTGTTTATTAAAGGTCCTAGATTCCTCATTAACTTATAGACCTTATAATCAGTAAAGATGCAAATAATTTCCCTCTGGTAGAATAGATAACCCTACAGGTTTATAGCACTGTCAGGTATAAAACAGTTTTGTATCTAATCTAGAAATCTTTTTCTAGCATTGCTTATATACAACTAATCTACGACTCTCTTTAAATGGCCTTATATTATGTGTTCCCTCACTAAATAATGAATTAAATAAAGTTTTGATGGGTGTTTATTTTTTTATTTGTTTGAGAGTCATGATCACTTTAAAAATTAGATTGTCTTATTACATTGTCTATTTTATATAGAAGATCACATTTATTGGGATCTTCTTTATTCTTTAACTTAAACATATTATAAGAGAAATACTTATACATATATCTATGTAAGATTCCATCCTATTGGGAATTTACGTGTATGTGTGTGTTTGATTTTACATGAAGGGATGCTATAACTTGCTAGTTTACGAGTCTCAATTTACAATATGCCTCCTAAATCTTTCCATGTAAGTTCATGTAAATTTCCTTCATTTTTATTTTAATAGGGCATGTTTTACACAAAAGATCTAGAGTTTACCCATTATTGCTTTCATAATTACTTTCATTAGATGTAATATACTTTTCTTTTGACTTCAGAAGATGAATGCTTTGGTTCATTTTCAGCTTCTCTACTTTATTTTAATATATTTATTGGCTATCTTAATTTGCCTTCCCTATTACATTCTTAATTAAACATTTTTCCCACAGAAATCCTTATCCTACATGGTTGCAAAAATATAAAGCTTGTACTATTCAGCAGATAAATAAAATAATCTGCAGGTTTCCTCTTTTAGTTTTACACAGTTTCTAATTTTTCTGCCCCGACCCTGATTTTACCCATTCTTTTTTTCTTTTTTATTATCTTTGGTTTGAGTCAGTGTCATTTCCTGGAAAGTAAAGGGGCATACTTTCACAAAAGGATTATTGATTCCATAATCATATCGTACTTCATATCACCACATGTTAAAAGTAACAATTAGAGGTGATGACAGGATGTTCTATGAAATATATATGACTTCAAAATAAAGCAGGCATATTAGAGAGAACCCTTGACAAAATGCCATCCATATTCCCACAATAACTCCAGTCCTTGACTTTACATGTTAGCCAAAAAGTGTTAACGTGCAGTCAACACTCTGAATTGACATGTTTCTGTATTAAATAATCCACAATATTTTAGCCAAGAGTATTTTAGTTATAAGAAACAGAAACCCATTCAAATACAATTTAAACCAAAAAAGTGGAATGCAGGGATATCTTACAGATTTCAGCTACAAGAAGCCCTTGCCAGGGTCTACAGCCAGGTACTAGGAAGCCACCAGGAATTGAAGTAACTGCTCTTCCTCTTTCTCCCTCACTTATGGCAACTTTCCACTTAGCTCACTTTTCTATTTTGTATATCTTTCATTTATCTTCCTGGAGAATGATTTTCTTTACTTCCTCATACCAAATAATTTTACAGGTTTTATTTTGATAAGTGAACAATATTCATGAATAAAGCCATCAAAGAAAAATTACACTGGAAAAGTTCAACAAGGAGAGAAGATTTTATTCAAGACGTTTTAATTAGGGAGTGAGATTGACCTAAACTCTGCTTAAACAAAAGGTAGATTTTAAGTGCTGGGATGAGTTAGTCAAAAAGTACTGGAGGTTGTTAGTGGGGAAGTTGATCAACAGAATGGGTTGAGCATAATAAGTTATTCCTGAATTTACAAATGCTTTTCTCTGTGATTAGGCTGTGTTTGCTGATTGGTTCCCACTTAAGTTAGGCCCCTAACTTTTCCAAGAAACTGGGAGACAGGGGTGTTATCTTTCAAATGGATGGCTTTCCTTCCTTGAAAAACATATTCCTAGGCTGTAAAATTGGCAAGAGGCTTGAAAAAGACATATACATTTCAAAGGGGTAGAAAAAGAATTTTCAATTACAAGCTTTCAAAAGTGAGTTCTCTGAGGAAAGGGAGGCCGGAGTCAGGAAGAAATGTGTCTAATGTTCAGTCAAGCTGAAGGGAACTTTAAGGCTCTCTTAGTCGAGCCCAAAATTGCAAGAATTTTCAATCAGGATTCCAGATTCTCGGGTGAGTAAAATTGATAAGCTGAAGAGAGGTTAAATGTCTAACCCAGGTCCAATCAGAACTGGCTATTTAAGTAGTATAACAAGGCTTTCAGAGGAGGGCCATTCTCAAAAGCAGGGGTTATAACTATGCAGGTCTGCAAAGGCAACTCCTGAAAACACTTGCTGAGCTATTACCCTGAAATGACTGTTTAGTATTTTGCAAGCTTAAAACATTAAAATTATCTCTCCCAATAAGCCCATAGAATAAGAAAGTTTAAGAAGCAAAGATACTAATGTGCCTTAGTGGTATGCAACCAATTAACAGAATATGTAGGTTAACAATATAAGGCAAAACTGTAAAAAAATATTAAATTTATGTATAATCTAATGAGTACCCAGGATTTTTCTTGTTTACTTAATTTCTATGAGATTGTATTCTATGCCTCTGAGAATAAATCTCTGAGATTTATTGGCTATAGGATGCTATATGGTGAACGTATGAGAATAATGATGTCAAGAAACACAAGTGCATTGAAGTAAGAACTGTGGATACACAGATCAGAAAAACAAACCCGCAAATGACAATTTTTAAACAACATGGAAGGACAAAATTAAAGAGATACCAAGAATCCCATTGAAGTAAAATAGAGGGGTAGCTAATCTAGCTGATGTGAGAAAAGGTTGAGTTCTCTGAAGGAATTGACCTTGAACTGAAAAAGGGCAGAGGGGAGAGTATGGCATATAGAGCAGTGGTCCCCAACCTTTTTGGCACCAGAAAACTGGTGCTCCTATGAGAATCTAATGCCTGATGATCTGAGGTGGAGCTGAGGCATTGATGCTAGCGCTGTGGAGCGGTTGCAAATACAGATGAAGCTTTGCTCACTAGCCAGCCACTCACCTCCTGTTGTGTGACCTGATTCTCAACAGACCACATATTTGTACCTGTCCTCGGCCTGAGGGTTGGGGACCCCCGACAGAGGGTATAGAGTGAGTGAGGAGACAACATAACACACATGCAGAATTACAAAACTAATTGTCCAACAAGAAATTAAATTCTAAGTCAGAAAGTTAATAATAAATGAGACAGGAAAAAAATAGGCTAGATCGCAGAAGGCTCATGTTTATCTTATTAAAATGTTCAAAGTTTCACATGCAAATTTTACCAAGTAATGTCTACTTGTGAAAACCTACATTAGCTCCTGCAGTTGTTTCAAATGTTGTTTCCATCATGACATAGATTGAAAATAATAAAATTTATTCAGCATCGTAGAAAAAGAAAAGTGGCTGCTTGTTTGCCTCACTCCTTCTCCTACTCCCAAGATCTATCCGCCTGCACAAAGGTCTGAAGGTATCAACTGGCACAAAGGTTTAGTGTAGCTGTCCAGTTGAAGGCTTTGGAATGTTGCTAAATAGATGGAGGACTGAGGGCTACAACCTGAAGGCCAGGAGAGAAGTTTGGGACAAGGTAATGCCTCATAAGAGCTCACATTAGAAACTGAGAACAAAAATAAGAGATGCAGTAAGTGTGTGGAAGAGGCAGGGACACATTTAAGAAATATGTAGGAGATGAGCATGATAGAGCTTCGTAATTGATGGCTGGGCAGAAGGAAGTAGTCCAGGATGACTTTGCCTTAGCATTTAATAGCAATGCTAGCAAATTTTATATACTAGGGATATAATTTTCCCACATTTTATAAATACAAGTGATCCAAGGTATAGTGGAAAGGAGAGTGTCAGCAGAAATAGTTGGCCCAAAAAAAAAAAAAAATCATAGGGGTAAATCATGTAGAGACTTAAAATACAAGGCATATTTTGGAGACAATATTAATTCCCAAAGCTTAAAGTGGATGGAAATGAGACTCGAAAGGTAGCTTTAGACCAGTTAGTTTAAAGCTAGAAAGTCCTGCTAAAGCAATGGTCAAGTGGAGCTGATATTAAATATCCACGTCTTTGCAGATACCTCATGAAGAAGAAACATGACTAACTTTGCTGTTGTGCTGAACTGAATAAGCTCAGGATTCTTAAACAATTCAAAAGAAGTTTGAAGGTTCAGAGTATAAATTAAGTCTATCAGTTTGTCTTTCCCTCCTCCGACTCCCTCTTCCCCCTATCACCCTCCCTCCCTTCCTCTCTCCCAGTCTCTCCTCTGCTTTCCTGTAGGTTGACTACATGTCAGATAAACTGTCTCCACATAGTAGCAATATAACCCTTGACCCCTTGCTCCCTAAAAAGTGCCATCTTAGAAAGAAAGAGTTCTTTCCTTTCTCTATGTAACTGCTCTGAAAATAGGCATATGAATAACGTAATAGACATAACTCAATTTCTGTATTTTTCTAATTTTGTGGACCCCAAACAACCAGTTCAAAGACCAGTATTGTTCTGTTGACCATGCTCTGAATAGCACTAGGTCTAGTGATCTTCTACCATTTAAAGAATCATTAAAATCACAGCTAAACTTCTCTGATTTTCATGGGAATTGTGCCTGAATAGCCTTATGTGCTTTATGCCTTATCCTGTACAGGGGGAGGCAGAGTCCTGATTCTATAGCTTCACTGAGTGGGAAAGTGGCAGATCTCCAAGAGTTATATCACCAAAGAGGGTTGGACACAAACAGAAGGTGTCTTTACAATAAGCAGAGTAATGCCAATATATTCATAGACTACTTGCAAAAGACATTAATTCATCACTTAGTCTATACAATTTTATTAAGTGACTTTTTTGAATACTGGTTCCTATGATAAATTCTGAATACATAAATGTGAAAGAAATAGACATAGGTCCTGCCCTTATGAGGTTGATTTGTTGACCCAGAAACATATCTAGGTATAAAGCAGTCCCCTAGGTCTAAGACTTTAGGCCAAGTCCACGTTCTTACCTTCTTTACCTTGAAAATTCCTACCCCATGCTGTCTTCTTCCAGTTACTAACTACATACACAGATCACAGGAAGGTGACTACAGTTGAGGACTGATGGTGAGTTGGAGCTTGTAGTACTAAAATTTTAACAATTTCCTGGAATCTTCAATTTTAGGTATCAAAAAGGAATAAAAGCAGGCATACCTTCAAAATTAAATATTTATATCAGCAAAGTAACCCTATGATGCAATAAGCTATACTCATTTGCTACTATGTGGAAGGAAGGGTCAGTAGAAATGATCTCTGAACAAAAGAAGCAAATATTTGCCTCATCTTCCTTACAGCTTGTGTGATGGTGGTATCCTTCTCACTAGACAGTAAGCAAGGAAAGTGTCTGAAGGAGGAAGCTTTTTGCTTTGTCCACTACTGTCTTCAGCAGCTGGCTTAGTGCCTGTTACATATAACTTGCTCGCTACAATGTTGATGGAATGAATAAATGAGAGAAGCTTTCTAAATGAAGTACTGCAATCTTTTCCCTTCCTTATTAAATCAGACAAAAAATATTTTCCTTTTGAAAATAAAAATTTAAAAATATATATTAAAGAATTAAAATTTGACTCCAGAACCAAGATTTGTTTCCAAGTATTTGTATATATGTATATTTCAACTATATATACAATGGCTAAATTTATTTTTTTACATTTTGCTCTAAAAAAATGAACTTTATATAATCTGAAGGGGCAGGACAGCCACCAATCAGAAAACATGCTTAAAGTTTCTTTTATTGTTTTTCAGCTGGTGCTTTTTGTTGAAGGATATCTCCTGTAGTCCTCTATGGCAGTAGCAGAAGAAAATAATTTTATTTTATGGAAGCAATTAGACACACATCTGTTCCAAAACTTCCATATTAAGTGCTTATCCACATAGACCCTGTGAATTTCAAAATGTCTGCATGCATATTGTCACATCAAAATATGAGAACATGAGGGATTTGACTACTTTCACTTGGGTTTCATAGAAACACAGTCTTTCATTCCTTGAGTAGTTAAAAATCTGTGGTTATCTCTGTTGTAACTGATCTAAAAAGGATTAATCGTAGAGTAAATAAATAAAGTAAAAATAGAAACTATATCACTGAGATTCTTAAACTCAGAGGTCATTATCCATGAACATATATACTTTATTTTGAAGATAAAACTTGATTTTCTTTCCTTTAAATTAAATTAAATTAAATTAAATATTTTTAAACAACTATACACATGCACACAAATAAGAAATCATACATATACAATTTGCCTATTAGCTATTCATCGCCTCAAGTTGATTGTACTTTAGGAAATAAGATTCTAGGTAAAGAATATTATATAAATATTTAACGTAAAATCAAAGAAAGTTAAAAAAACTAAAAACACTATATCTATACCTAATTATAATACCTAAACACTATATCTAATTTTAAGAAATGCAGAAGCAAGATCGTTACATAGCCCTTTTAGTGCAGTTTCTTTCTTTACTGCTAGATTCCCGTCCCTCTTCCTTTTTCATCCCCATATCTTCCTAGTCATGCAATTCATTTTAGCAACTGCCTTATATTTTTATTTCCATATTCAGAGTAGGGTGTCCTCCTACCTATGAATACTTAAGGGACATTTTTACTCTTCTTTGCTTACTTAGAAAAAATATTTCCTCATCCAGGTATGGTAATTCCTCTCCATTGGTCGGCTCTTCATTGATATACAGTTCTCCCTCTTTCTCCTTTTCCTGCTCTTCATCTTCATCTTTCACTTCATCACTCTCCATACCTAAGTTGCAGATTATTTTTTATATCAGCCATTTTTATTGTTCCACAGAAGGGTCGGGCATTCCAATTATTTTCTAACAGCCCGAATTATGCTTAAAAATACTCACTGTATGATTCAGGTGGAGGAAGAGTTCTTTTTCTTTTTCCTATCCTTGATTTAAAATCCTCATTTCTACCCTCTGAATTAAGACTCCTGATACAATCCTATTCAAATTTCTCTAACTTTTGGACTTCCAGTTGTCCTTGTTGTATGCTTTTGACTTCTGAAGTATAGGCTAAGACTGGGTCTTGTTCATCTTTTATCTCCAGCTTCTGAGTTAGTGATTCACACATCAAGAATATCATTCAATGGTTGTTAAATGAATGAAGTAATAAACAGGCCAATGAAGAATTCAAGATTACCATACAACTTGAAATGCATAGGGAAAAGTAGAACTATTTTTAGATTCAGAAGCATCTCTACCTTCCATTTCTTTTCTTCTTCCAAATATATAATTGTATATAAAATGGATATGGCTTTAATTAAATGTTAAGAAACTATAAGTAAGGACCACAAATAAAATCAATAATTCAAGGACCATAGTTTTCAGAAAGGACAATTTTATCTATGCTTCAAGACAAGGCTTTGGTTTGTTTAATGATAATATACTTAATGATAATTAAAAAATTTATTTGAAATAATATTACAAATTCTTGAAAATTTTAAAACTATGTAAAATATTAACTTAAAAACAATCGGTTACATATTGAAACCTCTAACATAATAAATTTAACATTTAATTTTTCTAATATATATGTATTTTGCCTATCCCAGTATTCCTATACTCTATATGCCTGTCTTTCTATCCATGTACTTTATATTTCCCCTGTGCACTTATTGCACACTTAATAAAATAATCAATGAGAAACAGAAATCTCCTTTTAAAGATTTCAAAATCATTCACCCATTCACATCTATGGAACACTTAATCTATGTCAGATCTAACCAAACAGGCATTTAAAACAATTATATGAAGTACATTAGTAAAGTATTTTTTATTCTAAAATGAACTTCAACAATTTTTACTTTTAGTATCTAATTTATTATGGAATGACCATTGTTTTCTTGGCACTTTACAATTCATGATCTTTTTGAAATCGGTAAGCTCTCATTCTCTCTGGTTTATGGAATTTAGTACACTCTTCGTTATCTAACAGGCCGTTTAGTTAATTAATGGCAACTAAATTGGACACCATTTGGGAATGTGTATGTTCACCTTAATAAAGTTTAGAATAAACAAGCATGGGCATTAGTAAAACTTTTAAGCTATAACATTATAAGCATGGCATCACAATCTCTTGACAGAAATGGGCACTAAGAATCTATTAGATGATGAGACATGAGAAGTTCTTCTAGTAATTGAAAGTGGCCCCTGGGTTCTTCAGATGTCACACAGCATCATACTTGTGACTACTTTAAGTTGTTTTTTTTTTTCAGTCTCTCTATGAATATTGTGCTTGATTTGTTAACCTTTGAACATTACCGCCTGGAGTGGGAAACAATTAGATTCATTAATTTGTTTTCCTTCTCACTTGATTTAATATATCCTCAGTAATAGAGCTCACTAACAATTGTAGTCTTGATGTACTACTTATTAGCAAATTATACTTTAAACTGAATATTAAATTTTTATCGAAGAATATGAATAAAGAGAGAGCACTTCAAAGCTAGAAAAAGAAATAAAAACCTATTTTTGGTACATACTTTCGGAAGCATAAGATATTATATACTTAGAATTGTTTAGGAGATATAAAACCCTGTGAAATAACTTTTCGTATTGTATTTTTGCTAATTTAAAAATAGCTTATACACCAATCACATAAATTAACACGAAATGTATTAAAGATTTAAATGTAAAACTTGAAACCATGAAACTCCTAGCAGAAAACAGGAATAAAGCTCTTTGACATGGCTCTTGGTAATAATTTTTAATATGGCTCCTAAAACACAAGCAACGGAATAAAAAATAAACAAGTGATACTGCATTAAACTAAAAAGCTCTGCACAGCAAAAGATACAATCAACATAGTGAAAAGACAATCTATGGAGTGGTAAAAAACAGTTGTAAACCATTTATCTGATAGGGGGTTAATACCCCAAATGTGTAAAAAACTCATACAACTCAATAGCAAAAACCAAATAACTGAATTAAAAAAATGGGCAAGGACCTGAATAGACATTTTTCTAAAGAAGATATACAAAAGGCCAACAAGCACATAAAAAGATGCTTAACATCACTGATACATGAAAAGTTCTCAAGAGAGTAAATCCTAAGAATTATCATTACAGGGAGAATCCTTTTCTTTTTCCATTTCTTTTTATCATAAACATATGTGAAGATGAATGTTAGCTTTATCAACTGTGGCAATCATTTCACAATATATGTAAATCAAACCATCATGCTGTATACCTTAAACTTATACAGTAATGCATGTCAATTATTCATTGATAAAACTGGAAAAAATGTCTGGCACTAAGTAAAAAAAGAATAGCTTGTATAACGAAGAGAGATGTTTTCTTGAGTATAAATTATCAAATGATTCTGTCATCCCCTAGGGAAGGAAAACTTTATGTAGTTGATGGGTATTGATGAGAATTGAGTCTTCTGACAAATTAAATTTGTCTCTAAAGAGTCCTGGTGGAAAGAGTTTCAGTTTATTTTAATGGATCACTAGTTTTTAAACCAAACATACTGCTGTAAATAATTAAAATGTTAGATTAAAAAACACATATCGAAGATTCAAAAAGAGATCAAGAAACATGCAGCCTGAGTTTTGGCTCAAAGTCTAACTAGAGAGGTAGGTAGAGTAACACAGAAAAATCACTTTCATCCTGAATACATCCACCTATATTACACACATTTGAGAGCTAGAGAGCAAAGATTATAATGTAATATCCAAGCAAAGCAGCTGTTGTTCTGACAGACCTTCCCTACTTTCATATGAAATTCCAGAGAGTTGTACCTTTGTGGGTAATGGGAAACCATCTTTAAACTTCTTTGCTATATTCTACCCTCAGTTGCGTGAAACTGCTATACATGCTGCTGTGACTCTATATGGAATAGGATGAAAAAGGAATGAAAAAAAAAAGTCTTCCTCAGACAACCTTTACATGCATTGGTTACATAGTTCACATGAAGTAGGGGGGCCAGTGGCTCATACCTTGAACTTCATTTGAGTTTATTCCAACTGTTGAAATATTATTTTTCAAGCAAAGACTAACAAGCAGTTGAATATCTTCTCTAGGTACAGCAGAAAAAAAACTTCTATATGAACTAGAACCAAAAATAACAAGAAGGTAATAGAACTTAATCCACATAAACAAAGAAAAATGGATATTTAAGCAAACTGATTTTATCTTTTGTTTTAAAAGTAGATGACAAACTTTAATGTTATCTGATGGGGCCATGAAAGTATAACTATTACAGTAAGATTGAACAATAACTTAAACCAGAACTTCCAGATATGAATGAGTACGATGACTAGAATTAAAAACTGAGGAGAGAGTTTCGGCACCAGCTAAGGTGGAATAGCTCACTACAAATCCATCTCTCCTACTGATTGCAACTATAAATTGTGAGTAATTTTCAAAAGCAACTACTTGAGAACACTGAAGAGTAAAGAACAGTGCAGAATTTGGGAGATAAATCAAAATCTGAAGAACAAATTGCACTGTGGAGAGTTTCCTCTTTATTTGCTTTTTCTTTATTTTTTTGGGCTTTGTCCCAAGTTTGGCCCAACCAACTAACTATAAATCAGGCACAAACAACAAAAACACTAAGATAAGTCTTTTCTTTCTAGCTGTAGGACTGGGAAAAGAATCCCTAAGACCTGGATATTTTGAGGAGAATCCTTGTTTCATTTTTCATTTTTTCTGTCTTTTTCTCTCCCAGCTGGTAAAAATCTCGAAACAAAACAAAACGAAACAAAACAAACAAAAACAAAAGCATTTTACTCATAAACCATGAAAATGAGTCTCTGGTATCTGCAGAGTGTGGGGAAATCCCTGATTGAAGAGAGCTGGAGAAGAGAATCCTCTCACAATGTTTATGACCTAAGGCAAGTCCCAGGATCACATATGAGCTGTGCGTGTGTAAGAAAACATAAGATACGTCACGAAGGCTACAGGAAGGGAACTACAATATAAAGAACCATCTATATCTCAGACTAACTCCAGAGTGGTGTATGTGTATGGTGAACTCAGATAGCCTAGCAAAGGCTTTGAAAAGTGAACAAACTTTGGAATCACTGCCCAGACTCACTGTGATCTGAACCTTATTGTGTTGACTGCCTGCTAGAATGAACAAATGACTTGCTCTCTCAAATTTTCACAGGCCCTAGATTCTCACAATATATACAAATTATAATTCAAAATTACTAGAAATGCATACAAGTGGAAATATCTAGTTAATTTGAATAAATCTAAATTAATTAAATCCAATTTTTTTAAAGGAAAAGTCAACCCTCAATGATTCAAGTGTTTAAATTATCTGATAAAAGCTTTAAAGTAGTTATTATAACTATGCTTCATGAGGTAAAGTGGAACATCCCTGAATAAATAGAAAAATAAATGCTAAAAAAATATTCTGCACTGAATAGATGTTATACAAGAGAACAAAATACAAATTTTAGACCTGAAAACTACAGCATATGAAACATAGTATAATGAGGGAGCTCAATAGCAGAATGAAGATGACAGAGAATGAAAAGATAAATCACCAGAAATTGTCCAATTGGAAAACAGAAAGAAAATAATTGAAAAATATTAAACAAAACCACAGAGATCTGTAAAATAATATCAAAATATCTAAGATTTGTGTCATGTGAGCCCCAGAAGCAGAGGAGAAAGAAATTGGTGCAAAAAAAATATATTTAAAAACCAATTGAAAATATCCCAAATTGGTGAGACACACATTACAGATTCCTGAATCTCAGAAAATCTCTGAGGATAAACTCAAAAGTACACCAAGATGTATCAAACTAAATAAGCAGGAAGCCAAAGTTAAAGAGAAAAATCTTTTAGGTATCTAGAGGAAAAAGCAAATGTTACAAGAAGTACTAATGATTGAATAAATACGGATGCCACATCAGAAACAATAGAAGATAGAAGAGAATAGAGCAATATCTTTAAGGTGAGGATAGAAAAAAAAGTCAACGCATCCTGTACCAAGTGTACATACACTTCAGGAATGAAGAAAAAAGTAGAGGCATTCTTAGATAAAAGAATCTGTCATCAGTAAGTCTGATTTAAAATAAATGTTAAAGGAAGTTCTTCAGTCTGAAGGGAAATGATACCAGAGGGGGAAATTTATCTCACCAAATGTCTACATCAGAAAATAAGAAAAATTTCAAATT